>NC_061093.1:22822543-22840043 GCF_015104395.2 Macrobrachium nipponense | reverse complement strand
TCCTCCTCAATTACTCCCTCGATATCTTTTTTATTTCTATGTTTACTCTCAAAAGGTCTTCTTCCTCATCAAAAACATCTTTTTCTAGATCAAACTCTAAATTTCTAAACGTCTGTGTTGTAAGACATATTTCTAAAGCTAACTCCCTTTCTTTTGTTACATACTCATTTTCATTGGCAGATTCAATGGATTTTTCAACTGAGGTGATGTTACACTTTTCACTTATTACCTTCATTTCCTTCCCTAACAACAATTTTTTTAGCTTTCTCTCTCTCTCTCTCTCTCTCTCTCTCTCTCTCTCTCTCTCTCTCTCTCTCTCTCTGTATATATAATAAGTATATATATTCATATTTTTATAAATACATATGTATGTATTCATTATGTACACATACATACATATATATATATATATAATATATATATATATATTATATATATATATTACTCATACATTAGTCCATATATATGTATATGTGATATAGTGATGTAGTATATTTATTTTATTTATTTAATTAATTACATAAATATATATATGTATATATGATGAATATTATAATATATATTATATATTAATCATATATATATATATATATATATAAATATATATATAATGGCATTTAGCCCTTTCTGCGAACAGCACTTACAAGGGATACTTATTCAAGACACCCAAGAATTGACACTAAAACATAGGGACCAGCCTGATGGACCTAATGAGTCTCCATCAAAAAACCAGAATGATAATGATGATGATGATGAGAATGATGGTGTTAGCGATAATGATAAAAGAGAGAGAGAGAGAGAGAGAGAGAGAGAGAGAGAGAGAGAGAGAGAGAGCATCAGTGCCACTGTTTATCATTCCCTACTGAAAAGGACGATACGTTCCTTATATTTTCCCCCAAGTTTCTTTAGAATCAAGATTCCGAAGAATGTCAACAAGAGGTATAGACTCTTGTTTTTTTTTTTTTTTGCGCATTTTTTCTTATTTGCCTTCGTAAGAAGAGCAGCCTCCTCCTCCTCCTCCTCCTCCTCCTCCTCCTCCTCCTCCTCCTCCTCCTCCTCCTCCTCCTCCTCCCCATTTCCCAGGCAGTGATCTTTTCGTCACACATCTTTCGGAAATATGTAGACCAGAATAGTCATCTTGGAAGGGTCCTTTCATAGGAGTTTCTCATTTCTTAATTGTTGGGGGAAGGGAGGTTGAGGGGATAGGTTCTTTTTTTTCACCTCCAGATTTTTTTTTTGCTACGTTTCTGGAGGACTCACTAGTTAGCTCTATTCTATGCCATTTCCTCCACTATTTTTTCTGTTTTTTGTTAGCGTGTCCTTCATAATCTACGCTCCTCCGTAAAAATTTCACCTAGTCTTGAAGAAAGCTCTTTCTCTCTCTCTAACTATATGTACATATATATATATATATATATATATATATATACATTTATATTATATATATATATATATATATATATATATATATATATATATATATATCTCTCTCTCTCTCTCTCTTTTTAATCACGACAGCCGAATCGATAACTAAACCCCTTTATGTAGGCCATTCAAAATTATAAAGAAGAGGAAAATCCCAACGCATAAGCCTAAAGCCGATGTCGTCAATAGTACAGTATGTAATGAGATTTGGACACTTCACGGGCGTTACCTTGTGTCTGAGCAGGACTGGGATTCTATCTTTTAGCTCAGGACTTGAGTCGAAAGAGTACCTGTAGAAAACCGAGTCTGCAGTTGCATAGAATTGAGCTGAATATAGAATTTATACCAAATCCCTAGCATTGGGACCTATGGGATCATTCAGCTCTGAAATGGAAACTGACAGTAAAAGGTTTGAAAGGTGTGACAAGAGGAAAACCTCAAAGCAGTAGCGCTATGAATCAATTGTTAGGAGAGGGTGGAAAGTAAGATGGAAGAAAGAGAATATGAAAGGAGGTACAGTATAAGGAACGAAAGGGGGTTGCCGCTAGGGGCCGAGGGGACGCTGCAAAGAACCATAAGTAATGCCCACATTACACTGTACGTAGATGCACAGAGAAAGATGGCGTGGAGAAAAAGAGAGAGGAAATGGTCAAGTTTACGGTTAAGCGAACCACTTTTGATTCAGATCCGTCAAAGAGGAGATTTTTGGAGCCATTTGGAAGTAGTACATCAATGGGAATTCTTAAGCAGCAGGGAGTTTGGCAGAGCAGTGGAGTAGCGATTGATAAATTCGAGGTTTGATACATAGCAGAATAATCCAAATTACCCAAAATCACAGGATGAGATCGCATACTGATAGATACACTGGTCCCTTTTTATCGATTTTTTGATCGTTGATTGAAGACTTCTGATCTTGTTTTGCAGTCATTTATAATCTTATAAAAAACATAAATGTTTAAGGCAGCACGTCCAAAACTGGGACATTATTTGGAAAGCTCTCTCTCTCTCTCTCTCTCTCTCTCCTCTCTCTCTCTCATGAGCATGTGAACTATTAAACAAATACCGAGTCTAGGGTAATTGAGATATAAGAAATCATTCATGAAGATATGACAAAATATCTAAGTATCTGAAGGTAAAGTTAGGAAATAAGCGAACGCATTTTTTTGACTGAAAATGCATATATCTGGCTTCCAGGGATAAGTATATGGTTAAGATTATATAAGAAATTAAAAACAAAAAAGTATCTAGAGATAGTTGGCGTCGCAGATAGAAAGAGTCCTAGACAAGATATTACGTTAAGTGCGATGAGAGAGAGAGAGAGAGAGAGAGAGAGAGAGAGAGAGAGAAGAGAGAGAAAGGTATGTTGTCAGCGCCCTTTGAAGCGGATGCTACACACTATAGCCTAGATTAAATTCCTTTTACCGCAAGAGATCCTCTTCTCTCTCTCTCGGAGATATTCGTTATGGGAAAGTTTACTCAATCGGGTAGACTTACTTCAAAGGACTCGAGAGAGCAGTCGACTCTAAGAACATTATTCTGGAAAAGACAGACAGGTTCATCACAAAAAGGGACGTTTAAGGCAATGGTTTCCAACCTGTGGGGCGCGCCCCCCTTGGGGGGGGAGCTCGAAGGGCTGCAAGGGGGGCGCAAATGCTTGATGAAGGGGATAATTATATCTGAAAACTTTTAATTATGATGGAATTCAGACTTTCAAAATACTGAGAAAATATTTCAGATATATGAAATTTAGTTGTCTAAATATATAAACTATTTCAACTTTCATATTAAGGAATTATTAAACAATTATGAAAGATAACGAAAGTAACGTTTTGCAAATATGAAAATTGTACTGATTACACTACACTGTGAAGGTAAGCTTATACATACATATATATCTATATATATATATATATATATATATATATATATATATATTATATATAATATTGTGAATTATTGACGTGTCGACTATGCCAGTAAATTACAGTATTTAAGGAGTTGGGGGGGGGGGAGCCCGCAGAAAATATGCCATTCAATGAAGGGGCGAGAATTAGAAAAGGTGAAAACCACTGGTCTAAGGTATGTACGCATAACACGGTCTAGGCTCTAGACTGTGATTCGCACACAAACACACAAACACACACATACACGTAGTACTACATACACAAACCCACACACGCTTTGTATATAATCAGGTTTCATAAGTATATCTGAGTTTAACCAGACCACTGAGCTGATGAGCAGCTCTCCTTGGGATGTCCTGTAGGATCAGAATTTTATTTACGTGGCTATAGTAGATTCACATCAACCGTGCATTTGATGTCTATAGGCCAGTCCCTTACGACGCTCCTGATTGGCTGTTGATAAGCCAATCACAGGGCTGAAACTCTCAGTCTCTCGAGAGAGTTCACATAGGCAGGATGTATGTTCCACCTCTCTTGAGGGATACGTCTTTCAAACGTATACCTCAGGAGAGGTGGAACATACATCCTGCCCCTGTGAACTCTCGAGAGACACTGAGAGTTTCCAGCCCTGCGATTGGCTTATCAACAGCCAATCAGGAGCGTCGTAAGGGACGGGCCTAGACATCAAATGCACGGTTGATGTGAATTTACTATAGGAAGCAATTGGTTACTTAGTGACGCGACCTACAGCTTATTGTGAGATCCGAACCACATTGTACCGAGAAATGAATTTCCAATCACCAGAAATAAATCTGGTTCTCACTGGCAGCAGCGAGAAGCGAACTCGGGATACCAGATTCATAGGCGAGTACGCAACCCACTCGTCCACTGAGGAACTAATTATTTCCAATGAAATGTAGTGTGTTTGTTTTAATTTTCGTTAATAAAACAACGCTATTTGCCTGTTTAATTTAGCACGCTCCCCCCCCCCCCCCAAGTAAGCTGGAGGTCGGATCACGCCTTGTTCATTGTCAAGTTTACTGACCGTATAGCTAACTCATTAGTTTAGCTTCTATTGAGTTTCATGTCATGCGCTGTAAAGACGCCATATTCATTCCATTGATTTTGTAATACTTACCTCTGATGTATATTGACATTCAAAATATAGCTTCCAAGTCATCGTAAGGTTTCGTAAACAAGTACTTTCGAAGAACGAGTTGAAAGGCCATTTTGGATGATTCTTAATAATGGGATACTCATGTAACGAGTCTTTTTTGTAAACTATTTCCATTTCGTTTAAGTTATATTGAAATGTTATCATGTCTTACGTCACATGTGGCTAAACTAATCCGTTGCAGCAGAAGTTGAATGGAATGGAATTGAATGTAGAATTTAGGCCAAAGGCCAAGCACTGGGACTTATGAGGTCATTCAGCGCTGAAACGGAAATTGACACTTAAAGGTTTGAAAGGTGTAACAAGAAGTAATTGTTAGGAGAGGGTGGAAAGTAAGATGGAAGAAAGATAATATGAAAGGAGGAATGAAAGGGGTTGCAGCTACGGGCCGAAGGCACCCTCCAGAGAACCTCAAGTAATGGTTACAGTCCACCACATGAGGTGCACTGACGGCTCTAACCCCCTAACGGAGAAGATGAATGTAAACCCTGCCGCTACTATATTTCATGATTCAGGGCGGGAAAAATCTTCAGCTCCTCTTTTGGGGAACAGTTTCATATCATAAACAAAAAAACTTACAATCTAGTTAACTTTCACCGTCACTCAAATGCGATATTGAATCCTCTCTTCCAGTGATTTGCATATTTCTGACAATTGCTTCTTTGGGGATGATGTTCGTTGAATTCATCCCAATAATCTGCGCTGAATTATGAGATGCATTCCAAGAGGCCTTCGCCGTAACTCAAGTCTTCCCATTATGGTCTTACACAAGATGATAATGTTAGGAATCCCATCATTATCATATGTATGGCCATCGTTCTCTCCCCAATCCCTAATCCTTTCATATTCACAATATCCCCATTCCTTAATCCTCTCCCCAAATAATTCCCTTAATCCTCTCCATATTTCACAATCTCCCATTCTTTCATCCTCTCAAATATTCACCCCATCTCCCCATTCCTTTCAATGCCTTTCAAAATATTCACAATCTCCCATTCCTTTCAATCGCCTTCATATTCACAATCTCCCATTCTTTCTCTTTCTATTCAAATCTCCCCATTCTTTTCATTCCGCCCTTATATTCACAATCTTTGCCCACTCTTTCCCATACCTCTTCATTATTCACAATCTCTCCCATTCTTTCAATCCTCTGCATATTCAGCCCCAATTCTTTCCCCATTCCTTTTCATCCTTTTCAATTCACAATCTCCCATTTCTTTTTCCCCAATCCTTCAATTATTCACAACTCCCGCATTCCTTTCATCCTCTTCCCATATTCCAATCTCCCCATTTCATCTTTCCAATCCTCTCCCCCATAAAATTCATTTTTCCAAATCTTCCCCATTCCCCTTTTTTTTTTCATCCTTTCATATTCACAATCTCCTTCCCAATTCTTTTCAAAATCTCTTCCCCATATTCCACCAATCTTTTTCCCCATTCCTTTCAAATCCCTTTCTATAAAATTCACAAATCTTCCCCAATTCTTTTCAATCCTCTCTCATATTCCACCCCAACCTCCCCATTCTTTTCAAATCCTCCCTCCCATAAATTCACAATCTTCCCCATTCTTTCAATCCTCTCCATATTCACCCATCTCCCCATTCTTTCATCCTTTCCCCCCCCATATTTCACAATCTCCCAAATTTCCCCCTTCATCTCTTCATAAATTCACAAATCTCTTCCCAATTTCTTTCAATCCTTTCATATTTTCCACCCCCCCAATCTCCTCCTTCCCCCCCCTTTTTTTCCAATCCTTTTCAATTAATTCCACAAATTCTCCCCCAACTTTCCTTTCATTGCCCTTTTCATATTTCACCCATCTCCCCAATTCTTTCAATCCTTTCATATTCACCCCCAAATTCTTTTTCCCATTCTTTCCAAATCCCTCTCATATTCACAATGCTCACCCATTCTTTCATCCTTTCATTATTCACCCCAATCTCCTTCAACCCCTTTTTTTTCCCATCCCTCTCATAAAAAAAATTCACAATCTCCCCAAATTCTTTTCCCCCAAATCTTTCCCCCCTATTAATTTTTCACAATCTTCCCCTTTTCATTCCTTTTATCCTTTCTATTTCCCACAATTCATCTCATCCTTCCTCATATTCACAAAATCTCCCCGCTTTCATCCTTTCATATTCACAATCTGCCCCTACCTTCATCCTCTCAAGAATTCACAATCTCCCCATCCCCTTTCATTTTCTTTCATTTCAGATTCACCAATCTCCCCATTCCTTTCATCCTTTCATATTTCCAATCAATCCCCCGATTCTTTCATCCTTCTCATATTCACAATCCCCCATTCCCCATTCTTTCATCCTTTTTCATATTCACAATCTGCCCCATACCTTGCATCCTCATCATATTTCACAAGCTTCCCATTGCCTTTCATCCGTTTCATATTCACAATCTACCGTCATTCTTTCATCCTCTCATATTCACAAATCGCCCCATTCTTTCAATCCTTTTCATATTCATCACAATCTCCCACCATTCTTTCATCCTCTCATATTCCATCAATCCCCCATCCCATCTTTCATTTCCTCTCATATTCACAATCCTCCCCATTCTTTCATCTTTTCAATATTCCACCAATTCTCCTCATTGCCTTTCATGCCTTTCCCATATTCACAATCTCCCCATTCTTTCATCCTTTCATATTCCACAATCATCCCCTATTCTTTCATCCTCTCATATTCCACGAATCTCCCCATTCTTTCATCCTTTTTCATCATTCGCACAAATCTCCCCATTCTTTCATCCTCTTCAGTATTCACAATTCTCCCGCCCCATTCTTTCATCCTTTTCATATTCACAATCCTCCTTTCTTATTCCTTTCATCCTATCATTTCACAATCTCCCATTCTTTTCATCCTTTCCATATTCACCAATCTTCCTCATTCTTTCATCCTTTCATATTCACAATCTCCCCATGTCTTTTTCATCCTTTCATATTTCACCCAATCTCCCTCATATTTCTTTCATCCTTTCATATTCACAAACTCCCCATTCTTTCATCCTCTCATATTCACAATCTCCCCATTCTTTCATCCTTTCATATTCACAATCTGCCCCTACCTTCATCCTCTCATATTCACAATCTCCCCATTCTTTCATCCTTTCATATTCACAATCTCCCCATTCTTTCATCCTCTCATATTCACAATCTCCCCATTCTTTCATCCTCTCATATTCCTTCATCCTTTCATATTCACAATCTCCCCATTCTTTCATCCTCTCATATTCACAATCTCCCCATTCTTTCATCCTCTCATATTCACAATCTCCCCATTCTTTCATCCTCTCATATTCACAATCTCCCCATTCTTTCATCCTTTCATATTCACAATCTCCTCATTCTTTCATCCTTTCATATTCACAATCTCCCCATTCTTTCATCCTTTCATATTCACAATCTCCCCATTCTTTCATCCTCTCATATTCACAATCTCCCCATTCTTTCATCCTCTCATATTCACAATCTCCCCATTCTTTCATCCTCTCATATTCACAATCTCCCCATTCTTTCATCCTCTCATATTCACAATCTCCCCATTCTTTCATCCTTTCATATTCACAATCTCCTCATTCTTTCATCCTCTCATATTCACAATCTCCCCATTCTTTCATCCTTTCATATTCACAATCTCCCCATTCTTTCATCCTTTCATATTCACAATCTCCCCATTCTTTCATCCTTTCATATTCACAATCTCCTCATTCTTTCATCCTTTCATATTCACAATCTCCTCATTCTTTCATCCTTTCATATTCACAATCTCCTCATTCTTTCATCCTCTCATATTCACAATCTCCCCATTCTTTCATCCTTTCATATTCACAATCTCCTCATTCTTTCATCCTTTCATATTCACAATCTCCTCATTCTTTCATCCTTTCATATTCACAATCTCCCCATGCTTTCATCCTCTCATATTCACAATCTCCCCATTCTTTCATCCTCTCATATTCACAATCTGCCCCTACCTTCATCCTCTCATATTCACAATCTCCCCATTCTTTCATCCTTTCATATTCACAATCTCCCCATTCTTTCATCCTCTCATATTCACAATCTCCCCATTCTTTCATCCTCTCATATTCACAATCTCCCCATTCTTTCATCCTCTCATATTCACAATCTCCCCATTCTTTCATCCTCTCATATTCACAATCTCCCCATTCTTTCCTCCTCTCATATTCACAATCTCCCCATTCTTTCATCCTCTCATATTCACAATCTCCCCATTCTTTCCTCCTCTCATATTCACAATCTCCGCGGTCCCTACACACAATCTCATTCCATCGGCACTTGCCTGGCCATCATCAAGACCACACTTCCTTCCGGTTGCTCGCTCTTTTTCCTGCCGTGGTCATTATCCTGTATACTTGACCTTATCTCCGTATCTGGTGCCCCGGTCTTCGGCTGTTGCGCACGCCCCACTTATACACAGAAGCGGAGCCCTTCTCCATTATTTGGTCACGTCTTCTTTTCGCTGCACTTACGACTGCCATGTATAGTTATATAAAACTGTCTTACAGCAGTGCTTATATCTATTCGGTTTTTAAATCTGGTAACCAAGTTATGAGGAGTGTGTGGTTTTCGTTCAGTTTATTTGCTCACTTGTGCTATATTAGATTCACATCCATCGTGCATCAGATGTCTAGGCCGGTCCCTTATGACAGCTCCTGATTAGTTATTGATAAGCCATCCACAGGGCTGGAAACTCTGTCTCTCGAGAGACTTCACATAGTCAGGATGAATGTTCCACCTCTCCTGAAGGATACGTCTTTCAAGAGTTATAAACTTCAGAAAGATGTATCCTTCAGGAGAGGTGGAACATACATCCTGCGATTATGAAGTCTCTCGAGAGACAAAGTTTCCAGCCCTGAGATTGGCTTATCAACAGCCAATCAGGAGCGTCGTAAGGGACCGGCCTAGATATCAGCTGCACGGCTGACGTGAATCTATCATAGTTGATAGCAGGATTACGCTAAGAGGTACCTGTTGAGTTTGACAAAAATTTGACCAAAGGTAGACCCTGTGATTGCCGGCATATGATTTGATTTTAGGTGATATAAGAATGTAACTCGTGGAAGGAGGAACCTTTTGTTGGTGGTTAGAGCCCTTACTCTTGGTGGAGGTCTGTTGCCTCTGATCGTTCTTTCTTCTTTGCTTCTTTTTCTTAGGCTTTCAGAATCATTACTCAATTGTAGGAGTCTCCTAAGCTCGGTTGCTTTTCTAAAATTCCATCAGAGATCAAAACCTAAAAACACAATTGCCGATCTCTCTCTCTCTCTCTCGATTCCGGTTACCAAACCACATTCACAGCTCACCCCACCTATTGCTAGAAGTCGGGAGACCCTCCACCTCCCAGATGGAGAGGAGAATATGGGAATATTCCTAGAGGTCAGAAGCCTCAACCTCCCAGAGGGAGAGGAGAACAAGGGAATGTACCTCCAGGTCAGGGCCCTCAACTCCCAGAGGGAGAGGAGAATACGGGAACGAGACATAAACGAAATAAAGTACACCGTCACGGAGGAAGGAGAATCTGACGCCTGAATATAGTATTTAGGTCAGGGGCCGAGCACTGGGTCCTATGAGGTCAATGAGCGCTGAAACGGACTCTAACAGTAAAAGGTTTGAAAGGTGTAACAGGAGGAAAACCTCAAAGCAGTTAAGAGAGGGTGGAAAGTAAGACGTAAGAGAAGAGAATATAAAAGGAGGTACGGTAAAAGGAACGAAAGGTGTTGCAGCTAGGGGCCGAAGGCACGCTGCAAAGCACCTTAAATAAAGCGGTGCACTGACGGCACTAACCCCCAACGGAGTCATTGAAAACTGAATATCATATCTGACGCCTAAGGAAAAAAAAGGTGGGGGAGAAAGTAGCGAGAGAGGGATAAAAGAGAAGAGAGAAAGAAAGACAATAGAAGGAAAAGAAAAGGTTAAAAGGGTAAAAAGGTCTGCCCCGTTACGCAAAGGAGAGGAGACGGATAGCTCAACGACGTGAGGTCCTCCTGGCACTCAGCAGTGTTGCCACATGTACAGATTATTCTTAAATATACAGTTTTTTCCACCTGATTATGATTTACGGATTTTTCCTGAAAACTAAGCAAATTATGCGGATTTTTTAAGAGGCAACCTAGTGTATTTTCCATTGAGTTCTTAAATGACCAGTCAATTATATATCATATTGCTAACAAAATATACTGTCCAATTCCATCATTATGAAAATTTGTTTACCTCATTCTCAAAGTTAAGCGGTATGATGGAAGTTTTTATCAATAAACTGGAAAACAAAAGTCTGAATTTTTTTCTTTTATTTTCCCCTCAGCCATTTCATCCCTCTAGATTACATGTCATTTCCAGTAACATGTGCTAAAAATAAGCTAAAAAAAATCCTCAGATTTTTATATAGGTTAATTTTGCAATATACAGATTTATTAAGATTTTTTCAAACAATATCCAGATTACTGAAAAAAATGTGGCAACACTGTCTGGCATGTCTTTAAACAACAGTTTTCGACTGAATTTGCCAACTATTACTTTTTAATGGTTAGAAGAATGACGAGGAACAAGGAAGTCGAGGGATGCTGTATAGTTAAGAGATTAGGGATTTCCTTTGATTCGGCTCCTGAAAACACACACAAACACACACATACAAGCAAGGAGAAACAACGAAGTCGAGGGATAATATATAGTAAAGGGATTAGGGATTGCCTTTGATTCGGCTTCTGAAACACACACACACAAACAAGCACTCACCCACAAACAAACAAATAAAGAACGGGATAAGTAATGAAAAGGGCGATTTGGGGGAAGAGTGGAAATCGGATGAT
Source organism: Macrobrachium nipponense (assembly GCF_015104395.2). Lineage (NCBI taxonomy): Eukaryota > Metazoa > Arthropoda > Malacostraca > Decapoda > Palaemonidae > Macrobrachium > Macrobrachium nipponense. The sequence goes on along the minus strand of NC_061093.1, from coordinate 22,828,700 downwards.
TGTGCGAAGAATTTGGAACGCAGAGCTTTGCTGAAATGTGGGTGCAAATGTGCGCACTAGAAATAGTTTTTTTTTTTTTTTTTTTTATTTTTTTTTTTTTTTTTTTTTTTTTATCTACCCCAAGCCCATTTAAATATGGAGCTGGAAACAGGAAGCGACACGTACAAAACCAGTTTATGACATGGGCCCTTCAATGAGCGCTAGAAATAACTAAAAAATGCTTATACAAAAACGGCGACCCCGGCTAGGGATTAAACGTCGAAAAGGTGGATTAGACTCAGAAGCGAATGCGTGAAATAAAATGTATACATCACTTCTTCTCCCACTGTCTCATGCCGCAAAAAGTGACGTAATGCACGGAAGAGTCGAGATGCAAAGTCGTTTCACGCCCGTCGGCTCAGTTAGTGTTTATGGTTCTTGGAACAGTCTGCCTCTCAGTCGGTTTTTATTTTTAATGAAAGGCGAAATACTGTGATAATTTAATGTTCTGTTTCACGAAAGTTTGACAAGAATTGCAAATATGAGGTAATAAATAGGTCCATATAAGCATGTCCATTCGCTCATTTACAGAGATAATTCCTTGCATATGTATACAATTCATGCATGAATGTTTACTTTACATAAAACATTTATACCCATTCGCTTGCGTGATTTTCATATAATAAGCCCAAAATACTAAATTTCCTGCCATACATAAAAACGGCTAAGAGTAACATTGACAATTAACACATTCAGTCGTTTTTACTCGCGTTTAGTTTACATGAATTCTTATGTTACCACCAAGCACCATTATTCCCTCGAGCACCAGTTGCTATTTCCTCCAGTTAACTATCGTCAATGTTATTCTCGCATCCACCTGACATCTGCCATTCGTACTGATTTACGCGTATGTCTTCCGTTCCAGGGATAGATAAAGGGGTTGAAGAGACGCCAGATAACCTGCCACCTATCAGTCAATCAAGCCCTCCCGGACGATGAACGAAGTCCTCGACTCCGAGGAATTGGAGTCGTTTCCTTCGACGACAAACGCCACCTCGGTGGAATGGGACGCTCAAGAGGATTTGCAGACGCCAGTCGCTCCTGTGCCCAGGAGCGTTCTCTTATTCATAGGAGTCTACCTCACTTTCATAGGTAAGACATTGTTGCCTTCAGTTTCATGGGGATGTGAGGATTGCCTGCGAAATCACGACTGCTTATTGATTCCCTAGATGCCATGGCATAGGGCAGAGGTGGCCAAACAGTCGATCTCGGCCACTTGTTTGGCCGATCGCCGTTCCCCCACAACCCTATATAAACAAACAAAAACACAAGCATATATATGGATATAGGGGGATATATATATATATATATATATATATATATATATATATCTATATATATATATATATATATATATTATATATATTATATAGCAGGTCAGTGAATACACATATAAAACCTCCAGGGGATATCCATGATACAACGATTAAAACATCAATTTATTCTAAGAAACGTTTCGCACAGGAAATTCTCTGTGCATCATCAGTCTGTGAAAGATAAAGACACATTTATAAATAACAAACAATAAAAGTGTAAACAGGGATTCACATATATTAAAAATAGTCTTAAAATTACTTAAAAGAACAAAGTAAAAATGAAAAAACAGGTTAAAAAGAGACTGCTTAAACACCAAACGTTCATTGTGAGGTGAGAAGATGGAATGAACTACGACAAGTTAAAAGTAACGACTTCAACTATGCCAGGTACAGAGTTGCTGAGGACGTGTTACTGTTAAGAGAGGGAACAAGCCTCTTGATATATAAAGACTCAAGGGTGGTTAAATAGTCAGGATGTTTGACATGGTCTATTATGGAAAACTGTTCTTTTTGAACTTCAATTTTGCAATTAAAAGCATCAGAAATCATGCTTTTAATTGCAAAATTGAAGTTCAAAAAGAACAGTTTTCCATAATAGACCATGTCAAACATCCTGACCATTTAACCACCCTTGAGTCTTTATATATCAAGAGGCTTGTTCCCTCTCTTAACAGTAACACGTCCTCAGCAACTCTGTACCTGGCATAGTTGAAGTCGTTACTTTTAACTTGTCGTAGTTCATTCTATCTTCTCTCCTCACAATGAACGGTTGGTGTTTAAGCAGTCTCTTTTTAACCTGTTTTTTCATTTTTACTTTGTTCTTTTAAGTAATTTTAAGACTATTTTTAATATATGTGAATTCCTGTTTACACTTTTATTGTTTGTTATTTATAAATGTGTCTTTATCTTTCACAGACTGATGATGCACAGAGAATTTCATGTGCGAAACGTTTCTTAGAATAAATTGATGTTTTAATCGTTGTTTGAGATTTCTTTTCCCCGATTAAAAATATGTGATTATGCAGTATGGTAGATCGTAAAAGAGTTTCAGCCATTAAAGTAGATCTCGGAGTCCAAAAGTCTGGCCACCCCAGCGATATAGAGTTTAGGCCGGAGGCCAAGCACCGAGACCTATAAGGTCATTCAGCGCTGGAAAGAAAAATGAGAGTAGGTAGGTCTGAAAGGTTAACAGGAGGAAAACCTCAAAGCAGTTACACTATGAAATCATTGTTAGGAGACGGTGGACAGCAAGATGGAAGGAAGATAATGAAATGAGAGACAGACAAAAGAATGAAAGGGGTGAAGCTAGGGGCCGAAGGGATACTGGTACAAAGAACCTTTAGTAATGCCTACAGTGTACCACATGAGGTGCACTGACGGCACTACCCCTATACGGAGTTGAGTGCCAAGAATATAGCGAAGCTTAAGGGACACTGTGGCTTATGACCCTCTAATAATAATTTGTTTTGTTTAATCCTAATTAAATTATTTCAGCATGTTGACTATACATTAAAATAGCTGAAACATAGTTTTTTAGTTATTATAAAAACATGAAGTGTATATAAATTAAACAGCAATAAATTAAAAGCGCCAATATTTGCGCGCCAATAATAGCCATAAACCAGATAGCTGAATAACAACAGTAGCTAATGGTGTCAATTTCTATTTTTCGTATTTGTGGTCACATAATACCCGAAAATGGGTCTAGGGTCCCTTAAGAACTGCTTCCACCATTAGGTGCAGTACCAAAAGACCAAGACAACGTTTTAAGAATGAATAAGAAATGCCAGTATTGTTTAAACTCCCCAAATGTAAAATCACTTCTGTAATTTATGACAAACAGTCAAAAGAAACCAAGCAATGCACGGAAGGTCTGCAGCAAGACTCAAGTCTTAACGGGGCTTGGCGCAGTAATCATTTCAAACTTAAGAAAGCGATCAGCTTATTCTCAGCAGACTCGATGAATATATATATATATATATATATATATATGAATAACTTGATCACGAAGCATATAAAACGTGATGCTATGTATAAATAAAGGTTTTTGCCACGAAGGAAAAAATGAAAAAGCGAGATAGCAGAGTACTTTCGGTCCTGTTCAGACCCTTTACTAAGGCAAACTGCTTTTACAGAGGAAAACATAGTCAAAAGAAGGCTTAATATCCAAACTGACACTACAAGATTAGCAATAAGGGCGATTTCACTCTACAGAAACGAGGAAACGCCTGAGGGTAGCCACACCTTGGAAGATACACGCAGTAAACAAGTTATCCTTCCAGAAGCCAACCCCCCACGGCGAGTGACTGCCCACTCCCCCTGGCTAACCCCCCATCCACCCAAATGATCAGCGCATTCATCTCCCATCTTCGTGAGTAGTCATGGATACATTAAACATAATCTCTTGGAATATCTTTGGCCTCAAGCGGAACATTCCTCTTCTAAACATGTTCTGCAAAAACTTCAAAGGCATTATTGCACTGCAAGAAACGCTCCTCTGGCCACATGACCTTGCCATATGCGATTCAATTCATGAAGACTACAGAACCTTCTCGACTTCATCGATGCAAGTTACAGATCAAATCCTAGCCGGTCGCCCGAAAGGAGGCCTTTCTTTCCTGTGGCACAAATCGTTAGACAATACGATAAAGGTGATGACCTACAGGAGTGACAGATTGCTGGGGCTTCAAGTGACAGTAGGGAACTCGATTATCCTAATTATTAATGTTTATATGCCATGGGAAAATAACAATAATTTTGATCATTACTGCATGATCCTAGGGGAATTACACAGTATTATTCATGATTCTCCTGCTGATCATATTTGTATAATCGGGGACCTTAATTCTCACCCCACAAAACAATTTATAATGAAACTTACTCGCTTCTGTCAAAATCATGCTCTCCAAATTAGCGATGTAATGCTCCTCCCTCCCTCCTCTTATTCATATGTACATAATAGAGCGGACGCTATTACAACTTCCTGGCTGGACCACTGCATCACATCTCCACAACTTCATGATTCTATTATGACCTGCAATATTCGCTATGATCTTGCAACGGGCTACGATCACATCCCATTACAGGTGTCATTCAGTACCCCAACCCTCCTACCGTGAACCCCCTAACTGATCGACCACCAGCGGTAAACTGGGATTTTAAAAACCAACAGAAAACAGAGACTTTAGGGCGACCACGGAAACCAGGTTGCGGTCAATAGTTCAACCGGCAGACGCCTTACTTTGTACTAACACAAATTGTAGAAATGATCACCACAAGAGGGATCTGAATGAATTCTATTCGAACATAATCTCCGCTTTGCTTGCTTCGGGCAGGACTGCCTACAGATTTCGTCAAGGTAATTCTCGTAATATACCTGGATGGAATGACTTGGTTAAAGATCTGTATACATACTCACGAGAAATGTTTTTACTGTGGAGGCAAAATGGTAGCCCCAGGGAAGGGCACACTGCATTGCTAATGAGACAGGCGAGAGCGCAGTTCAAACTTGCTCTTAAGCACTGCAGGTTACAAATGAAAAAACAACTAAGAGTCGATGCAATGTCTAGAAACTTAGAATCTGGTGATTATCCTCGTCTTTGGAAAGATATCCAGTCTTTAAATCCCAAACTAAAAAGCTATCACAGAGAGTAGGGGAAGCAGTCGGAGACGAAGCTATTGCAAGTATGTGGGGCGATCACTTCAACAATATCCTGAATTGCATAAATGATCAAGATTCCCGAAGGGATGTAGATAACCTCCTTACTGACAACATTCAATTTCATTTTGCAGACCGTATTACGCCAGGTAACATCAGCGATGCCATAAACAGCCTACCTAATAATAAATCGCCCGGCTGTGATGGTCTTCCCTGCAGAGGCCTTCAAACTCTGCCATCCGATAATTTACATTTTGCTAGCTGCCCTATTCAATGCGTGCATAATTCACCGGTTTCTTCCAGACTCCCTACTCTTAGTTCACCTGATACCATTAATCAAAAACAAGCTAAAGGATGCAGCTGAACCTGGCAACTACCGGCCGATTGCAATCACAACGATCGCATCGAAGATACTTGAGTCTGTTCTTCTAGTTAGACTTCTCCCCTTTCTACACACCACTGACAACCAGTTCGGGTTTAAAGCAAACCACTCAACCGACACCTGCATCTACATACTGAAAGAATTGCTTAATTACTACCTATCATCAGCCTCTCCTATTTTTCCTTTTTGTTTTTTTGTAGATGTGAGAAAAGCATTTGACAGAGTAAAAACTACCTGAAGCTCTTCCTGAAGCTGCATAAAAGGGGCACACCCCTGTACCTAATTGGCATTTTACATTGCTGGTTCTCCACACAGCAATTCTGTGTCAAATGGGGTAACGTGTTATCTTACACCTTCGGCTCACCCTAAACGGGCTCCGGCAAGGGGGCATTCTCTCTCCTTACCTGTTTAATACGTACACAGATGACTTGAATGTCAAACTGAACTCGCTCCCAATCGGATGCACCGTCAATGAAACAACTATAAACAACCTCTGTTACGCCGACGATATGGTTCTGATTTCCCCATCAGTGCAAGGTCTCCAACGACTCATCGACACCTGCCGCCAATATGCAGAGGAATTTGATATAATCTACAACGAAACCAAGACCCAGTGCATGTCGCTGCTCCCGAGATCGCTTAAGCATATTGCAGAACCTCAAATTTTCCTCGGAAACCATCAGCTGGAATTTGTGCACGAATTTCCGTATTTGGGTCACATTATCACCGACGACCTAAAAGATACGGCAGACATTGAACAGA
>NC_061093.1:22795043-22817543 GCF_015104395.2 Macrobrachium nipponense | reverse complement strand
CCCTTTTTGGGCTGTCTTATGTCCTGGCACCGCTGGCTTTGATTCGTCAAACTCTAGGCCTATCCTTGGGAAGGGTGGAGCCATAATTTTCACACGATCCACCTTTGAAACAAGGAAGCCTTGAATTTCCCTCGGTTATATTAAACAGAAGGCTCTTGAGAAGGTCCACCTTACATTAATTCTCCGACACTCAAAGTGTCACAAAAGTTGGGCACGCCAAAGAGTTACTTAATCTTCGGAGATGAGGCTTACAGAGTTTCGGGGAGATGGAAACCAGATGCCTGACGGCTAAAGACCTGAGTAACAAGATCCTTTCTTAAAAAATCATTATCCGTTCTTTTCCCATTTCCGTGCCATTCTCTCAGTTCTTTACAAGTTAATGCCTTTGAAATAATTTCCTTGATTCTTTAACGACACTGTAACACACACACACACACACACACACACACACACACACACACATATATATATATATATATATATATATATATATATATATATATATATATTACATTTATAGTAGTATAGTCCAAAGCAGCTCTAATCTTTTATAGCTGTTAAGTGGAAACTTAAATTTTGAAAGTTTTTATGAAGTCTTTTATTTTTATGCTACTATAAGGGCGTTAGAAGCATGAGGAAAAGGCCTGTTAAAAACAGCGACCCCGACCAGGGATTAACCTGAGAAGAAGAAGGTGGTATTCAGAGCAGACATGTAGCTGTATAATGGAATGCTTTCTCTCTGTTATTACTAACATTTAAACGCAGCATTTTAATTAAGCTACAAGACGTAGTTTCGTGGAATAAAACAAATAAACAAATCAACGAAAACACCGAATCGAATGGAAAACATTCCTCAGCAGACATCGCCTTTCTCTTACATTATCATTCCAAGAGGAGAGCGCTTAGATCCTCGGGAACACGCGGGATGGAATCAATTATCAAAAAAGTTTGTTTTGTGTGGAATCAATTATCAAAAAAGTTTGTTTTGTGTCAGTTACGGAAAGAGGGAACGCTAAATGTAGATTTGAAAGGACAACCACAAACTTCGACTTGGCGCATGAAAATTCAAGTGGAAGGAAATGTTTACCTTTGTGTTGCTCCAAAAGATATGTCTTATTTAATTGGATACCGATAGTAGGACGATTATAATAATATATATATATATATTGTGCCTTATATAATTGGATAATTGGATACCGATAGTGGGACGATTATATATATACGTACATACATATATACATACATACATACATATATATATATATATATATATATGTGTGTGTGTGTGTGTGTGTGTGTGTGTGTGTGTGTGTGTGTGTGTGAGTCTGTGTGTGTGTTTGTAAATGTAATACCCACAATGCACTCTTAACTTCTCACATTTTTTGCTCTTTTTGGATATGCTTGTCACTACAAAGCCTCGAGATCCAACTTCCAAGAAATATGAAAGAAATCGTGATGTCCAGTACCAGAAAACAAACCCACGATACCACAATCACACTGCAGGACATCATGATTTCTTTCATATTTCTTGGAAGTTGGATCTCGAGGCTTTGTAGTAACAAGCATATCCAAAAAGAGCAAAGAATGTGAAAAGTTAAGAGGGCATTATGCTATTACATTTACATATGTATCTGGTAAAAATAACCAGTAGATTCTATATATATGTGTGTGTGTGTGTGTGTGTGTGTGTATGTGTGCATAACTGAATCATGAGAATGTGGAACATGATGAACCTATCTATCTATAATATATAAAAATGGATGTATGTATGTGTGCCACATGCACTTACATGCATTGAACAATTTCAACCAAACTTGGTATATATATAACTTGGCAACAGGTAAAGAATACTGTGGGAGTAAGAAATAACTGGCACCAAAGGGGGTGTGTAAGGAGTGGGAGTGGGAGAGGGGTGAAAATAAAATTAACTGAAAATGATAGATATTAGTGTCTAGTTCCATAGTTTTTGAGGTCGCTGTGATTAATAATGACACTCCCTATGTGATTCAAGTCCAATATCCAGCCACAATAGGGAAGGGGGTGAATTAGTGGGAAGGGAGTGACATGTAAAATAACCAAAATGAAAGATATTAGTGTCTTATCCATAGTTTTTGAGGTCGTTGAGATGAATAGTGACACTCCCGAGGCCCTTCAAGTCCAAGCTCAGCTCTGATAAGGAGGGGGTGGAAAGCAGAGGGAATGGGGTGATGTACAAGTAACCGAAAACGACAGATATTAGCATCTAATCCATAGTTTTTGAGGCCTCTGAGATGAATAGTGATACTTCAGATGCCCTTTAATTTCTTGTTCAGCTCCAATAGGATGTAGGGGTGGGCTTAAAAAGGGTGTGAAGGGGGTGCCATGTAAAAAAACAAAAAAAATGACAGATATTAGTGTCTAATACATTTTTGAGGTTGCTGAGATGAATAGTGACACTTCCAATGCCCTTTAAGCCCAAGTTTAGCCCTTTATAGAAAGGGGAGTGAGAAGGGGATGGGAAGGGGTTGACATATGAAAATAACAGAAAATGACAGATATTACTATCAAATCCCTAGTTTTTGAGGTTGCTGAGATGAATAGTGACGCTCTCAACAGCCTTCAAGCCCAAGTTCAGCCCCAATAGGAAAAGAGAGGTGAGAAGGGGTGGGAAAGGGGTGACATAAAAATAGCCAAAAAACAACAAATGTTAGTATCTAATTTATTGTTTCTGAGATCGCCGAGGTGAATAGTGACACTTCCGTTGCCCTTTAAGTCCAAGTTTAACCCTGATAGACAGGGGGGTGAGAAGGGGGCGGGAAGGTGGTGACATCGAAAAATTACCAAAAACTACATTTTTAAATTCTCTGACCTACTAGAAGATACAAATCCCAATATGGTAGTAGGCATCTTGTGTGTTCTGGGGAGCTGACCGCAGACTTTGCAAGTTGGTCAGCTTTCTCATTCCCAGCCACCCCAACATGAGAAGGCACCCAACCGAACTTTATTTCTTTCCCTCTTCTTTTTAGTAAAAGCAGCCATTCCAATATATCTAAAATCAGAGGGTTTAAAGGGTTAAAAGATTCCAGCAACTGAAGAACACTTCTTGAGTCACAATATATAATAAAATTACTTTCATTCCATATTAAAACTTCCTTTAAAGCCTTTAAAATTCCATATAATTCTGCTGTAAAAATTGATGCAACTGATGATAGCCTGCCGCTTCTCTCTACATCAGGGAAGGCTACACCAAAGCCGACGCCAGCATCTGACTTTGAGCCATCCGTGAAAACTGCAGTGGAGTTATCATGTTGCAAAGAGTGTTCTAAAAATATTGACTGCATGGCCTCACTGGACAATTCTGTCTTGGTAAAATTAAAATATCTACAAAATTTTACCTCTGGAAAGTTTCAGTGGGGACTAACTGAGTATTTTGCTGGTAAAATCTCAATTCTTGGCATATTTAATTCACGGACAATAGAATTTACTCTAAAACTGAATGGATGAGGTTGCTTGGGGTGACTTTCATAAAACTGCCAATGCCTTCCATTTCTCATACAAATGCTGGTTAAAGACTTAGGTAGCCTCTGGAATCTATACCAACTCCGAACCAGCAGACGCTTATAATGAAGATCCAGTGGCACCTCATCAGCATCTACAAGCATGCTCTCGGTGGGAGATGATTTAAATGCTCCAGTACACAACCGTATTCCTCCATGATGAATTGAGCTGAGCATTTTAAGGCTATTTGGCTTCGCAGAAGTGTACATCTCACACCCATAACTTAATTTTGAAAAGACCAAGGCTTTATATAATCTCAACATCTGAGTTTGGTCTGCACCCCACGAAGTGTGAGACACGACTTTCAGCAAATTCATTGCTTTCAAGCATTTTGCCTTAATATATTTCAGATGTGGAATCCAGGTCAGCTTGCTATCAAAAATCAATACAAGAAACCTTGTTTCACCAACACATAGAATTCTCTGCATATGAATGAATAGATCTGGATCAGAGTGGATTCCCCTTATACGACAAAAGTGCATAGTTACAATTTTACTGGCGGAAAATCTAAAACCATTAACCTCAGCCCACTTTACTATATTATCACTGCAGAGCTGAAGGCGGCGTTCAGCCACTGCCATCCTTGATGCTGCAAAGGAAATCGATAGGTCATCAACAAAAAGGGTATATGTTATATATCTGGGGGAATTATTTTAGAAACCCCATTGATTACCAAGGCGAACAAGGTTACACTTAAAACACTTCCTTGTGGTACTCCTTCTTCTTGATTGAACACATCTGACAATGTTGCTCCAACCTGAACCTGAAATATCCTATTTTTTAAAAAAGCCTTAATAAAGAGGGGCAAATTGCCTCTCAGGTTGCATTCATAAAGGACCCTCAAAATGCCATATCTCCATGTTGTATCATAAGCCTTCTCTAGGTCAAAGAAAACAGTGATGTGATGCTGCTTGTTGGCAAAAGCTTCACATATTGAAGATTCCATTCGTACCAATACATCAGTTGTGGAGTGCATACTCCGAAAACCACACAGAGCAGGTGACAGATATTTACCTCTTTCCAAGTACCACATCAATCGTGTGTTCACCATTTTTTCCATGATCTTACACAAACAAGATGTTAATGCGAAAGGACGATAATTTTCTGTCTTGAATGGATCTTTTCCAGGTTTCACAAATGGCAGTAATTTTAACTTCTCCCAAAGCTTGGGGAAGATATGTTCTCTGTAAATTCTGTTAATTAGGCTTAATATGAAAAGTCTGGTATTTTCAGGGGTATGCTTAATCATTGAATATGTTATTTCGTCCAGTCCAGGAGCTGATTCATTACATTTATTCAAGGCTGATTCAAATTCTCTAATAGTTAAAGGAGCATTGTATTGCTCATGTCTTAAGGTATTAAAATCAATTTCGACGTGTTCCATTATCCGTCTTTGAGCTGAATAGGGTCTATCATAATTTTTCTTCACAACATTAGCAAAATGATTAGCAAACTCATTTGCCACTAACTGGGGGTCTGCTACCTCGCAACCATTCATCTTGATAACTGGAGGTTGACAAGGAGTGAACTTGCTATTTTTCTAACTCTTCCAAACTAGAGTCAGAGGAGTTTTTGAATTTAGTGAAGATATAAATATAGTCCAAGATTCTTTTCGTGCTTTTTTGATTTCCATGCGAAAATGAGCTCTCGCTTTTCGAAATTCTACACGATAATACTCACATTTTCGTCTGCGGTATCTGGTGAAGGTAGATCTCATAGTTCTATGAGTTTCCTGGCATTTACGTGTCCACCAGAGAACTGGTCGGCAAACAAATTTGCCCGAAGTCCTAGGTATAGATTGAAGACCAGCTGAGAACATTATTGTATTAAAAAGTCAAGAGCGTCATCTACACAGGGAAAGTCATCAGCAGAGTCATCTATTGAGTTGTGCTCCTGGAATGTTGACCAATCAGCTTTACCAATGTTCTATTTGGGTAGCCTTGAAGATGGGGGACTTGATGCTACACTCACCACTATCGGAAAATGGTCACTGGTAAATCTATCATTTATAGTTCTCCAATTAAAGTCAATAAGACAGTCATCACTACTTATAGATAAATCAATTGCTGATAACGTGCCTGTTTGAAATATGAAAATGCGTAGACTCCCAAGAGTTAAGGATCCCCACATTTTCATCTTCTGTGATGGAACCTAAGCACCTTCCTCTTTGATTGGTGATGATGTCACCCCAAAGAGGACTTCTGCTATTCATATCTCCCAAAATAACAAAAGGGCATGGTAACTATTGAATAAGACATTTAAATTCATTGATGGGGAAGGCTTCATTAGGTGGTAGATAAAGAGAGCATATTGTATATTTTCTTTGCAAATGGATCTGCACACCTATCACTTGCAATGCTGATCGGATACTGATAGGATTTTGTGGGGTGTCATTTCGAACATACAAAGCGACACCACCATGGCTTCCAATATTCAAATTATAGGTGGAGTGATAGGATGTATACTCTCGTGGGCTGGGGCACATATTATTACCAATCATGGTCTCCTGCAGAGCTATACAAACAGGAGACACTTCTGATATGAGCAGCCTTAATTCTTCCCATTTAGATCTTAATCCCTGACAGTTCCACTGTAGAAAATTAATGAGTTTACTTCCCTTTAGAGGCTGTTAAATTAGAGCCTCTTTTAAGAGCTTTCAGCTTACTGACTTGCTCCTTATTTCTGGAAGGAGACCGATTATTTATGGCTGCCTTCCTTTTCAGAGGGTTATTGGTCTCAGGAACACCAGACAAGGCTGATGCTGCCTGAGGAGGGGTGTGAAGGTTGGACATTGGTGCATCCTCCAAAGGATCAGAAGCACCATTTAAAGCTGGTACAGCCTCCAGTGAGGTGGAAGTGCCAGGTACACCCGGCACAGCCTCCAGAGAGGCAGGAGTCCCAGAAATCACTGGTTCTGCTTCCATAGAAGCAGAAGTGCCAGAAACCACTGGCACTGCCTCCAAAGAGGCGGGAGTGCCAGAATCAACTGGCACTGCCTCCAAAGAGGCAGGGGCACCAGGAATCACTGGCGCGGCCTCCGAAGAGGCAGGAGCGCCAGGAGTCACTGGCGCAGCCTCCGAAGAGGTATGAGCGCCAGCAATCATTGGCGCCGCCTCCAAAGAGGCACGAGTACAGGTCGTAAATGGTTTTTTATTAACATTAGTTTTGGTGACATTGATATTTCTTCTTCGGTGGCAGCAACACTGGAAAAGGATATTCCTGGTCTAATGTACTGACTCAACACTCTCTTTTGCCTCTCCAAATGTGATACGCTCGGTCACCCTTAATGTCTGAATTTCTTTTTCTATGATGTATACATCACAATTAAGTGAAGATGATGGATGATTATCTCCACAATGCATACATCTGGCCTCCTTATTACATATGCCATGCTCTGGTTCACTGCATTTAACACAAGTAGCAGGCTTGCCTTGTAGTTTCTGTCGACATGACCCCAACATATGTCCGAATTCTTGACAATAAAATCTCCTCGGTCTTGGGATATATTGTTTAACCTTGAAACGTAACCAGGCTGCTTTCACTATACTAGGCAATCAGGTGGAATTGAATGTAACAATTAAATTGGGAAGTGGGACTAGGACTCCATTTATCTTCTTCATTCTTTCAATTCTTATTACCCCTTGATCCCTTAATTCCTCTACGAGCCTTTCCTCAGAGTATGTCACAAGCTGGGGTGCATACATCATGCCCTTGGAGTAATTCAAAAAAGCATGCACTGCACACTCCACTTTAATTCCTCCTAGGTGAGATAATGATTTTAGCTTGTCACTTTCTTTTGCCGAGGCAGATTCCACTGTCAGCTTTCCTCGTCCCTCAGAAGAAATCTTAGGCTCTCGGCCACAACACTTCACGATATCTTTATATACATTAAAAATGTCACAATCAGTCTTCCAAATTAAAAGTCAAATATTTATCATACGAGTTTTCAAACATTCCGGGTCCTATTACAGATACTAAATTTTTACTAAATTTCCCTTTACTCTGTACTGGAGTAAGGTTTTTTGGAGTTTTCCAGAGGAAGGTTGTCAGGGGAGGTTCCAGCAGTCATTAACTGTGCTGATTCACCGCCATCAAAGGGTCCAGGGGTACTTGAATCTTTAGTTTTTAATTCCATAAAGATTTAAGTTAAAAAAATAAATAAACCTGAAAACCTTGAAAAGATATCATCAGCCTTTCATGGATTTTATTCTTCCACTAATGGCACAAGTGAGAACCGACTCCCAAATGTCCGCGTCCCTACCCTACCCCATAGGGGATGGCACAACATGATTAGAGTGGCCCAAGTGTAAGCCAAACCCACTTGATAGGACTGAGAGTTTTACCAGAATACAATCATCCCCACCCTAATCACATTATGGGCAAACTGGACAGAATGCCGAGAATCGAATCCGCAAAACTAGACCCCCCTGGAATCCGTGGTCCAGCCCTGCAAAATAGTTCCCCTTGATATCACTCAGGTTCGAACATTATCGGGCAGTTGATGGTCCTGCCAGGGTTCCCACTATTTAGCTTCAGATATAAAACCCAGTCCCAGCTATGATATCTTTTCTGTTTACCAGGTTCAGTAAATTTAAGCAAAGGTGGAAAATTCCACATGATTAATTCAAAATGCTAGTAAAAAAAAAAAAATATTACATGAAGGAGAAGGATGTAGTAAGAATGAAAAAATTGCAGAGAGAAGGAAAAGTTCTGACTAATTTAGTTGGATCAGTAGCTGGGCCCCAAGGACCAGTGAGAAAGCAACCCCACCAGGCATCACGGCCCAGCTGCTGGTCCCTAAGCACCCTACCCACGCCAAGGGGTCAGCATCTAGGGGGTCGATGCCCTTGCAATTCAAGTTCAGCCCCGATAGGAAGAGGGGTGAGAAGGAGTAAAAAAAGAAATGTCAAAAATTATGTGTGTATATATATATATATATATATAATATATATATATATATATATATATATATATATATATATATATACATACCGTATATGTATACTTCTATATGTGTATGTGTGTGTGATTATGTAAATAGGCAGATACGTAGGCTACGATAAAGTTGGATATCAGTAATTATTAAGCATCCAATACATTTTCACAACTGAGTGAAACGAGTAATGATGAAGAAGAGTTTATCAAAGAGTAAAAGTAAAAGTGTTACAAATGATAAACTAAGATAGATAGATAGATAGATCACCCTCCAAATATTAAAGTGGAAGTAATTGCATGAACGTTTTGAAACAAGCTTTTCTCATTCTCATGGGAATGAATTTATGAACTTGTTAAGCCAAGGTCTCGTCTTGAACTAATTACATGAACTTGTTGAGCCAAGTCCCCATAATGGAACTAATGTGTTAACATGTTGAGTAAATACCTATCATGGAATTAATTACTTGATCTTGTTGAGCCAATTCTCCTTCATGGAAACAACTGTTTGAACTAGTTGAGCCAAACTCTCTCTATGGAACTAATTACTTGATCTTGTTGAGCCAATTCTCCCTCATGGAAACAATTGTATGAACTAGTTGAGCCAAGTTCTCTTTATGGAACTAATTACTTGATCTTGTTGAGCCATTTCTCCTTCATGGAAACAACTGTATGAACTTGTTGAGCCAAGTCCTTTTCATGAAAGCAATTGCGTGAGATTTCATTCGCTTAATGTTATCTGGCGTCGCTGCACAGATGGTCACTGACACCGAAATATGTTGGGAACAGAATGTCTAAATCAACTTGCTTTGCATAAACAGATTCCAAGCGAAGACGACATCAAAAGAACAGCCTAAGAGGATTATGAACTTATGCGAGTTTATGAAAGTCAAATATGAGTGAAACACTCACAGGCTGAATAATGAATCAAGACGTTTGACGCAGAATGCAGAATGCAAATGAGCTCATTAATGCTTCTGCGTTAATTTCGAAAATTCTCCTTTTTTATCAAAACGTTGCTTAGCACTACAAACTAAATTATGCCAAAGTGACACATCAATAGAAGAAGGTTTTCTGAATTTATCACGTCATAAAAAAAATCTCAAAATTTAAATTTTGATATGAAAGGGTTCCCGTCACAGGATTAAGAGGATCTTTTCTGAAATGCACTGGAAGTCGTGCAACTGGAGCTTCAAAAGTTCAAGCGAAGGTGCGATACATTACTACCCTCATACTACCCTCCTTCCTTGCATTTTGATATATTTTTATCTATTTGTTAATCTATTTCCCTTTACCTCGTCTTACTTATTAATAAACGCCATATTCTTTAGAAACTTGAATTTCAAGAAAATGGCCCCTTTGGTGGGCTTTTTCCATATGAATAGGGTTCAACTTCTGAATAATTAATAATAATAATAATAATAATAATAATAATAATAATAATAATAATAATAATAATAATAATAATAATAATAATAATAATGAACTAAGGAACCTCCGTTACGAGGCTATAATATTGACAATTAAAAGCCACAGTAGGGTTAAAGCCACGGTAGTTTTAAAATATATTATTGTACAATGCTAAAAATTACTAGGAGAGACCTTCGGATACTGCTCCGTATCTTTCTTCAGTCCTTGACTAGGACTGAAGAGGGATACTGAGCAGTATCCGAGTCTCTCCTAGTAGTTTTTAGCATTGTACACCAATATTTTTCAACACTACTGTGGCTTTTAATTATAAATAATAATAATAATAAGAGCATCAAGGAAATAGATACCCTAATCCAGACTGTAAGGATTGTATCTGGGGACATCAGGATGGAGTTTGGAATAGAAAAATGCGCCTTAGTCAACATACAAAAAGGCAAAGTAACGAGAACTGAAGGGATAAAGCTACCAGATGGGAGCAACATCAAACACATAGATGAGACAGGATACAAATACCTGGGAATAATGGAAGGATGGGATATAAAACACCAAGAGATGAAGGACACGATTATGAAAGAATATATGCAGAGACTCAAGACGATTCTCAAGTCTAAACTCAACGCCGGAAATATGATAAAAGCCATAAATACACGGGCAGTGCCAGTAATCAGATACAGCGCAGGAATAGTGGAATGGACGAAGGCAGAACTCCGCAGCATAGATCAGAAAACCAGGAAACATATGACAATACACAAAGCACTACACCCAAGAGCAAATACGGACAGACTATACATAACACAAAAGCATAGAGGACTGCGTCAACATCGAGAACTGAGCACTGGGGCAATATCTGAAAACCAGTGAAGACGAGTGGCTAAAGAGTGCATGGGAAGAAGGAACTAATAAAAGTAGACGAAGACCCAGAAATATACAGAGACAGGAGAATGACAAACAGAACAGAGGACTGGCACAACAAACCAATGCACGGACAATACATGAGACAGACAAAAGAACTAGCCAGCGATGACACATGGCAATGGCTACAGAGGGGAGAGCTAAAGAAGGAAACTGAAGGAATGATAACAGCGGCAACAGATCAGGCCCTAAGAACCAGATATGTTCAAAGAACGATAGACGGAAATAACATCTCTCCCATATGTAGGAAGTGCAATACGAAAAATGAAACCATAAACCACATAGCAAGCGAATGCCCGGCACTTGCGCAGAACCAGTACAAAAAGAGGCATGATTCAGTGGCAAAAGCCCTCCACTGGAGCCTGTGCAAGAAAACATCAGCTACCTTGCAGTAAACAAGTTGGTACGAGCACCAACCTGAGGGAGTGATAGAAAACGATCAGGCAAAGATCCTCTGGGACTATGGTATCAGAACGGATAGGGTGATACGTGCAAACAGACCAGACGTGACGTTGATTGACAAAGTCAAGAAGAAAGTATCACTCATTGATGTCGCAATACCATGGGACACCAGAGTTGAAGAGAAAGAGAGGGAAAAAATGGATAAGTATCAAGATCTGAAAATAGAAATAAGAAGGATATGGGATATGCCAGTGGAAATCGTACCCATAATCATAGGAGCACTAGGCACGATCCAAGATCCCTGAAAAGGAATCTAGAAAAAAACTAGATGCTGAAGTAGCTCCAGGACTCATGCAGAAGAAGAGTGTGATCCTAGAAACGGCACATAGTAAGAAAAGTGATGGACTCCTAAGGAGGCAGGATGCAACCGGAACCCCACACTATAAATACCACCCAGTCGAATTGGAGGACTGTGATAGAGCAAAAAAAAAAAAAAAAATAATAATAATAATAATAATAATTAGTATTATTGACAGATATTGCTGCATCAGCTGCATTCAACTTGTAAATAGTCTTCTCTATTTTTCTAATAACTGCTTTCTCTCTCCTATTACAACTGGCGAGTATTGCGCCGATATGATTCATAAGGAAGAGTCAATTTCAGGGATATTGTTGCATTAAAATTTATTTATTACAGAATAAATAAATAAATAAATCAAGGTATAAGATTTATTTGTTCACTTTCTGTAATAAATGAATTTTAATGCAACAATATCCCTGAAATTGACTCCTCCTGATGAATCATATCGGCTCATTACTCGCCACTTGTGATAGCAGAGAGAAAGCATGATATAAAGAGAAGGATTCGCCACCAAGATTCAGTCCTCCAGCAACCATGGCTGTGATAATGCCCTGGCAGATCTGGGCGAAACGTCGCGTCAAGAGAGAGAAAGAGAAAGAACAACTTGTAGTAGCAATAATAAAAAAAAAATATATGTAATTCAATATGACTATACCAGATTTGACGATCCCCTTTGGCACGTTGCTTGCCAGTTTTAGCAACGTTGAGAAATCCTTGATAAGGAAAAGAGAGAAGGCTCTATACAAAATTAATGGAGCTGATGCAGCAATCCTTTTTAACAAGACTGATTTGAAAGAGAGTCTACTCCAAAAAAATAATAGTAATAATAATAATACTTAGGAAGCAGACCCTCTCTAGAGCATACTTTATTGAAAGTAATGACTACTTCAGCAATGTTTCGCTTGTAGAGATTCTACTCTATTTTTCAAATAGCCTGTTTAAGTAGTACTGGAAAAGCCGCTATTCGAAAAATAGAGAAGAACCTCTTCAAGGGAAACGCTGCTGAAGTAGCCATTACTTTCAATTTATTAATAATAATCTTACTATAATGGGCGTAATGTCTGTCCGTCCGTCTGTCATTCAATCACAGCCAAACGGCTGATCCGATGGGCATGAAACTTGGCAGGGTTATAGTGGCGACCCCTAAGATAGTTTATAATGGGGTTTCATCCTACCTCACCCACCCTTCGAAGGGAGGTGGGGGTTAGAAGGGATTCCTTGAAACGGAGTTGGTTGTGCCCGTGAAACGAGGCTGGTTGAGCCCGTAGACTTAGTTACTGAAGAAATTTACATACATAATTTCTGTATACATATGTTTGCTAGTTAAAATAATAATAATGATAACCCAATTGTCTATCTATAGGTCTCTCATCCACTATCGGCAACTCGATGTTTGTGATGGTCCTTCGTCGGCGCCTGCGAGCCCTTTGCGACGGACAAACCATCCTCTTACTGAATACAGCCTTTTGTGATCTCGGCATCTCTCTCACGGGTTACCCTTACACCACCGTCAGCGCCTACGTCGGGAGGTGGATCTGGGGGGATACCATGTGCCGGGTGTCTGGATTTCTCTGTTTTACGCTCAATGAGGTAAGGAAGGAACATCCTGGAATCTTGTTGTATTCTCAGTGAAGTGAGGAATAAACATTTGGGAATCTTGGAAACTTTTGCTTTACTCTCAGTGAGGTAAGGAATGAACATTTGGGAATCTTTCGTTTCGCTCTGTGAGGTAAGAAATGAATATTTAGGAATCTTTTGTTTTGCTTTCATTGAAGTAAGGAATGAACATCTGGGAATCTTTTGTTTTCCTCTCATTGAGGTAAGGAATGAATATCTCGGAATCTTGTTTTACTCTCAATGAGGTAAGGAATAAACATCTGGGAATCTTTTCTTTTACCCTCAATGAGGTAAAGAATGTTTAGGAATCTTTTGTTTACTCTCATTTAGGAATCTTTTGTTTTGCTCTCATCGAGGTAAGGAATGAACATTCGGGAATCTTTTGCTTTACTCTCAGTGAGGTAAGGACATTATACTCTGGATTTACTCTTCTTCTCTAAGTGAGGTAAGAATATACATTTTGAACATATTTTTACTCCAAATAAGGCAAGGAATATTATGAGCTCTCGATTCCTCCGTTTAAACTCTCAATGAGGAATCGAATATGAATTTTGAATCTAACTTTAAACTCTCAATGGAGCTATGAATGTCGATTCTGAATGCCTCTGAGGCAAGAAATAAACTGCTGTTTTTCAATGAGCTGGCTTTATGCAAACAAGGGCTCTTGCTCATTGAGCAGCCCATAAAGGAAATAAACATTTTGGATAGCCCTGTTTTACCCCCAGAGAAGTAAGGTGTAAACTTTTTGGAATCTCAAGTTTTATGTTCAATGAGGTAATGACATGTATATATATATCTATATATATATATATATATATATAGATATATATCTATATATATATAAATATATATATATAATATATATATATATATATATATAAATGTATTATGTTGTGTCGTTCTCTATATCTGAAAAACTGTGGAAGTGACTTACTAGCACTCCTAAAAGGCCTTGTCAGAGAACAGAAACATAAGAAATATATATATATAAAAGATAAACATATATGTATACATATTATATATAAATTTAATATATATATATATATATATATATATATATATATATATATCCGTATAAAGAAATATTCCAGCACTAGGGTTTATAGCTTCAGCTACACGACGCGCACTAGGAAACTATATTTTCAAAATCAATAAACATCAGAGGCAGGTATTACAAAATCAATGGAATGAATATACCGTCTTACAGCACATGACACGAAACTCAATAGAAACTAAACTAATGAGTTAACTATACGGCCAGTAAACTAGAGAATGAACAAGGTGTGATCCGACCTCAAGCTTACTCGGGGGGAGCGTGCTAAAATATACAGGCAAATTGCGTTGTTTCACCAACATGAAAATTAAAATAAACACGTTATATTTTATTAGAAATAATTACTTCCTCAGTGGACGAGTGGGTTGCGTGCTCGGCTATCAGTTTGGTAGCCCGAGTTTGCTCCGCTGCTGCCACTGAGGAAATAGAGGAATTTATTTCTGGTGATTAGAAATTAATTTCTCTATTTAATGGGGTTCGGATCCCACAATAAGCTGTAGGTCCCGTCGGTAAGTAACCAATTGGTTCCTAGCAACGTGAAAGAATCTAATCCTTCGGGCCAACCCTAGGAGAACTCTTAATCAGCTCTGTGGTCTTGTTAAAATAAGATATACTTAACTTTCTAAGAAATTATTCTGTACTGTTTAACATGCACATTATATATATATATATATATATATATATATATATATATATTACATTTTCATTCTAATAAGTAAAACATTAAGTTCTATCACAAAATTCCCGTATCTTTAACTCAACAGGAAACATCTTTTTCAGACCTTTTTAGGCTTTCCTACCCCCTCAACTACAACAACAACAACAACATGAAGGAGATGATATAACTAGGAAAATATAACAAAAACATAACGGGGCGCATGAATAAAAGAAGCTTATTATATTCTCAAAAAACTAAACCAACAGTAGAGCAACTGAAAACTATGAGGAAATTAAATAACGGTAGCCTTGTAAAGGATCATCTTTAGGAACAAAGATTGAGAGATTAAAACGTCGAGGACAGCGCTATTCAATCGAGGTCGTAAGGAGCATAGTCGCGAGCCGCACCGCGGAATTTCGATCCTATAGCTAAGAAAGATGAATTGGTCTAGAATGAGGAAACATCGACTTGACAGAGAGTAGTACATGGTCTTATCAAACTATGCTCTTAGCTGGCGGAAGGTGGCATGACAAAGGTTTTAAATGGGGTATTCAGAACAAATAATCAGCCGTAATAAATTCTTTCTCTATTCATGTATGTGTATACGTAGTATACATACATATATATGTGTGTGTATTATATATACAGATATATGTGAAACACAAAATTACCATGTCGTTACTTCAAAAATGTGGGGTAAGATTCACAGTAAAGTACGTTACAAAAGTAGTGTATTGAAGATATATATATATATGTATATATATATATATATATATATATATATATATATATATATGTGTGTGTGTGTGTGTGTGTGTGTGTGTGTTTGTTTTTTTGTATGGTGTTTTTACGTTGCATGGAACCAGTAGTTATTCAGCAACGGAACCAATGGCTTTACGTGACTTCAGAACCACGTCGAGAGTGAACTTCTATCACCAGAAATACACATCTCTCACTCCTCAATTTGTGTGTGTGTGTGTGTGTGTGTGCACCATGCATTACCTAACGCGCAACAATCTTAACAGACATACAAAAGTAACCCTCGTGAAAATGGATTCTCTTTGTCTTGCACTTCCGAGCACCTTGAGTGGAACGTCAAAGAAGGATATCCAAGCTCTCCGCTGCTTTATAGACTATGGAAATCTGGTGTTTTTCTCCTCTACCTAATACCCAGTCTTCTTCAATCTCATCAACGTGAAAGCCAACCCACGAAGCTCCATTTTCGAGTAAAATATTCTCCATCTATTTTTTATTCACGGATGCCAGACCGTCTTGACTTCCACATTATTATTTGATTTCCGTATCGTAAACGTATTTGTCTTTACCTTGGATCGTCGGAGCGAAATGTTCAGTGAAAATCGAATTAAAGTCGTCCTTGTATCTCTGGAAGATCTACTTCTTGGGAAATTCAATTTTTTTTTCTTTAGGAGAGTGCAATGGCTTCTTTAACTGCTAACCTAATCAGTTAGCATGAATTCAGTAATCGTTTATAATCATCAAATGACGAAAAGCTGCGTAATGTGAGAGCTGTGTCAGAGAGCAGGTATTCTTCGAGAATAATGGCTGACGTACATATTTGATATATTTTCGTGTGTTTCTGTTATTGTAATCATTTCTTCGGATTCCAACTATGGTATGTTCCGATTTACAACCGTCCTCTTTTATTTGTGATATCTGCAAAATCTATGAAAATAAGAGATATACGTTATTGTGCTCAGCTTCGGAGTTGCCGAATACAGATACACCCAAGTTTCCTAGTTTTGATAGCAACCGGGTAATCTCTATGACGAAGCTTTTTGCAACCTAATGATCATTTTGGCTTAAGAAAAGCATGAAGTTATATTTTAAGTAAAATATTTGCCGCCTATGACCGTTGCTTAGCATTTGTCCAGAGTAATCGAAACTTCGCTAAGATGATCAGATTCATCATAAACATCGAATGATTTATTTACGCCGTGTGCCTTACGCGGGGCACTGTAGGCATTACTTAATGTTCTTTGCAGCGTCCCTTCGGACCCCAGCTGTAACCACTTTTATTCCTGTTACTATACCTCCGTTCATATTCCCTCTCTTCCATCTTACTTTCCACCCTCTCCTAAACAATTGTTTCATCATTATTTTCGCCACTGAAAGATCTCATAGGCCCCAGCGCCTGGCCTTTGGCCCAAAAGTTTATATTCCAGCTCCAACTTGGCCAATTGAATTAGTTTCTATTTTTTCTAATAAGGTTGAAGGCCCACTACGTGTTTTAAAGGCGAACGTTCTGTGCAGACCAGCTGTCTCCAGTCAGGAATTTAATCAGAGGAAGTGGAACTATTCTAACAGGCTTTCCATTGGACCTCTTTACATCCACTCTCTCCCGCCTGTGGATATACCTCGGAGAGTGCATCAGGCTCTTCACTGATCGCAAGGAGAGGTCACTCTGCTCAACAGCCATCGATATTAAACGAAGCATTCACACGGGAGGTCGCGACCAGCCCACGACTTCTTGGTCTAGTCTAACCCATCAATGGCAGGATCATTGACGCTTCAACGAACCTCCTCTTTGTCTCCTCCTAAGGGTCCCGGTGGTTCTGGGAGGCAATTCGTCACTAGGGCCTCCAACGTCAGAGGTCTTGGTCAGAGGCAGACGGAGCTTTTCGAGTTTTCTGTAGAGCGTATAATGCTATATGAAACCTTCAGCCATGGCCCGGCGGTGGCCTCTGTTGGTACCTATAGCGCTGACAGACGTACGATTATGGCTAACTTTAACCTTAAATAGAATAAAAAAAAACTACTGAGGCTAGGGGGCTGCAATTTGATATATTTGATGATTGGAGGGTGGATGATCATCATACCAATTTGCATCACTCTAGCCTCAGTAGTTTTTAAGATCTGAGGGGGGATAAAAAGGACTCAAGTACCTTTCTCGAGGCCCGGCAGAAGGGACGCCTGTTCTCAGAGTGAGCAATCAAACTAGAAATCCGAAGTGGCTGTTCAAGTGAAACCGTACAATGCTATTATCCTCGAGGAAGCTTCTAAGAAGCTTTTAAGCAAAACTAGGCAATCTACAAAGGCTTCGTACTTCATTATCTTCAGGGAAGAGGATAAATTGATGCTTAAAAGATACAATTTCAGTCAAGGAATTACCAGTAAATGGAAAAATTTGCGCGTAAGAAGAAATCAAGACGAAGATCTGCGTAACCCATAACCAGGTCAAATTTTAAATGGAAGTAAAAACGAAAATCAATTTTGACAAAGATTCTTTCAGATGAAAGAGGTAGAGATATATTTTCCGATATTCATCGCAAGTATATTTAATCTCAAAGAATTAGCGCCCTCTCTTTCTCTCTCTCGTATCAGAAGAGATAAAGATTGGTATTCTGTTTTGATGGTAGTGTGTATAAATGATGATCATTTAATGTGTGTGAATAAGTGCTAGGGAGAAGTGTGAAAAACAGCGGTAAAGAGAAGTTTCAGTGGCCGATAGAACACTGTTACGAGAAATACAAGAAGAGGTAGTTAGCGTAAATCGTAGAATAGGATAATTCATAGCATAATGATTTCCAAGAACAGTATCAAAACTGTCGGAGTTCGGCTTCGGAATTGTAGAGGTAATTACCGACGAGGGAGGAAAGACGGAGAAATGGAAAGTGATCATAAAAACGACGAAAGTGAACGGGAGCCTGTTCGGAAAGGAGTCTCTTACAGCAAAAGCCATACATGAAAATAAAGGTGAAATTGATGTTAAGTATATCTTAGTTTTACCAGACCACTGAGCTGATTAACAGCTCTCCTAGGGCTGGCTCGGAGGATTAGATATTTTCACGTGGCTAGGAACCAATTGGTCACTTAGCAACGGGACCTACAGCTTATTGTTGGATCCGAACCACATTATATAGAGAAATTAATTTCTATCGCCAGAAATAATTTCCTCTGATTCCGCGTTGGCCGAGCCGAGAATCGAACTTCGGACCACCGGACTGGTAGCCGAGTGCGAAAACCACTTGTCCAACAGGGAACTATTGAAACTAATGAAGAAAATTCAACTTGTGCGTGTAAAAATTGGAACGAGGAATTCCTGCGTGAAAAGTTGCCAAAAATACCTATTTCAGTGGTTTTCCCACAGAATAGGAAAGAATAGGGCACACAAAAATAGGAAAGAATTCAGCGCTGAAAATAATATTGAAACAATTGTTAGGAAAGGGTGGAAAGTACATTGGTAGAAAGAGACTATGCACGGAGGAACAGTAAAAGGAACGAAAGAGGTTGGAGCTATACAGACGGGACGCTGTAAAGAACCTGAAGTAATGCCTACAGGGCTCCACGGGAGTCACAATGACAGCCTACCTCCAGCTTAAGCGAAGCGCCTGCTAAAACCTACGTTTCAAACAGACCGTTGTTTCCATATCGAAAATTCAAATAAATACAATATATTTTATTGGAAATCATTTTTCTCTACTGTTTAAAATGCACATTATTTACTTTTTACATTTTCATTTCCATAAATAAATCATAAATAAACTATCCTAAAATTCCTGAACTAATAACTCAACGTGAAACACCCTTTTCAGACTTTTTTTAGATTTTCCATAGACCTTTCCAAACACACCTCCCCCCAACAATAACAACAACTACTAAGTAGTTTGTAAGCTTACTCCCCGAGTAAGTGAAAATGGGATAATTTAATCACGTGCTCATCCCAGATGAGAGCTTTACGTGCTATCAAAAAAGAAAAAAAAATTAGGGGGACGCCCTTTAAGCAAAAAAAAAAAAAATCATAATCAGATTCTTCCTAGATTTTCTTTACACTGTACATAATTTTCATTTGATGGCCAATTCGACCTACCTTGGAAATGATACCGAAAGGAATAATAAGAGACAAGAGGTTCGTCCGTCACCTTCAACGAGTGCTCTACCATGACGAACCACTTATCAATTATAATTCCATCTTCGGTATTATCTCCGAGTTACGGCGAAGAGCATATCAGACGAAATTTATAGCTCAATGTTTTTGAATACAAAAAATGTCACAGTGTTAAAAACAATTCGTATATATATATACATACATACATATATATATATATATATATATATATATATATATATATATATATATATATATATATGTGTGTGAGTGTGTGACTAGACGGATAGATACATACACATACATATATAAATATGTGTACGTGTATGTATATATATATATATATATATATATATATATATACGTATATATATATAATGCATATCTTCTTTCCCACCAGTATCCCTACATTAAGGGGTCGGTTGCCTGATGCGCCTTCTCCGCTGCCTTCTATCAAATGCATCATCAGGCATGGTCTATTGTTTGACAAAGAGGTTTTTACGACTGCATGCCCTTGCTGTCTTCAACGACAGTTATCGGCGGTGGGCCTCGTCTTTGACTAAAAAGTCCACCTGGAAGGCATTTATGTAAATCTTTTGGGGAATGAAAGAAAAAGTAATTTTGAGCAGAAATGCCCTATAAACATATTCATTTTAAGGCTTTCTTTGTCGGTGAGGAGAATCTTAAAATAACCGTTACCATTAGCACTGTTTTCACCCGATGGAGTTGGTAGCGAGAAGTCTGAGTAGCCTGGGCTGGGGAGGGAGTGGTGGTGCCGTATAGGACGAGGATGGAGGAATTAGGCTGATGTGAATAAAGTACATCCCAATAAAATGTATTATTTAAGTTTTGAAAAAAAAAATACATGCATCATTGAATCTGTTTCACTCCCTATCAGTGGTATTCACTGGACACCGATAAATAAAGTAAAAGAAAAGTAAGCCTAATTGAACCTCTCATCCATCAAAGGTAGGCTTGCTTATTCATTAGACACCTATCAAAGATTTCAAGTGTATTTTTAGAAATCTCTTCCTCTCCATCTTAAGTATTCATCAGAAACCTAGTCATGATTCCTGATTCAACACTATCGTGACGATGCGGCAGAACAGAGCACGCTAGAATACAGGGTTCACAAATGAATGTTGCTCCGCAACATTTACACTACTTACTTGACACATAAAGCCATACGTTACCACTGTTAGCTAATTATTTAAATGAGATTACTTGCAAGAATAAACATCATATTTAAGAGACTATCAATCCACTTCTCTCATTCACTTCAACACCATTCTCCCACGCACATCCTAGGACACTCCAATCATCATAGTGTGAAAGCAGCACTAATGATAACAGTTATTTGAAAATTCTCGTCACCGACAAACGGAGTCATTAAAATGCTTATGTTTATAGGATATTTTCTGCTCAAAATTATGTTTTCTTTCATTCCCCAAAATATTTGTATAAACACGTGTAACACCCTGTATATATATAAAACATTTAATATATGTACTATGTATGTATTTCCATGTTCACCACGTTTTATACATTACTCTCAGTCCCCATGAAATAACACACAACGGACTATACAGCTCCTCAAATGGTTTTCCTTCCTATCTCTTTATTATATTTTTTTACAAAGTATCGTAGAGTCTAAGTCCTTCAAAGAAATATGAGATCAACCCAGCACGTGGAAGCATTTTTTCCAAGCGTGAATCCGTCATCTCGAGTTATACAACTGGCGCAGTATTATCAGGTCCGTATTGAATCACACAAGATTGTTTATAAACCTAACACAGAGGAAAAATGCAAAAAGAAAGTCAGTGATGAAAAATCGCCCTGTTTCCCATTTATCAAGATCCTGGAGAAGCTGTGTCGAAAGAGAACTAGTCTCATCTGCATTTCCAACGTAAAACTTTTTATGGGCAGCTGCTGTGGAGAAATGTTTATGTTTCATGGAATGAAAAGACCTTTGTCGTCTAATTTTTCCAGCAAAAAATCATTACTCCAAAGGACTCTTCCTAGAAGACAATAATGCCTTTGTCCTTCATTAAGGGAGGAGGAGGATGGAGGAGGAGGAGGAGGAGGAGTAGGAGGAGGAAAGGAAGGAGGAGGAGGAGGAGGAGGAGGAGGAGGAGGAGGAGGAGGAGGAAAGGCAGGAGGGAGGAGGAAGAGGAACTCAACAAAGACCTCGATCAGCGTCGCGATCAACTCAGTTACTTTAGCTGCAAAACCTCCGCCTCTGAAAATTTGCTGGAATATAGGAATGGGACCCATGAGGTCATTCAGCGCTGGAAAGGATATTGACAGTAGGAAGGCTTAGGAGGTGTCACGGGAAGAAAACCTCGCGGTTGCACTTTGAAATCACTGTTAGGAGAGGGTGGATAGCGAGATGGAAGAAATGTAATATGAATGGAGGTACAGTAACATGAAATGAAAGTAGTTGCAGCTAGGGGCCGAAGGGAGGCAGCAAAGAACCTTGAATTATACCTACAGTGCACCGCATGAGGGGCACTGCCCCACCCCCAACAAATCCCCCACCCCCACGGGTAATTATAACTAGTTCCTGCCTATTTTCATCTGTAGTTTGAGAGGGAAGAGAATATGTATATCTCTAAGTTGTACCTAGAAGAAGGATTCCTCTAACTCTGATTATTAGAGGGGCTTTTATCCATTCATGTTTATCATATACAGCTACTACTATCTTTTTTCTATACCTTGTTAGCTAGAAAAAAGACATGTTACCCAAGTAT
>NC_061093.1:22730333-22794543 GCF_015104395.2 Macrobrachium nipponense | reverse complement strand
AGGAAGACTTCTCCTTCACTCTTTTTGATAGAGATCGAAGGTGGTCGATCTCCAATCCTTATTTTGTTTTCTTGAAGGAAAGAATTTAGGATGGAGATCGTTGTTCAGAATACTATAAATATACTACGTATATTAACCTCGCGACATGATTCTACTAAGCAGTTGAATTGTCCGAGGGGTAGGCGCATATCCTAGTTATTCTACGGATTGCGACTTAGACGAGAAGTATTCTAATTGAACTGCAACACCAACTCAGCTTCTGTATTTAGCGAATTTTGTTTCGTTTAAATATGCCTGCTTAAGAGTTTTCCTTTTGCTCGATAATTTCATACCTATCCCTTCGTAAAAGGAGTAGCTGGCAACTCAGGCACATAGTGCGAGACGATGATCAAGGCTGCTGTTACTGTGATCTACGCAGTACCGGCTAGCTCGGTGTCATGCGCGGTTGGTTACGTCTCTCTCCCTTGCGGGAATGGCTGAATAAACCGTCTCTCTGCCCTACAATCATGGATTTTAGCCTCGGGTTGAGGAAATTTCTAGTAATCTTGAATGATCATACCTGCCGTTTACTTAGAAATTTCAACAAGATATCTCTTATACTTGTTAGGTGCGGGTTTACCGCACGGTAACATTCTGTACGAATCTACCGCGGCATAGCACTATAATAATGCTCTCCTGCTTATGCAAAGCGCAGCCTTATTTAGGGAAGGAAGCAGGCTGAGTGAGGGAATGGATGAGTTTGCTGGGGACCATTTCCTCGCTGGAGAAGCTTGCTTTCCCTGAAATAACAGCAATTCAGACCTCTACAAATTTTCCTCACGAAGAAATTGGAATAACATCAAAGATCTTGTAATTCTAATTGTCTCTCAACGGCCTGAGGATCACCTCGGGTGATAGCGAGAGGGTGCCAGACATCCGAACAGAGAACAGATGTTCTGGCACATTGTCTGAAAGAATTGGAAGCCAAAATTGGTCGGCTCTCCAGTTCCTCGAAGGTGAGTTTGGATCGAGTGGCCAAATATCATCTCGGACAATTTCTCATCTCTCTCATAGCTCGAGAAGAGAGAATTGGTTATGGGCTTGGGCAACGGAACGTAACGATCCTCAAGAGGTTCGTTAAACTAGTGCACGTCCGTGCGGGTCTTCTCGATCGAAGGCAACAACTACTGACGTCTGAGTAATCCTCACTTAGAAGTATGTCGAAAGTGAGGAGAAGACTGAGGGCGTCCTTTCGTTAAAGTTTTTCGTAATATTGAAGATGAAGGAGCTTCCTCTTAAGTTGTTCCCTTATTCATGATCCTAGAGGATTAGCTTTAGTCGCCACATGTTGGCCTCTAAGAGGTTGGATTCACAGAGGTCAGGTAATTCAGAGAATTGTCCAAAGACCCTTCCCGAGAGAATCGGTGTAATCTAACATCGTCACTTACTGAAGTATCTAATATCTCTCCTCTCTGAGTCTGAAGATCTTATCGAGAAGCGATAAGATCTTCAAGATTAATGGCAGTCTCTTGGCCAAGGCAAAGCAGTGCTGCCTATTTTCAGTTTTCAATCGGAGGGGGCCGTTTCTTGAGATAGTGAAGGGAAATGACTGTTCCTCCACCTCGACCTCTGTGAATTTCGTTATGTTCTATCTTTCCGTATGAAGTATGAGATAAGATAGAAGTCCTAACTATTGTAGAATATGCAAATATGTTGTTGACGGCCTCTAGGCTCAGAGATTCGGTTCTGTCAAACAACAAAGCTTCACGATCTTTGAGGTCTGTGGAGATCTTGAAATTCTCTGGATCAAAGGTTCCGGCATGGAACTTAGACGTAGTCTGAGTTTCTGATGCCAAAAGCATTTCGAACCTATCCTTTCTGCGAACTTAATACACGTGACCAGAAAGGCTAATATTCTAACCGCTCTAGCCACGGCAAGGAGGGTTAGTGAGGTTTTGCCATCATCAGAGGTTTTGGCTTTAAAGGACATAATGCGGTCTGTCCTCTAAGCCTTCCATTCTTGATAAGAACGAAACCTGTCTAACCCTTGACCCGAAGGCTTGGAGACCAAGGGTATGGCACAAATTATTGGGCAAGGGCATTAGAGAGTCCTGTGCCCTGTAGGGTCTCTCAAGTTTTATCTTGATAAAACTATAGAAAGTCAAGGTCAACGGACAATCTGCGGTGTTCCGTAAAAAGACCAGACTGGTTCATGTCCAAGAACACCCTGGCATTATAGCCAAGGAGTTCTTTTAAGAGGTCTCATTCATTATGTTTGCATAAGAATTTGATTTTGATTTTTTCTTAATATGAATGCTCAAGAGGTGAGGGCGCGGCCTCGGAAGCATTTCAACAGAGCATGACACTCAGTAACATCCTGAGTGCCACGCTTTAGCAAAGCAACTCTGGGTTCGCTTCACACTCCAGACAATCTGCGGTCGTTCCGTAAAAAGACCAGACTGGTTCATGTCCAAGAACACCCTGGCATTATAGCCAAGGAGTTCTTTTAAAAAGTCTCATTCATTATGTTTGCATAAAGATTTGAGATTTTTTCTTAATATGAATGCTCAAGAGGTGAGGGCGCGGCCTCGGAAGCATTTTCAACAGACATGACACTCATAACATCCTGAGTGCACAGAGCCACGCTTTAGCGAAGCAACTCTGTGTTCGCTTCACACTCCCGACCGGGTATGTTGAAGACGACATTTCAGATCCGTAAGTCGCTAGGACCATACATATCCGTAGATATATTATTGGGTGTCAGGAAGCAACACGAATCCTA
This sequence comes from Macrobrachium nipponense, assembly GCF_015104395.2. Classification (NCBI taxonomy): domain Eukaryota; kingdom Metazoa; phylum Arthropoda; class Malacostraca; order Decapoda; family Palaemonidae; genus Macrobrachium; species Macrobrachium nipponense. The sequence continues at coordinate 22,791,782 of NC_061093.1, read as the reverse complement.
TCCTATAGAAAAGGGATAGGTGTGCTTTTAACTTTGAAGGGTTGGTCGCTTGAGGCGCGTTCCTTTTCTTTAGCCTAGAAGTTATGGAACTAACTTTGATAGGTTAGGTCAGGTGGTGGTTTTAGCTTCGGTGCCCTCAGAAGTATGGTCATATGGTCTAGTCACATTGTGGTCACGCCCCCGTTGACAGATCATTTAGAGCGCACCAGCATTACAGGTCTCTACCTCGCTGGCAACTCTAGTATCGCAGAAGCAGACTTTGGTGACAGTAATCACGAAGTCGGCTATGCTAACAGGTCAGGAACCAAGATGTATATCATCTACTTAATTTAGTTTCCCAAAAATCCTATTCTGTCTCTTCCCACCATCCGAAGGTGGGATTCAGCTATATATATATCTGTCAGGTAAGTTTCATGAACAAAATGTTATTGTTATAATACAATTAAGTTTGTTCATACTTACCTGGCAGATATATATAATTAAAGTGCCCACCCACCTCCCCTCAGGAGACAGTGGCACTGATAAAATATGAATAGAAAATGGGAATAGTTCCTGATATCCGCCTCCCAGCGGCGGGAATGGGTACTACCACCTGGCCGCCCACTGCGTGTGCCGCGAATTTTTAAATTCTGTCGGACTTCAGAAAATACAGCTATATATATATCTGCCAGGTAAGTATGAACAAACTTAATTGTATTATAACAATAACATTTTTCTTAGGATTTTTGGTGATGTTCCGGACTTAAGATAATTTTCGGCTTACAACGCGTCTCAAGAATGGAACTCCCGTCGTAACCTGGGGACTGCCATATACGCAAATATTGTTCAAATGAGCGCTGGGAAGGATGTGTCCGAACTAAGAGACACTCGCAATGATACCACGCCATATTGGATTTAAAAACTGTCTTGAACACATATCTGTTCCAATACGCAATACAAACCATCGGTCCTTTAACAATAGGAATGTAACCTGGCAGCTGGAACCGGTTGTAAGCTTCGAACAAGGGAGCTCGGTAGTTAACTGCTTGTCCGACAGTCAGCGCACTGCATGACTATGAGGTGAAGAACAACTTTGCTTTCGGCCGCGCTGGGTGACAGACGTGTTCTCCACTTCTCTCTGCCCGCCTTTCGTCGTATGCTTTGTATCTTCAAAACTTTGGTTTGCTCTCTAATGCTAGTGTGCTTGTGTCAAAATACTGTGAGTACTCGTGCATTTTGTATTTTTGTTATTATTATGGATTCTCGTGAGCTGGAGAGTTCCCCACGCCCCCCCAGCAGCCGCAGACTGTTCCCTGGTGTGGAGGGCCGTAAGTGGGGGGTCTTCCGCTCCTTTCCTGAGGTTGACCCTCATGAATTATGTGCTCGGTGTCGGGGGCGCGAATGCTCTCGCACCGAGCCTTGTAATATTTGTTGTTTGCGGTCGGAGGAGCAGTGGGCGCGATATGAGGGGAGGAGGAAGCGACGTAAGCCTGCCAGGGAGTCATCGGAAAGTTCTCCGGCTACTCCCCTGGTCACAGACACGTTGTCTTCTTTCTTTCCTCCATCTCAACTCCCACGTATGGCTCTTTGCCCTTCGGGGGGGTTTCTCGCTCCTTCTCTTCACCCGATCCGTTGAGCGTGGAGGAGGGGGCGAGACACCCCGACATTCAGTTGTGCTCGGGGTCTTCCGTTCGCTCGGGGTGGGACTAGTTCCCCCCGGGCGAAGGGGAACGCCCCCTACTAACCTGACCTTTGCCTCCTCAGGGGTGCCTGCCGTGGGTGACGACCTCGGCCAGGTTTGGTTCTCGCTGGGTCTCCAGGGGACACCGAGTGTTCAGGGGCTGTTGCATCACCTGGTGAGTGGCTCTGCACCGGAAACGCACTGTCCGGTAACCACCACTACCACCATTGTCTCGACCCCGGGGTATGCCGCCCCTCCTCACCTTGTTTACACTCAACATGTGACTATGGTAAGACCTTCAACTGCTGTTCAGGCGCTGCTTCCAAGTATTCCGAGGAGGGTCGTGACACCACCGCCCGGGTTCGCTGCTCTCGCCTCAGCCCCCGACTTCCGGTGCCCCAAGAGCTCGCCCCTGGACCTGCCGCCAGTACCCAGGATGTCGCTGGCCGCTGCCCCGCCTCCTGCCGTACCTGCTGTTCCTGCCGTGCCTGCCGTACCTGGACCAATCCCTGCTGACGTCATTCCTGCCCTTGGCGTTGCTGCTCCAGTCGCAGGTCCTTCCGGACAGGTGCAGCAGGGCTGTGTTGCTTCGGCAACTGCCACATCTCCGTCCTGGATGGAGGACCTGATGACTCTCCTGAGGAAACTGACGAAGAAGAAGAAGAGGAGGAAGGTGTCGTCATCGTCTTCATCGTCTTCATCGTCGTCGTCTGCTGCCGCCTCTTCCCCCAAGGTTTCACAGCCAAGGAGGAAGAAGACTGCCTCCTCCCCCCCTAAGAAGTCTCCTTCGGGAACTTCTAAGTGCCTGTCTCTCTCCCCTGAACCGATTTGTTCGCCAGTCTCGGTTCACGATGGAGACGGCATGCTCCGTGCTCGACTCCATCAGGGAGAACGACTTCATGCTTTCGGTAGACTTGAAGGATGCCCATTTCCAGATACCCTTTCATCAATCCTCCAGGAAGTACCTCCGCTTCATCCTCGAAGGGACGGTGTACCAATTCAGGGCACTTTGCTTCGGTCTCTCAACTACCCCACAGGTGTTCATGCGAGTGTTCACTCTGGTGTCTGCTTGGGCCCACTCGGGATACGTCTGATGAGGTATCTCGACGACTGGTTAGCCCTGGCGAGTTCCCGCTCGCAGTTGCTACGGGACAGAGATCGACTCCTCAAGTTCTTCCGCAATCTTGGGATCGTGGTAAACTTCAGGAAGTCAGATCTTGAGCCCAAGCAGAGGATGAAGTACCTGGGTATGATGATCAATATGGTAGCAGGGCGAGTCTTCCCCGCAGACTCGCGGATCAGCAGATTCAGGGAGGCAGCCAACCAGTTCCTGTCCCAGCAGGAACAGCCAGCTCAGCAGTGGCAGGTCGTGATCGGCAACCTGTCGTCACTCGAGAAGTTAGTCCCTCATGGGCGTGTTCACCTGCGGTCTTCCAGTGGAGACTAAAGGAGAGTTGGTCACAGGCAAGAGACCCGCCGTACTTTCCCGTGGTCCTCATGGAGGAGGTGAGGCAGGACCTAGCCTGGTGGCTGGACGACAGGAACCTCGTAAGAGGAGTGTCTCTCCGCACTCCCCCCGGAGATGCCGTTTTCAGACGCGGCAACTGAGTGATGGGGTGCACACCTGGAGGAGTTGCTGGCTGCAGGCATGTGGGATCATCACGACAAGCACCTTCACATCAATGTACTGGAGCTCAAGGCAACGTGTTTCGCTCTCCAAGAGTTCCAGGACTGTCTGATAGGACACTCGGTGGTGTTGATGTGCGACAACACCACAGTAGTGGCATACGTCAACAAACAGGGGGGCCTAGTGTCCCTCCCGTTGCACCAGTTGATGTTGCAGGTGCAAGAGTAGGCCATGGCTCACTCAGTAGAGCTGTCAGCTCGCTACATTCTAGGCAGTAGCAGACAAGCTCAGCTGTCAGGATCAGGTGATAGGGACTGAATGGTCCCTACACCCAGACGTGGCGGAAAGGCTCTTCAACCTGTGGGGGCGTCCAGTCGTAGATCTGTTCACCACCCGGCACAACAGGAAACTTCAGGTTTTCTACTCGGCTGTGCCGGACCCATGGGCAGCTGCAGAGGACGCTCTTCAACACCCGTGGGACAACCTCTTCGTCTACGCCTTTCCCCCGTTCTGTCTGATTCGCAAGGTGATCAGCAGAGCGCTGGTCAGCCCAGATCTCCGGATGATCTTGGTGGCTCCGCCATTTGGTATCCGGACCTGCTGGCTCTGCTTGCGGAAGCACCGAGAGAGATTCCCCCTTGGCACAACCTTCTCTGCCAGCCACACGTGGAACGGTACCACCAGTCAGTCCAGTCCCTTTGTCTTCACGGCTGGCTGTTATCCACCATCTCTTGCGAGCGAGAGGCTTTTCTCGCCAAGCAGCAACAGAGATGGCTGGGTATATCAGACTGTCCTCTACAGCCGTGTACCAGGGAAAGTGGGCCGTCTTCTGTGGTTGGTGTCGTAGACGGGGTCTATCTCCTCTCAGAGCCACTCTTCAGCAGGTAGCGGATTTCCTCGATTTTCTTCGCTGAGAGAAGCACCTCTCCGTCCCCACAGTCAAAGGATACAAGGCCGCCTTGGCCCTAGTCCTGAAACTGAGGTGAGTGGATATCTCGAACTTGTTCGAGATCTCCCTTCTCATGAGGAGCTTCGAGAGGTCTTGCCCACCCAGGGGTGGGATGTGACTCTCGTCCTTAGGAGTCTGACTCGAAGTCCCTTCGAGCCACTCCGAGAGTCGTCAGACAGGGATCTGACCCTCAAGACCCTCTTCTTGCTGGCCCTGGCATCGGCGAAGAGAGTAGGGGAACTTCATGGTCTTTCCTTCGACGTCAAGCATACCAGGGGATGGGGATCTGTGACGCTCGATTTTGTCCTGAACTTCGTAGCGAAGACTCAGAATCCTTCGGTCCCTGACCGATTCGAGTCATTCACAATCCCCTCCCTATTGGACTTCACCGACAACGATGCGGATGAGATGCTGCTTTGTCCTGTGAGGGCGCTATGGCACTATCTAAAGAGAACTCAGCACCTCAGGCCTGAGTGTCGACGCCTCTTCGTCGACCAAGAAAGAAGTATCCAAGAACACTTTCTTTCTGGCTGCGTGAGGCGATCAGGAGTGCGTATGAAGCTGATGGTAGTGACGACATCCGTACCCTTCATCCGAGAGCCCACGAAGTCAGAGGCATTGGTCCTTCCCTTGCGTTCCGCAAGAACTTCTCCGTGGCACAGGTCCTGAAGGCGTGGGTCTGGACCAACCAGACCACCTTCACCTCCTTCTACCTTCGGGATATAGTCCACATTCCCTTAGACACTTTTACCTTGGAACCCGTGGTGGCTGCTCAACAAGTTGTGTAGCTTACCCAGCACCCGAGCGGACAGAACAGCATCGCATCCTTGTGTGACTGCATGAATGGATGAGTGAATGAGAGTGTGACTGGCTTCTCTTCCTCACCTTTTTCTCCCCCTCTGCCTGTGGGCAGAGGGACGCAGTCGTCACTACGCTGGAACAGGAGACCGATGCAGGTAAGCTACTTGACCGAGCTCCATCCTATCCCTTTCATTAGGGATAGGAGCGATTATCCACCACTTCCCCCAACAAGGGGGGAGGGATTGGAAGCCAACAAGAGACAAGCCCATGACTTCATATTGCCTCTTGCATTAGGAACAAGTTCTTGCTTGCTAGTTTCATACAATCAACTTACCTGTCAGATATATACATAGCTAAGACTCCGTCGTCCCCGACAGAAATTCAAATTTCGCGGCACACACTGCAGGTAGGTCAGGTGATCTACTGTCCTGCCCTGGGTGGCAGGATTAGGAACCATTCCCATTTTCTATTCATATTTTCTCTGTCGCTTGGAATGTAAACAACGTTTGCAGTTCCTCCTGACTTGATTTTTGGATTTCATCGCCATCGATCTTCTGGGCTATCTTTTGCAGGGAAGTACTGGATCTTTGGTTTGGCATACGCATATTAATTTGTTTTAATAACTTTGGCTTCGAAAATTTCGAAGAATTGTTTACGTGTAACTACCGAACTTTTTGGTAGACACTCACATAGTTTGCAAGAAGGGAAATTTTAATTTTCATACAATCAACTTACCTGTCAGATATATACATAGCTAAGACTCCGTCGTCCCCGACAGAAATTCAAATTTCGCGCCACTTGCTACAGGTAGGTCAGGTGATCTACCGGCCTGCCCTGGGTGGCAGGACTAGGAACCATACCCGTTTTCTATCATATTTTTTCTGTTGCCGGTGGCATCAACATCGTTGCTGCTACCTCCTGACTGGAATTTGCTTTTCTAGACAATTGATCATCTTTTTTTTGGACTTTTTGGTGACGTATCTGGATCGTTGTTTTGGCATTCGCTACTGTGGACTGGATTTAGACTTGCTTTTGATTTTTGTACATGAACTTCCCTGACAGATATATACTTAGCTATAGTCTCCGACGTTCCCGACAGAATTTCAAATCTCGCGGCACACGAACCACTCCCGTAAGCTTGTCAGATGTACGAACCACTCCCGTAAGCTTGTCAGATTTTTCTCTGTCGCGGGAACGATAACAACTGTTGTCGGTTCCTCTCGATAGTTTTTCGATTCTCGCTTGCCTGGAGTTAATTTGGACTTCTTTTGGTGACGTATTCGCTTTGTTTGGCTTGGCATACGCTGATTGTGGACCGGTTTGATTTTGAGTTTGATTTTCTTTAACGATGTCTGATCTAGAATCGGTAGTTAAAACTTCGGTTTTGTTTAGGGTTTGCGTGAATGAAGGATGTAAGGTGAGGTTGCCGAAAGCTTCGGTAGACCCCCACACAGTTTGCATGAAATGCAGGGGGAATGAATGTGCTTTTGCTAACCCTTGTAATGAATGTAAGGGATTGAATGAAGAAGAATATAAGGCTCTCTCTTCTTATGTTAGGAAGTTGGAACGTGATAGAGTGCGTAAGGCTTCCTCTAGAAGTTCTAGCAGATCTAGAATGAGTGAGTTGGATGTGGATCCTAATAGTACTAACGTAGAATTAGAACCTTCTTCCAAAGTTGCAGCCCCGGCTCCCCGCACCGAAGCCGAAGATTCGCCTTCGGAGGCGGCAGCTCTGAAAGCCAAGAATCGTTCTATGGATCAGAAGATTCGTCACTTGGAAGGTAAGGAGAGTGTTAGTGATCAGTGCAGTGTCCCCAGTGTTGTGGAGGGTGCGTCTGACCGGCTCCTTAGTGCCTCTAGGCCTAGACCTCTTCCAGACTCCCAGTTCCAGTGGAGTAGGAAAAGTCGAAAGCCGCAGGAGGGCTAGGGAGAGCCCCCACCGGTCAGGCGTCCCCTCGGCAGATCCTGAAGTACGCTCCCAGGCTGCCTCGGATCGCTACAAGAAGGAGCTCCTACGCCAATGCTTCTCCTCTTCGTCGTCTCCCTCTCCGAAGAGAGGTTGGAACTCCCCGGATGCGTCGCGCCCGTTGAAGAGGGCTTGGAAGGCTCCCTGCAGTCCTTTGGCTTCTAGTTCGGAGGTTTTCCCGGAAGAATCGTCGGAGGGGTGCGAAGAAACCCAAGAAATCCTGTGATCGTTCTTCTTCTCGCCGCTCCGCGCTCGGCGCCTGCTTCGAGGAAGAACAAGAAGATTCTCCTACGAGAGTACTCGCGGGACTTCAAGCTCAGATCACGGCGCTAGCAGACTCTCTAGCAGTTAGATCACGTAGGAAGAAGGACGTTTCTCTTCCGATCAAGAGATCTAGGCGCCGCTCTTCAGAGGATCGTTCTCCTTCATATGGGGAGGTTTCGTATGAATCGCGTGAGCGCCCTCGCTCGCGTGAGCGCCCTCGCTCGCGTGAGCGCCCTCGCTCGCCTGGCTCTCTTTCGATTTCAAGACGCCAAACATCGGTAGGACGCTCTATGGAGAAAGAAGTTTTTTCTCCAGATTGGATTCCCGCTTCCGGTAAGCGCACTGCACCTGCTCATCACGCGATTTCTTCAACTCCCTCGCGTGAAACTTTCTCCCTCAGCAGCCTCAAGATTCTAGAAAGGCGCCCTTATACAAGTAGGCGTTCTTCTTCCAGATGTCACTCTCCTCGAGTGTCGGATCGTGACTTCTCTCCTGACAGGCATCTAGAGTCTGGTAGGAGTCGTGTGCATGATAGACGGCCTACTGTTAGCCGCTCCCCGCAAGGTAGGCGCCAAGAGCCTACTGCACATAGATCTCCTAGTAGGCGCTCGTCTCTTTTTTAAGGCGTCATACTCCTGATTATTCTCCTAGGGGCAGACAACAAGAGTCTTTCAAGCGCCCTTCTCCGTGTAGGCGCTCTCCCGCTTCTAGGCGCACTTCTCCTGACCGTTTTGTTCTCTTGGGTAGGCACCAGGAATCCCGGAAGCGCCCTTCTCCAAGTAGGCGCTCGTTAGTTTTGAAGCGCCCTTCTCCTGAATGTTACCCTCTTGTTAGACGTCAAGAGCTTCGCAAGCAGCCTTCTCCTAGTAGGCGCATTTCGCCTTCCAGTCGGACTTCCGTTGATCGTACGAACAACTGGACAAGTATGGAGAGCCGCGCAAGCGCTCTGCTCTCGATAGGCGCTCTTCTCCTGGCAGCCGCTCGCCTCAGGATAGGCGCATAGAGTATAGTAGGCGCTCGCCTCCTCGTAAGCGCCCTGTGGATGTTTCCGAGGATTCTCGGAGTAGGAGCCCTACCTCTCCTTCGGCTGAGATTCCGTATACCTCGAAGAGGGAGTCTCATCGTAGACTTCCCAGATCTTCTCATCGTTCTCCAGTGGATGTGAACTCTTCTAAGAGAGGGCGTTCTCCAACCTCTCACTCAACTCTGCTAGGATCCTTCGTCACATAAGGATCTTCAGCGCTCGCCTCGAGAAGACGTCCTAGAAGGTTCGGATGAGGAACCGAACACTTCTGCTGCTGTCTCTTCTTACAAGAAGCTTACAGAGCTACTTTTACAAGTTTTTGGGGATTCCCTTACGCCTACGGCTCCTCCTTCTCCTCACTCACTTTTTTCAACGGCGAAGACAGCGAAGAGTTCTTCTTGTGTGAGGATGAAGCCAACTCTTTCTATGAAGAAGGCACTGAGGAGTTTTGGTTTTCCTGGATGGCTTCCAAAGAAGAAGCGGGGAAAACGATGTTCGCTTTTCCTCCTTCGAAGTTATCAGGACGCGCTGGTTTCTGGTACGAAACAGGAGAGCCCTTAGGATTGGGTCTACCGTCTTCGGCTGATTCGGATTTTTCGGCACTGGTAGATTCGACAAGGAGAACTGCCCTTAACTCTGCTAAGACGACTTGGGCAATGAATGAATTGGATCATTTGCTCAAAGGTATGTTTAGAGTGCTGGAAGTATTTAACTTCCTTGATTGGTCGTTGGGAGTCCTAGCCAAGAAAATTGAAGTGCCAGAGTCAATTTCGCCAGAAGTTCTTATGTGTGTTTTGTCTTGTATGGACAAGTCGGTAAGAGACGGAGCGAGTGAAATCGCCTCCCTTTATGGGGCCGGGATCGTGAAAGAAGAGAGGTCGGTTTATTGTTCCTTCTTAACGAAGTCGGTCTCCCATGCTCAGAGGTCTTCTTTGCTGTTTGCTCCTCTGTCTACTCAGTTGTTCCCGAAACATCGAGTGCAGGACATTTCGAGGTCACTTTCGGCCAAAGCCACCCAGGACCTTTTGGCACAGTCGGCAAGAAAACCTCGCCCTTCCTTCCCTACCAAGGCTAAGAAGGAAAAGGCAAGTGTTCGAGAACCCTTTCGAGGGGCATCTTCATCAAGAACCTCCACGTTTAGAGTCGTAGACCTTCAAGAAGGGGTAAGACTTTCGCCAAGTCTGTTAAAGCCCCACCAAATAACTTGCAAGTCCTTCAATCAACGGTGGGCGCCAGACTCTTAGAGTTTGCAGAAGTCTGGGCCCAAAAAGGGGCGGATCCTTGGATCCCTTTCTATTTTGAGGAAGGAGGTTTACCTCATCCCTTTCGTCGAAAGACCTCCCTTGACGGCCATCCCAAGGGAACTGACGGCCAGGTACAGAGACCCCATCATGAATCAAGCTCTCCATCTAGCAGTAGATCAGATGCTGGAGAAGGGGGCTATCGAACTAGTGACAGACCATCATTCATCGGGCTTCTACAACCGCCTTTTCCTAGTTCCGAAGTCCTCAGGGGGATGGAGACCGGTGTTGGATGTAAGCGCCCTGAACTTCTTCGTAGAAAAGAAGAAGTTCACGATGGAAACGCCTTCATCAGTGCTGGCAGCACTTCATCCAGGGGACTGGATGGTTTCCTTGGATTTACAGGACGCTTACTTCCACGTACCGATCCATCCTCCTCGAGGAAGTTTCTCAGATTCATGATGGGGGGAAAATTTTTCAGTTCAGGGGCTCTGTGTTTCGGCCTCTCGACGGCCCTCAAGTGTTCACGGGGATTTTGAGGAATGTGGCTCAATGGCTTCATTTGAAAGGGGAGGATATCCATGTACCTCGACGATTGCTAATAAGGGCCAATTCAGAAGATCGTTGTTTGAAGGAAGGCTTACAAGTAACTTTAGAATTGACGAAGGCTTTGGACTTCTCGTCAATTTCAAGAAGTCATCACTAATTCCCGAGCAAGAGTGTGTGTATCTCGGATACAGATGAACTCTCTGAGTTTTCGGGCTTTTCCCTCGCAGGAAAGGATAGCCCGAGGATTCGAGAGAGTAACAACCTTCTTAGGGAAAGAAGTATGCACAGTGAGGGAGTGGAGAGTCTGCTGGGGACGCTCTCCTCTCTGGAGCAATTCGTTTCCCTAGGAAGGTTGCACCTGAGACCACTCCAATTCTTTCTTCATCGGAATTGGAGTCGTCGTTCTCAGGATTTGACGTTCTCCCTGTCGTTATCCCAGGACATCAAGAAACATCTCTTATGGTGGACAGATCCCAACCTCTTTGCGAAGGGACTGTCTCTTCAATCACAGACCCCCAACCTGGTGTTTGTTCTCCGACGCGTCGGACATGGGGTGGGGTGCAACTCTGGGAACCAGCGAAGTGTCAGGTACCTGGGTGGGGGACCAGGTTAGCCTGGCACATCAACAGAAAGGAGTTGATGGCTGTGTGGTTGGCTCTGAAGGCTTTCGAGCCCAAAGTCAGAAGATCGGGTAGTGCAGGTCAACGCGGACACACTACAGCTCTGGCATACATCAGGAAAGGGGGAGGGGGGGACGCATTCCTTCTCCCTGTACGAGACAGCAAGAGACCTCCTTCTGTGGGCAGAAGAAAGAGGAATCAAGCTTCTCACCAGGTTCGTGCAGGGAGAAAGGAATGTAAGAGCAGATCTCCTCAGGCAGGAAAGATCAGGTCCTTCCCACAGAGTGGACCCTTCATCTGGATGTATGCCAGAGCCTGTGGAAGTTATATGGGGCAGGCCACACATAGACCTCTTTGCCACGTCAAAGAACAAGAGGCTGGATCCTTACTGCTCTCCGATATCAGATCCAGAGGCAGTAGCAATAGACGCTCTTCTTCTAGACTGGAACGGACTCGACGTCTACGCGTTTCCCCCCTTCAAGATCCTGGGGCTAAACCATCAAGAAGTTCGTAGAGTCCGATTCAACGAGAATGACCTTAATCGCTCCCTTTTGGCCGCCCAAGAATGGTTCACAGAGGTACTGGAATGGTTGGTGGACCTTCCAAGATCGCTCCCGCTAAGGAGCGATCTACTCAGACAACCCCACTTCGACAGGTACCACAAAAAATCTCCTCGCTCTCAGTCTGACTGGTTTCAAGACTGTCCAAAGTTTGGTCAGAGCGAAAGGCTTTTCAGCAACAGCTGCTAAAGCAATCGCAAGAGCGAGAGACACCTTCCACCCCACCTTGCGTGTATACCAGTCAAAGTGGGATGTCTTCAGACGTTGGTGCAAGAGGAAGAACATTTCCTCTTCCAGTACCTCTGTGACCCAAATTGCGGATTTCCTTATTTTCCTCAAAGAAGAATGTCATCTGGTTGTGTCAACTATTAAGGGATACCGCAGTATGTTGGCGGCGGTATTTCGGCATAGAGGCTTAAATATATCCGATGATAAGGACCTGCATGATCTTATTAGATCATTTGAAACCATTAAGCGTCCTCATGTAGTACCGAACTGGAATCTAGACGTAGTCCTACATTCCTTGGATCGTCTAGATTCGAACCTCCCTGGCTTAGCCTCTTTCAAGGATTTGACCGAAGAAGGCTATCTTCCTTTCTTTTGGCCCTAGCTACAGCTAAGAGAGTGAGTGAGCTCCAAGCTATTGAGGGCAATGTAGGGTTTAAGGAAGATTCTATGGTGTGTTCATTTCTTCCAAGTTTCCTGCAAAGAATGAAAACCCATCACGCCCTTCCCGGCCCAGGAGCTTTGAAGTTCGTAGTTTATCTTTTCTAGTAGGGGAAGAGCCTGAAAGAACTCTTTGGCCCTATGAGAATTATAAGTATTTCCTTAAGAGGAAGGAACAACTTAAGGCTAATCAAGATGTGCTTTGGTGCTCCGTAAAGGACCCCACTCGGCCCATGTCGAAGAATGCTCTTTCCTTTTTTCTGAGAAGCCTTATTACAGAGGCACATGTTGCCTGTAAGGAAGATCATTTTAGACTACTGAAAGTGAAAGCTCACGGAACTTGATGGAGGCGACTTTTTGGAGATGCCAATCGGTTTTCGCAAACCACTACCTACGTGATGTAAAAATCACATATGATAAATGCTTCGCCTTGGGTCCTTTCGTATCGGCGGATTCGGTGCTGGGAGGCAGGGAGCTGAAACTTATCCTGTGTAAATTTTTTATATGTTTACCCTATATTTTATAGGTTGTTTTTGTTTCTGGTTGTCTGAAAGAGGTTGCAGGAGGCACCTCTTTTTGTCTGTATCTTAACCCTTTGTATTTTGGTTAGGTGGTCTGGTGGGTTTTGGCTCCTTGCAGAGGTAGTGGTAAGGATCTGTTAGGTAAGCGGACAAGGTCCCTCTAACAGCATCCGACTTGGATTCTACCACAATAGGGGATCACATATCCCAGTGGTAGATCCGAGAGTCTTTCAGCATCAGGTCACGTCCTAGCTGTAGCTCTCCAGGCAATGCAGACTCAGAGATAGTATCTATGAAGTCTTCATCCTGAAAAGGTGAGAACCAAGGTTTTTATATCCTACAACATTAGTTGTTTCCCGTCTTACCTGTATTATTGAGCTGTCTCTTACCCTCCACCAAGGGTGCCAATCAGCTAAGTATATATCTGTCAGGGAAGTTCATGTACAAAAATGATATTGTTAAACTACAATAAAGTTTTGTACATACTTACCTGGCAGATATATACGATTAATGGCCCACCCAGCCTCCCCTCAGGAGACAGGTGGAAGAGAAAAATCTGACAAGCTTACGGGAGTGGTTCGTACATCCGCCACCCAGCGGCGGGTAAGGTAGACCACCTGACCTACCTGTCGCGTGTGCCGCGAGATTTGAAATTCTGTCGGGAACGTCGGAGACTATAGCTAAGTATATATCTGCCAGGTAAGTATGTACAAAACTTTATTGTAGTTTAACAATATCATTTTTCTTCAAGAATGTCTGATTCAAGTGGTTGTGTGAGAGTGTGTGTGAATGTAGGCTGCAAGGTGAGGATACCGAAGGCTTCGGTTGATCCTCACTGTATGCCGCAAATGTAGAGGTTTTGACTGTTCTATTTCTAACACCTGTCATGAATGTGAGAGGTTGAATGTTGAGGAATGGAAGACTCTAACTTCTTACTTGAAGAAGTTAGAGAGGGATAGAGTCAGAAGGGCTGCATCTAAGGGTGCGGGTAGTACAAGACCTATTGAGCCTTTTAATGATTCTAACTCTTCTTTGAACTATGCATTTGATTCTAATTCTGTATCAGGGCCCTCACTGGCTTTACATTCAGATTCGGCCTCGGAAATTGCTGATCTGAAAGCTACACTTCATAGGATGAAATACCAAAATGGTTGCCATGAAGGTAAGGATTGGTGGGAAAGTGATTATTTTAGTGAAGTGAGTGTCCCCCAGTGTTGGTTGGGAGGGGGGGCGTCTGACCGTCTCTGCGACGCTCCCAGGCCTAGACCTCTTTCAAGCTCCCAAGCCCAGAGGAGAAGAAAAGTCGAAAGCCGTACGGAGTTGTGGAGAATTCCCCCCGGTCAGCGTCCCTTCAGCACTCTGTAGTTAGACAGACTGCTCAGGACCGCTATAGAAAAGCGTCCTCAGAGAGTGCTTCTCTTCGTCCGCCTCTCCCTCTCCTAAACGAGGGTGGAAGGATTCGGACCTTTCCAGGCCCCTGAAAAGGCACTGGAAAGAACCTATGTTGGATTCAAGCCCCGAACGGTTTTCGGAAGAAGCGCCTCCCTCGATCAAGAAAGCTAAGAGGGTTTTGACGTCCCCTGGCTTGGACAAAACTCCTTCGAGGTCTCCCTCTCCCGTTGAAGAAGACGCCGGAGAAGCTTCCAAGAGGATTATTTTGGCTGTACAAGAACAGTTATCCGCCTTGGTAGGAGTCCTTTCGAAGGATCCTCCTCGTAGGAAAGACGTGAGGCTTCCTGTCAAGAAGTCTCGTCTTCCTTCTCCTGCCAGGAGTGAGGCTCCTGTGGGACGTGAGGCGCGTGAGATCTCTTCCGATAGAGACTCATACAACGAATTTGAAGCGCCAGACAAGCGCGAGGCGCCAGTCAAGCGCGAGTTTTCTTCCAGACAAGAAGCGTCTTATAGGATTGAAGCGCCAGATAAGCGCGAGCAACTTTACAGGCGCGAGGATTTGGCCAGACGTGATACGTCTGCCAAGCCAGCAGCGTCAGCCAAGCGCGAGGATGCAGCCAGGCGCGAGGATTCAGCCAGGCGTGAGGCGCCAGACAAGCGTCATCCTTACAAGGATATAGCGCCAGAAAGGCGCGAGGCGCCAGCCAGGCGCGAGGTTTCAGAGAGGCGCGAGGCACCAGTCAGGCGCGAGGCGTCAGCCAGGCGCGAGGAGCTAACCAGGCGCGAGACGTCTGATTTGTTTCATAGGGGCTCTGTACATGCTCTTAGCCCCTCTCCAATTAGGAGTTTGTCTCCCGCAGAGAGAGTAATGGGCAGGAAGACCCAGAACGAGAATTGAATTCTCCTTCTGATCATCTTGGAAGAGGACTCAGGAGACGAGACTCACGGCAGAGAAGGGCTGTCTAACTATAAAGTTTTGGCAGCTCTCCTTCTTCAGGAATACGGAGATGCCTTGACCCCTGCCGCTCCTCCTTCTCCTCGCTCACTTTTTTCATGCTCCAAGACGCCAAAGTCGTCGGCTTTTCTGAAGATGAGGCCAACGATTTCTATGAAGAGAGCTCTTCAGTCTCTGGATAGCTGGATGCTAACCAAAAAGGAGTTAGTTAGAACGGTGTTCTGCATGCCTCCTGCTAGACTTACGGGCAAGAGAGGTATTTGGTACCAGACTGGGGAGAATATGGGGCTCACTCTCCCAGCTTCGGCTGAAGCTGACTTTTCGAGTCTGGTAGACGCATCCAGGAGACATAGCCTTCATACGGCTAGAATAACTTGGGGTCTTTCGGAGTTGGATCATCTCCTCAAGGGACTTTTTCATATTTTGGAAGTCTTCAACTTCCTGGATTGGTCCCTTGGGGTGATGGCCAAGAAGGCCCATGCCTCGAAGGACTTCGATCCTGACGTACTCCTTGCGATCTTGTCGTGCATTGACAAGGCGGTACAGGACGGCTCAGGGGAAGTCTCTTCTTTATTTGGAGCCAGTCTCTTGAAGAAGAGATCTGTTTTTAGCGCTTTTCTGACGAAAGCAGTTTCGCATTCGCAAAGGGCAGCTTTGTTATTTGCTCCCAGGTCTGACTTTCTGTTCCCTTCGCAGTTGGTGAGGGACATTTCCCGTTCGCTGACGGAGAAAGCGACACAGGATCTTCTCCTTCAATCGTCCAGGAAAAAGAGACCAGTGATGGTGGGAGACAAGAAAGGTGTTACTACGCCTCTGCAGCTCTTTCGAGGAGGTCCTCCCTCTAGAGCTCCCTCTAAAAAGGAAAGCGACTGAGAAGAGAGGTGAGAGCTTCTTTCGTCCCTTTAAAAGGGGAAAGTGAAGTGACGTTCCTCCAAACACCAGTAGGTGCCAGGCTCCGGGGGTTTGCGGAAGCCTGGACTCTCATCGATACAGACGCTTGGTCAATGTCTGTTCTACAGAAAGGATACCTCATTCCTTTCCTGGACAATCCTCCCTGACGTCAACTCCGCGGGAATTGTCCGCCAATTACAAGGACCCTGTGTTGAAAGATCTCTTCAACAAATGGTGGATCAAATGTGGGACAAGAGAGCAATAGAGCTAGTGCTGGATCAAAGCTCCCCAGGGTTTTACAATCGTCTTTTCTTGGTTGCGAAAGCCTCGGGGGGCTGGAGACCAGTTCTGGATGTCAGCGCTCTGAACAAGTTTGTTCAGAAACAGAAGTTCTCCACGGAGACTTCTGCATCAGTCCTTGCGGCTCTTCGCCAAGGGGATTGGATGGTGTCTCTGGATCTCCAGGATGCCTATTTTCACGTCCCGATTCATCCTTCGTCGAAGAAGTACCTCCGTTTCATGACGGGGGAAGGATCTTCCAATTCAGAGCCTTGTGTTTCGGCCTTTCTACGGCTCCTCAGGTCTTCACGAGCCTTATGAAAAATGTGGCGAGATGGCATCACCTGAAAGGTATCAGTATCTCTCTGTACCTGGACGACTGGCTCATCAGAGCAAAGTCAGAGAAACAGTGTTTGGAGGACCTTGCTTTGACACTAAACCTGATAAAGACCCTAGGATTGCTCGTGAACCTCGAGAAGTCCCAACTGATCCCCAGCCAGAACTTGGTCTATCTGGGGATTCGGATGGATTCTCGGGGTTTTCAAGTATTTCCTTCTCAAGAGAGACTAACGAGAGGCTTAGAGAAAGTCTCTCTCTTCTTAGGGAAAGAACGTACTTCGGCGAGGGAATGGTTGAGCCTATTAGGGACACTTTCCTCGCTCGAACAGTTCTTTCCTCTAGGAAGACTTCATCTCCGTCCGCTTCAGTTCTTCCTCAGAAGATCGTGGAACATGAAGACAGGACTTCTTTCGGACAGTTTTCCATTCCAGTTTGGATGAAGCGCCACTTAGAATGGTGGTACTCCCACTGAAGGGAAACAAGGGTACTTCCCTAGAAACTCAGAACCCGAACCTTGTATTGTTTTCCGACGCGTCGGAAAAAGGTTGGGGAGCAACCTTGGGAAAGAGAGAGGTGTCAGGCACCTGGAATGCTCTTCAAGTGTCCTGGCACATAAACTGCAAAGAGCTGTTTGCCGTACACCTGGCCCTAAAGAACTTCGAACCTTTAGTGAGGAACAAGATTGTCCAAGTGAATGCGGACAACACAACCGCCCTTGCCTACATTCGAAAGCAAGGAGGCACACACTCGTATGCCCTATACGAGCTCGCAAGAGACCTTCTTTTGTGGACATCACAGAGGAACATCTCTCTTTTGACGAGGTTTTGTTCAAGGAGTAAGGAACGTGAGAGCAGACAGGCTGAGCAGGAGGAACCAGGTCCTTCATTACCGAATGGACCCTCCACTCAGAAGTTTGTCGGAATCTCTGGTCTCTTTGGGGGACTCCTCATGTCGACCTCTTTGCCACGTTCCTCTCAAAAAGACTGGAAGTCTTTTGCTCAGTAGTAGAAGACCCCAGAGCTCTAACAGTAGACGCCTTCCTTCTAGATTGGTCTCATGTAGACGTTTACGCATTTCCCCCATTCAAGATTCTGGGGCAAGGGCTCAGGAAGTTTGTGACATGAAAGGGGACGAAAAGGTGACCCTGATAGCCCCCTTTTCCCCCTTTTGGCCAGCTCAAGAGTGGTTCACGGAGTGCTGGAGTGGATGGTAGACTTCCCCAGATCCCTCCCACAAAGGAAGGATCTTCTCAGACAACCACACTTCGAGAGGTTTCATCAAAACCTCCCCGCTCTCGCTCTGACTGCCTTTCGACTATCGAAAGACTTGTCAGAGCGAGAGGCTTTTCTCGCAAGGCAGCAAGCTCGATCGCTAGAGCCCGGAGAACTTCCACTATCCGAGTTTACCAATCGAAGTGGGAAGTTTTTAGAAGGTGGTGCAAGTCGAAGAAGTTGCCTCCTCCAGTACCTCTGTAACAGAAATCGCTGATTTTCTGTTATATTTGAGAGAGGAATCTCGTCTCTCCGTAGCCACTATAAAGGGCTATAGGAGTATGCTTTCGGCCCGTCTTTAGGAATAGAGGCCTAGATCTGGGAAATGATAGAGATCTACATGATTCTGATTAGATCTTTTGAGACCATGAAGTCTAAGATTACTTCTCCCCCTAACTGGAATCTCGACGTGGTCCTGAAGTTCTTGTCCTCAGCAAGATTTGAACCTCTGCATTTGGCCTCATTTCGTGAACTAACGAGAAAATGTTTGTTTCTTTTGTCACTGGCGACGGCTAAAAGAGTTAGTGAGCTGCACGCCCTTAGTGATAAAGTGGGTTTCAAACTAGATTCAGCCATCTGTTCATTCAAAGATTTATTTTTGGCGAAGAATGAAAATCCTTCGAATCCCTGGCCGAGAAACTTCGAAGTTAAAGGCTTATCGGGTCTCGTCGGCAGGGAAACGGAGAGGTCTCTTTGCCCAGTAAGGGCTTTAAGTTTTACATGACAGAGAAAGAAACAGTTGGGAGGTTCTAGACAAGGTCTCTGGTGCTCGGTGAAGGATCCATCAAGACCTATGTCCAAGAATGCTTTAGCCTTTTTTGTCAGGAACGTCATTACTGACGCTCATAAGGCTTGCACGGATGACTCTTTCAAACTCCTGAGAGTAAGAGCTCATGAAGTGAGAGCAGTAGCTACGTCTCTCTCTTTTCAGAGAAATATGTCACTAAAGAATATCTTGGAAGCGACATATTGGAGGTGTAATCAGTGTTTGCTTCTCACTATTTAAAGGACGTTCGTGTGACCTACGAAAACCTGTTTTTCTTTAGGTCCGTTTCGTGTCTGCGGGCACAATCCTGGGTACAGGAGCTAACACCAATCCTTTAAATGATGCATAAGTCTAATAGATATGTTCTAGACTTTCTGCTGAGCAGGTGCAGGTGCCACACAGGCGGCCAGTCACTTTCGTTCAGTAAGGAACTCTTGTGATATCTTTTATTAGATGAGTATCATGGAAAATTAAAATGTGTGCGTGTGCAATTTGGTTTAGAGTTATGGTTGTTGTGAAGAGTTTAGGGATAACTCGGAGCAATTTTTTAATACTAACATGGTGGTTAGGATCAGGTGGTCGGGATTGGTTGTGTGCTCCTTCATAAGGTGTGTTGTCATATAAGTGGATCAGCACCCATTGACAAAGTCCTTTCAGGCTCTGCCGAGTAAGTGGATAAGACCCCTTCGGCAGACCCACAAGAACTCTTGGCCATAGATCACATATCTCGCTAAAGTTTCTTGAGGTGATGCAGACTCCTGGGCTACAGCCACAAAGTCTACCACCTATCAGGTAGGAACCAAGGTTTTTTTTTTTTATACCTACAACATATGTTGTTTACCTGTCTATTCCAGAAGTAGCTGTCTCTTACCCTCCACCGAAGGGTGCCAATCAGCTATGTATATATCTGACAGGTAAGTTGATTGTATGAAAATGATATTGTTATGATACAATAAAGTTTCATACATACTTACCTGGCAGATATATACGATTAGGGCCCACCCAGCCTCCCCGCAAGGAGACAGGTGGAAGAGAAAAAATATGATAGAAAACGGGAATGGTTCCTAGTCCTGCCACCCAGGGCAGGCCGGTAGATCACCTGACCTACCTGTAGCGAGTGGCGCGAAATTTGAATTTCTGTCGGGGACGACGGAGTCTTAGCTGCCAGGTAAGTATGTATGAAACTTTATTGTATCATAACAATATCATATTTATTCATAAATAACGTGTAGTAAATGTTAGAATTGATTGAGCTAACTTCCTTCTTGAGGAAGTCAGGAATAGAATTAGTTACGCTTCCTTTAGAAGTTTTTATAGCTCTTTTACTAACGAGCAGTTAGAGAATTAACAATACTAGTAGTGTTGTATCCTCATCTCCTTCTTATTTCACAGAATTTTCAAATTCATATTGCAATTTGAAGACAAAGGAATGTAGCTCAAAATACGAGCTATTGAAAGGTAAGAAGTGATTTTAGTGTTCACAGTGCAGTGGAGGGTGCGTTCTGATCGGCTCTGTTTCGCTCCCAGGCCTAGACCTCTTCCAAGCTCACATACCCAGAGGAGAAGGAAAGTCGAAAGCCTTACGGAGGTTATGGAGAATCCCCACTGATCAGGCGTCCCCTCGGCAGGATCTGTAGAACGTCCCAGACTGCCAAGTTCGCCATTGGAAAGGCGTCCTAAATAGTAGAGGGTGCGTCCGATCGGCTCTGTCTCGCTCTCAGGCCTAGACTTCTTCCAAGCTCACAAGCCCAGAGGAGAAGGAAAGTCGAAAGCCTTACGGAGGTTATGGAGAATCCCCACCGATCGGGCGTTCCCTCGGCAGGATCTGTAGAACGTCCCAGACTGCCAGGGGTAGCCATTGGAAAGGCATCCTTTAAAAAGTGCGTCTTTCTTCCGTTCCTTCATCTTACATCCGAAAAGACGAAGAATGTACATGTTTGGAGTTCGGACGATCTGGCGCGTTCTCTGAAAACTAAGAGAACACTGAGCGAGAGGCTGAGAGCCAGCCAGCAAGCTAGCGCGAGCCACGTTCCAACAGCCAGCAGCGAGCCGCTTCCAACAGACTAGCGCGAGCCGCGCTCCAACAGACTAGCGCGAGCCTCGTTCATACAGATAAACGCGAGCCGCGTTCCAGAACATTTTTCTTGGCGCAAGGCGCCTTCAAAGAGAAAACAGACGGCTAGATTGAGGAGCCTTATAGTAGAGTGGCAATCAGAAGGATGCTTCCATTGAACGTTTACTGGCAAGAGGCTCGTAAAAGAAGACTAGAGGCTCTCGGAACTATCAGGGCGCACGGGACCTTCCACGCAAGCGGAACGTTCCAGGAGCGAGTCTCCTTTCTAGCGTGCGGAACATTCCAGGCGCGCGGAACTATCCAGACGCCAGGCGCTAGGCGCAAGGATCCAGGCGCCAGAATATTCCAAAATATTCATTGTTCCGATACGTAATACAAACCCTCGGTCCTTTAACAATAGGAAGTAGCTAGCGGCAGCTGGAACGGTCGTAAGCTTCGAACAAGGGGAGAACGGTAGTTAACTGCTTGTCCGATCGTCGCGCGCCGCGCGACTGGGAGGTAAACAAATCACTTTGCTTCGGCCGTGTGTGGGAAGGACGTGTTCGCCATCGCTCTGCCCGCTTTGTCGTTTGCTTTGAGTTTGAGTATTTGCCTCTCTTTCTGTATAAATCAGGAGTGACTGTAAGTACTTTTACAATTCTATTGATCTTGCAATGAGTGAATTGGAAGAAATGGAGATATCACCGCGCCCTCCAGTCGCCCGTAGAGTGTGTCCCGGGCTGGAGGGGCGTAGATGTGGAGGTTTCAGGTCATTTGTTGACGTGGACCCCCATGAGGTTTGTACTCGTTGCCGGGGGCGAGAGTGCTCCCGCAACGAACCTTGTGTCATATGTATTAATTGGTCCGAGGCGCAGTGGGTGCTGTACGAGGGCAGGAAGAGACTTAGGCCGGCCAAGAAGTCATCGGAAAGTCCAGTGACTCCTTTGGTGACGGACACTTCGTCCTCTTTCCTGCCCCCCCGGCCAGCCCCCACGTTTCGCGCCTTCCCTGCGGGGGGGGGGTAGCGGAGTCCTTTTCCTCTCTCGATCCGTCGAGTGTGGATGAGGGCGCCCGCTACCCGGACGTACAGCTGTACTCGGGGTCTTCCGTCCGCTCTGGGGGGGTGTTTCTTCTTCCCCCAGGGCGCGAGGAGCCCCTCCAACTAACCCGACTATTGCTTCCGGGCAGTGTGCCATCAGCGAAGGACGACTTTGGGACAGTGTGGGAGTCGCTGGGACTGCAGGGAGTGCCCAGCATCCAGGGGTTGCTTCAGCGGTTGGCGGGGTCGGCGGTGGTCAACTCATGGTGCGGTGACCACCACTACTACCACAATAACACACCAGCGTATGAGATGCCACCACATCTGGTATATACGCCCATATAATGTCGGTGACACCCACGGTGGCTATACAAAAAACCCATTGCTGCCGTGCCAAGGAGGACGGTGCCACCACCACCTGGATTTTTTCCTTTGCCGACCCCGGACTTCCGCTGCCCAAAGAGTACCCCCCTGGACCTGCCGCCAGTGCCACGGATGACGGTGACTGCCGACAGGACGCCTGGCTCTCCCGTGGTACCTGCCGTACCTGTTGCCGTTCCAGCTACTCTTTCCCTTTCAGATCGGCCTGCACATTCCCTTTCAGATGTTCCTGCCGTTCCTGCTGTTCCCGGACCTGTTCCTGTTGTTCCTGCTGCTGGTGTTGCTGTCACAGTCTCAGTCTTTCCGGACAGGTGCAGTCGGGCCCTGTTGCTTCGGCAACTGCCCGGCTCCCTCCTGGATGGAAGACCTGACGTCTGTTCTGCGGAGCCTGGCGAAGAAGAAGAGGAAGAGGAAGAAGGTGTCGTCGTCGTCTTCATCGTCTTCTTCGTCGTCTGCTGCCTCTCCTTCCCCTTCGACTTCTAAGGCTAAACAGCCGAAGAAGAAGAAGGCTGCCTCCTCCCCCCCTAAGAAGACTCCTTCGGGATCTTCTAAGGGCCCGGCTCGCTCAGGCGAGCTGGGGAGCTCTTCTGGCTGGTCCTCCTGTTCCTTCGGGAACGGGGCCCGTCGCTTCTTCTGCAAAGAAGAAGTCGACGGGGACCAGAGGTGCCACCAGCCTCGGCTGGTGCGTCCTCACCCTGGTGCTAGCGGTTCTGCCGCTAAACCAGGTTTCCGTCTCGGCCGCTTCTGCGTTCGCGAGAAGCACCGAGTGGACGCTCTTCCAAAGAGGACCGTCCAGCCAAAGTTTTGACGCCCGAGCTCGCTCGCCGTCAAGACAGCGGCGCGGAGCAGAAGATGGCGAGAGTCGTGCACACGACTCTCGCCAGGCCAAGGTGGACGCTCTCGCAGCGATCAACTGGCTGCTCAGGCTGACGTGACCGGTCGCTGACCGGCCACGGGTTGAGGCGAGGAAGGAGTCCCCACGGCCGCCGGTACCAAGCCACGGCTGGTACCAGCGGTTTGACGCGCCGAGAGGACGCTGGCCGGTCTCGACGCGACAGAGAGCTAGCAGGTCACCCGTCCGCCGCTCCCGATGGGACCGGGCGGAGACGGTGACCAGCGGCAGCTCGCCTGACGCTAGAGATCGGTCTCGACGTTCTCAGCCGAGCCAATCGCCCCAGTACGAGCGGCAATGGCTAGGCCTGCTGCTCGACCGTCACCCGCGGGTTGACGATCAGCAGCAGCCCTCCACGCACGCTGGTCCTGCCAGCGAGCGAGAGCGTCAGGTCTGCCTCTCCCGTACCTTCAACCTCCTCGGGCTATACCGGGAGAGCGAGGTACCAAGGAGCGATCACAGAGAGGGTGCGCCGCTCGTGACCCAGCTATGACGCCGTACGGCTCAGGCACGGTCTTAGGACCGACCAGAACGTACGCGCAAGTAGTTGGAGGCGACCGTCAGGGGTCTGTCGCTGTTCCTCCTTCTGAAGGAGGAGTATCGAGGGATATGCTCTTGCTGGAGGGACTGGACGGTCCTACTCCACAAGACGCTGTAACGCCTGAGATACAGAGGAACTTCGCAGAGGTCATTAAGCTGATGCGTCTGCATAATGACCTTGCGGAAGGATCGCCGCTACCACCAGCAGAGCCCACGTCCCGGCTCGAATCATTTTGGGGTCCCAGAGGGAGCCCAAAATGAAAATGATGGGGTGGGTTGCCAAACGATCGGAGCTTGCGGCTCGGTCCTGGATCAGGTGGAGAATCTCGTCTCCGGGACGGGAGGACCGCGCTATAATCCGGACGGTCCTCTAAGCTGCTTCCTCCTCCTCTACAGCGGCAGAGGCGATTTTACGTGCCATCGGAAGACCCGATACTGCCGAAACAGGTTGTTAACCCGGAGTTAGCGAGGCTGACTCCAGGTGTGTCCCTGCCAGCAGCTCCTGTCGGAGAACCTATGGTTCTCGCAGCAGGAGGCACTTGCCCTGGAATCTACCGCTGTGGCAGCATTCCAGGCAATGTTTTCCTGGTTGGATTTGTGGTCTCCCTCACAATATCCAAAGTAGCGGCCGGCTCTGGAGTTCTGCTCTTGAAGACGACGCTTCTTTCAGGAGACTGTGCCAGTCTGGAGAAAGAGCAATCTCTTACCTCGCCCCATCAGACTGCTAACCTGTGGGCCAAACTTGGTTCTTCGACGTAGGGACGCAGGTCCTTACCCGAGTGACCAAAGGGGGCCGGGCGTGAGGCGGCACTCAGGGCTACGAAATGGCCTACCCTCTTAGGAGTTCCCCAGCTCTCTTTCCTGGAGAGATGGTGGACGCTGCGGTGGAACGGCGGCGCACTGACGAGAGTGACCGCTTAGTCCACCAGGCAGTCTCGAAGGTTTCTGGGCAACCTCGAGTAACTGCGGCCAAACCAAAGAGCTTGGCTAGCGCTTCCACGGCGGCGAAGACGGTTGCACAGTCCAAACCCCGTGTGAAGATCCAGTTGTTTCAACTTCTGCTAGAGGAGGCCGCAACCAGCCCTCCTCCCAGCCCTCCTTTCCCCGAGGAGGTGCTGGAAAGAAGTCGAAACGAGGAGGGAAACGCTAGGGACGGCGTTCCCCTCACCTGCTGCCGGAAGTGGGGGGGTGCCTAGCGAGCCATTGGGCGACTTGGCAGCGCTACGGCGCCGAGAACTGGATAGTAGACGTCCTTCGGGAGGGATATCTATACCCTTCGAGTCTCGGCCCCCCTCATCTCCAAACCGGTCCATCTACAGACCTATGTCCGGGGATCAGCAAAGGACAACGCTCTTTCGACAGGAGATCAAGACCATGCTGGCGAAACGAGCTGTAGAAATCGTGGAGGACCAGTCACGGGCTTTTACAGCCCGCCTCTTCCTAGTGGAAGAGGCATCGGGGGGCTGGCGTCCGGTGATAGGCCTCTCTCCCCTGAACCGCTTCGTTCGCACGACGCGGTTCACGATGGAGTCGGCACGCTCAGTGCTCGACTCAATCAGGGGGAACGATTTCATGCTTTCAGTGGACCTGAAGGACGCGTATTTTCAAATACCCATCCATCAGTCCTCCAGAAAGTACCTCCGCTTCATCTTCGACGGACGGTGTACCAATTCAGGGCACTTTGTTTCGGTCTCTCAACCGCCCCACAGGTGTTCACGCGAGTGTTCACTCTGGTGTCGGCGGGGGGCTGGGGCCCCAATTCCGAACGGGATACGTCTTCTGAGGTATCTCGACGATTGGCTAGTCCTGGCGAGCTCCCGCTCGCAGTTGCTACAGGACAGAGATCGACTCCTCAAGTTTTGTCGCGATCTGGGGATCGTGATAAACTACGAGAAGTCCGACCTCGAACCCAAGCAGAAGATGAAGTACCTGGGTATGCTGATAGACCACGGTTAGCAGGGCAAGTCTTTCCCCGCAGACTTGCGTATCAGCAAATTCAGGGAGGCAGCCGGCCGGTTCCTGTCTCGGCAGGAACAGGCAGCACAGCAATGGCAAGTCGTGATCGGTCCATCTGTCGTCACTCGAGAAGTTAGCCCTCCCTCACTACGGGCGTCTTCACCTGCGGTGTCTCTCCAGTGGAGACTAAGGGAGAGTTGGTCTCAGGCCAAGATACCTCCTTACTTTCCAGTGGCTATCACGGACAAGGTGAGGCAGGACCTAGCCTGGTGGCTCGACGACAAGAAACCTCTTAAGAGGAGTGCCCACATACGCACTCCCCCCCTCGGAGATGCTTCTGTTTCTCAGACGCTCGACCGAGGGATGGGGCGCACACCTGGAGGAGTTGCTGACTGCAGGTGTGTGGGACCGTCACGAGAAGCACCTTCACATCAATGTCCTGGAACTCAAGGCGGCGTTCAACGCTCTCCAAGAGTTTCAGGACCGCTTGGTGGGACACTCAGTGGTGTTGATGTGCGACAACACCACAGTAGTGGCATATGTCAACAAGCAGGGGGGGCTAGTGTCTCTTCCGCTCCATCAGTTGACGGTGCAGGTGCACGAGTGGGCCACGGCTCACTCGATAGAGCTGTCAGCACGCTACATTCCAGGCAAGAGGAATGTAGTAGCAGACAAGCTCAGCCTTCGGGATCAGGTGATAGGGACCGAATGGTCTCTACACCAAGACGTGGCGGAAAGGCTCTTCAACCTGTGGGGGCGACCGGTCCGTAGACCTGTTCGCCACCCGGCACAACAGAAAACTTCAGGTTTTCTTTTCAGCTGTGCCGGACCCATGGGCAGGCTGCAGAGGAACGCTCTCCAACACCCCTGGGACAACCTCTTCGCGTACGCCTTTCCTCCCTTCTGTCTGATTCGGAAAGTGATCAGTCCGAGCGCTGGTCACTCCCAATCTCAGAATGATCCTGGTGGCTCCCAAACGTCCAAGCCACAAGCCGTTTGGTATCCGGACCTGCTGGCTCTTCTTGCGGACGCACCGAGAGAGCTACCCCACTTGCACAACCTTCTAGCCCAGCCACACGTAGAACGGTACCCCACCAAGCAGTCCAGTCCCTTCAACTTCACGGCTGGCTGTTATCCACCATCTCTTGCGAACGAGAGGCTTTTCTCGTAGCGCAGCAACAGAGATGGCTGGACACGTCCGACAGTCCTCTGCAGCTGTGTACCAGGGGAAGTGGGCCGTCTTGTGGTTTGGTGTCGTAGACAGGTCTGTCTCCTCTCAGAGCCACTCTTCACAGGTAGCGGATTTCCTCGTGTTTCTTCGCCGAGAGAACTCCTCTCAGTACCCACAGTTAAGGGATATAGAGCCGCCTGGCTCTCGTCCTAAACTGAGGGGACTGGACATCTCGAATTCGTTCGAGATATCCTTGCTAATGAGGAGCTTCGAAAGGTCTTGCCCACCCAGGGAACTCAGGCCCCCTGCGTGGGATGTGACTCTCGTACTTAGGAGTTTGACTCGAAGACCCTTCGAGCCACTCCGAGAGTCGTCAGACAGGGATCTGACCCTCAAGACCCTCTTCTTGCTGGGCCCTGGCATCGGCGAAGAGAGTAGGGGAACTACATGGCCTTTCTTATGATGTTAAACATACCAGAGGCTGGGGATCTGTGACGCTCGATTTCGTCCCGAACTTCGTAGCTAAGACTCAGAATCCATCGATCCCTGACGACAGGTTCGAGTCTTTCACGATCCCTCCCTCCTGGACTTCACCGATAATGATGCGGATGAGATGCTGCTTTGTCCTGTGAGGGCGCTACGGCGCTATCTGAAGAGAACTCGACATCCTCAGGCCTGAGTGTCGACGCCTCTTCGTTAGCACTGGGGTTACCAAGAAAGAAGTCTCCAAGAACACGCTTTCTTTCTGGCTGCGTGAGGTGATCAGGAGAGCGTACGAAGCTGATGTAGCGACGACATCCGTACGCTCCGTCCGAGAGCCCACGAAGTCAGAGGTATCGGACCCTCCTTAGCGTTCCGTAAGAACTTCTCCGTGGCGCAGGTCCTGAAGGCAGGTGTCTGGGCCAACCAGACCACCTTCACGTCCTTCTACCTTCGGGATATTGCCCACAAGTCCTTGGATACTTTTTTCCTTTTGGTTTTTGGGACCTTTGTGGTGGCTGCTCAACACGTTGTGTAAGCTTACCCATGCACCCGAGCAGGCCAGAAACAGCATCGATTTCCTGGTATGACGTTGGAGAGAATGAATGCGTGAATGAGAGAGTGACTGGCTTCTCTTCACCATCTTTTTCTACCTCTACCTGTGGGCAGAGGGATACGGTCGTTACCTTGCTGGAAGGGAGTCAGATGCAGGTAAGCTATTCAACAGAGCCCCATCCTACCTCTTTAACTAGAGATAGGAGTAAATATCCACCACTTTCTCCAACAAGGGGGAGAAAGTGGATGCCGACATGAGACAAACCCATTACTTTACATTTGCTCATGTATAGGAAAAAGTTCTTACAATGCTGGTACAAAGAGATACGCTTGCCTCTCTCTTAGTACTCGGCCCAGAGGTCTGACCATTGATCCTGCGGTGCACACCCCGATCAATCGGACAGAGGCTTGGATCCCTCCCTCGCTCTTACGACCAGGGAGGCATTCCAGGGATGGACGAACACCAGTCTGTTCATCAAAAAGACTCAGATTCCTCCCACCAAGAAGTGAGTCTTCCTATTGTTAAAGGACCGAGGGTTTGTATTACGTATCGGAACAAATGACAATTTGTCGAAAATTGCATTTTTCCTAACTATACAAACCTGAGGTCCTTTACATATAGTCCCTCCTCATGCCACCCCTCACTCTGCGTATTTTGCATGGGCCAAAAGCAAAAGTGATTTGTTGCCGCGCGACGATCGGACAAGCAGTTAACTACCGTTCTCCCCTTGTTCGAAGCTTACGACCGTTCCAGCTGCCGCTAGCTACTTCCTATTGTTAAAGGACCTCAGGTTTGTATAGTTAGGAAAAATGCAATTTTCGACAAATTGTCATTTTGAGAGAGAGGTCAGTCGCAAGGCTCCTCTTTGAGTTTTTGAACTTGAGAAACTTTCCCCTGGCAAATGTGCAAGATGTCGCACAGGCAGCCGTTGTTTTTGTCAGAAGGATTCTGATACTAAGAGAAGCCCCTTTTCATTATTCAGAAGACTCCTGTGTTAGGCAGTTCCTCTCAATGCGGACTCTCCTTCATCCATGCTCTTCCCTCGTTTTGAGGAGGCAAGAGTTTTGGGAGTTTTTCTTAATAAGAATCTCATCGACGTTTGGGTATGATGGCGGATAGGAAATATCTATTTCCTTCCGTAAACCCTAGTGATGAACAGGAATTCTGTCTCTTCCGCGATTTATGAGGAAATCACGAAGATTTAAAGAGTTCCTGGATTAACTTCCTTCCTTAAGGATATATATATATAATCTTTCTATCGTTCTATTAACGAAAAGAACGAAGATAGTAGAAGGTAATAGAGTATCCGCTGTATGAGAATACGATACGGTCAAATCATAAACACATACCGTAGTTACTTCTTTGCTGTGCAACTCAATTACCAGTATCCTTCTACGACTTTCCTAGGAAGGACTACGCTTAAAGGGATTGTTAAGACAACACCTACTTAGCTTCTAGATTTATCGAAGTCTTGTTTTGCTTAAATATGCTTTAATAAGAACTTCCTGAAGTTCGATAATAATTTTATAAGATTCCTTTATTAAATGGAATAGCTGGCAACTCTGGAAGAGTAAGGCCAGACGGCTAACGGAGACTGCTTTCGCTGAGAGCCTGAGACCAACGCAGTACCATGTAGGTGTCAGTCATGAGCAGCCGGGTTCATCTCTCTCTCCTGCGGGATGGAATAACTATCCGTATCTCTCCCCTATAATCGCAGTCATAGCCTCGGATTGAGGGGATAGTTAAGCTAACATAAATAAAATATTGTATGCCTTTTGCTAAGAAGCTTTCAATAAGAGAGATAGTACAACCTTTCAATGCTGTTTACCGTAGGTAACATTATTAAAGGATTCTATCGCAGCAGAACATTATATTATATAATGCTCTCAGGCTTACGAAAGCATGGCTTATTAGAGTACCTGCTCAGAAGAAGATGGATGAGTCGGATGGGAAACATTCTCTTTGTGGCAGAACTTGTTTCCCTGAATGGACTATACTACATATATAAAGTTTTTTCCTACTAAGAATGGAATTAACATGTGAAAGGATGTCGAGTACCATAAGGGCACAGGTGTTCTGGCACATAACCTAAAAAGAATTAGAAGGAAGCGCCAGCCTGGCACATAGCGCTAGAAGCGCCAACCTGGCGCAATGCGCCAGAAGTGCCAGCCTGGCGCAGTGAGCCAAGAATACCATCCAAGATTTTCTCGTTTTAGCGAGTTATTAACCTAAGAGTTCAGTAGCCTCTCGGACACCAGGCTCGGTAACGGCAAGATTCGTTCCTGATTTCGTTACCCATTTAATCACTTGGGCCAATTCCACGACTCTCTCATATCGTAAAGAGCATCAAGAATCTCTCTTTTCGCTCCTGTTCGCATTAACAAAGAGAACCTTCTCGATCGACGATAATAACTGTTAACATGTCTAATATTTTTTGGAAAGAGTTGTGAGAACCTGCGGAAAGTCTTCTTCATAGATCTCTTAGCAAGGTAGAAGACGAACAGGCTTCCTATAGACTGCTTCCTTTTCCTCGAACCAAGAGAGGTAGCAATATACGCCATCTTTATTTTTTTTTAGAAAGGGGAATAAACTTTAGTCTTTTTTCCCCTAAATATAAATTCTTTGCAGAGTTTAAGATAAAGGGCGTCAAAGAAAGAGAGGATAATACTTTATGCCTCATTTTGGCCTTAGAAAGGTTGGATTCACAGAGGTCACGTTCTTCTCACAACATGTTTTGGAAGTTTTTTCCAAGAGAGTCTGGATATTCTATCAGCATCTATTATAAATGGACCTTAACAACCTCTCCACTCTGAGTCTGTCTGCGTGCAGACTGACCAGAAGTGGACATGAATGAGAGGATTTTTTTTAAGGTAAATGACAATAGTTATGGCCAAAACATAGAATTGCTGCAGATCGTGCTAGAGGGAATGAGGAAGCTGTCCTCTTCCGATACCTCTGTGAACCACATAGCGGTTTTTTCTTCCCTTTCAGAGGGAAGAATCACTTTTGTATATGTCTGCTATCAAAGAATGCAGTAAAAGGCTATACTCTGTCTCTACAAAGGGAATTGGAGATAGCAGAGGATTAAGATCTTCGGGATCTTATATGATACCTCAATATGACAAGAGTAGGATATCATGTACTTCTAATGGGATCTTTTTTTGTGGCCACAGATTCCATGTTCCGACAAGATGGAACTGCTCCTCATCAAACTTCTTTGAGAAATTTTTATGAGGGAATTCTTTGTTTCTCTTGGTCCTAAACGACCAAGAAGACAAGTGAATTTTTTTTTTGAGCATTGGAATCTCGCATCAGATTCTATGGAGACTAGGCAATGGGTTCTTGCCAGCATAGTATGTCTGGCAAAAGAACTAAAACCCCCTATTCCTGATTCAATGTTTTCAGATAGAGGTTTTGTTGTCCAGGCAGGGTACTTACGTTTTCATCTACCGTTGAATGGTTCAAACGTTTGCCTACAGAGTCTTTGGAATGCGATGATGGCTCGAAATGCTTCCCAGAAGGTGTTCAGAGGGATACAATAAAGAGCTAGAAATCAGGAGTCCTCCCAATTTCAGCTCGGAGTCTCCTTCGACTTCCAGGCTTCTTCCCTTCCTTCGGACAAGGATAGGGAAGATTCTGCAACGAGAAACCCCTTCAACAGGTAAGAAGAGATCTCGTGAGCAAGGGAAGTATTCAAGAAGGATCCTCCTCGGAGGAAGACTTATCTCTCGTACTGTTAGATATACTATCGTATACTGGATGTAGCTGACTACAATCACCTCCCCTTGCCGGAGAGGCCAAAGCTCAAAGTGGAAGAATTTCTTCCACCCTTCTCCAGTCTCGTGATTTACTATTGTGGATGTTCAGGACTTTCGGACAATGTAGCGCCAACCAGGAGCCTTATGCCAAAACAGGCGTAAAAAACGCCAGAGGCAGACAGCCCCAAGAACACTGTCATTGTCTGATGAGGAGAAAGACCGGGCCTACAACCTGACACAGATGCGCTAGATGCGAACATATCGGACAGATAAGAGTGTCCGATGTGGACATTGCCAGACATCCTCGAGACTCTACCAAGCTCGAAGCTCCGGCAAGTGGAGAGGAGCCAACCAGGCGCGAGGCGCCAGGCAGGAGCGAGGCGCGAGGTACCAGCCAGCCGCGAAGCTCCAGCCAGGCGTGAGGCGCCAGGCAGGCACAAAGCACCAACCTGGCGCGAGGAGCCAGCCAGGCGCGAGGAGCCAGCCAGGCGCGAGGCGCCAGCCAGGCGCAAGCCAGGCTCTAGGCGCGAATCTCCAGCTAAGGCGTGAGGCGTCAACCAGATGCGAGGCGCCAGTCAAGCGAAAGGTACCAGACAAGCGCTAGGCTCCAACCAAGAGCGAAGCACCAGCCAGGCGCGAGGTTCCTGCTAGGCTTCAGGCTTCAGACGGGAGAGATCCATTTCAAGAAAGCCCTGGTCTTCTTTGAAACATGGAGATCTCCTAAGCACTTCATAAGTGACTTGATTCCTTCAAACAGCTGAGAATTAAAAGCGCAGGAAGTGCGCGCGCTTGCAAATTCTTGTTCTTTACATAACAATATGTCATATAAGACATATTAGCTGTGTTGTACGGTAGAGGCAACTCTGTGTTGACTTCTCATTACACAAAGGATGTCAAGTTAACCTACGAGAGATCCTTCTCTTTTGGTTTATACGTTTCTGCGGATACGTTACTGGGATAAGGAGCCGACACTGATCCTTAACTTTGAGTTAAAGTTATTTAACTTAGTGAAATTATTGGGGTTTTTGAAAGGAGTGTGGGAATAACTTTTCAATTTGAGCGCGAACCCTCGTGTTAGGATCAGGTGATCGGGATCGGTGTTGCGCTCCTTAGTTATGCCAATAGGCATAGGTGTATTGTCATAGAAGTGGTCCAGTACCCATTGACAAAGTCCTTTCAGGCTCTGCCGAGTAAGTGGATAAGACCCCATCGGCAGACCCACAAGAACTCTTGGCCATAGATCACATATCTCGCTAAAGTTTCTTGAGGTGATGCAGACTCCTTGGCAACAGCCATATGAAGTCTACCACCTATCAGATAGGAACCAAGGTTTATTTATACCTACAACATATGTTGTTTACCTGTCTATTCCATGTTAGCTGTCTCTTACCCTCCACCAAAGGGTGTCAATTAGCTATGTATATATCTGACAGGTAAGTTGATTGTATGAAAATGATATTGTTATGATACAATAAAGTTTCATACATACTTACCTGGCAGATATATACGATTAATGGCCCACCCAGCCTCCCCGCAGGAGACAGGTGGAAGAGAGAAAATATGAATAGAAAACGGGAATGGTTCCTAATCCTGCCACCCATGGCAGGACGGTAGATCACCTGACCTACCTGCAGCTTGTGCCGCGAAATTTGAATTTCTGTTGGGGACGACGGAGTCTTAGCTATGTATATATCTGCCAGGTAAGTATGTATGAAACTTTATTGTATCATAACAATATCATTTTTAAGAGGTACGCTTGCCTCCCTCTTATTACTTGGGTCCAGAGGTCTGACCATTGATCTTGCGGTACATACCC
This sequence comes from Macrobrachium nipponense, assembly GCF_015104395.2. Taxonomy (NCBI): domain Eukaryota; kingdom Metazoa; phylum Arthropoda; class Malacostraca; order Decapoda; family Palaemonidae; genus Macrobrachium; species Macrobrachium nipponense. The sequence goes on along the minus strand of NC_061093.1, from coordinate 22,758,799 downwards.
CGATCATTGGGCAGAGGCTAGGATCCCTCCCTCTGCTCTTACGACCAGGGAGGGAACCAAGGTTGGACAAACACCAGTCTGTTCACTGACTTAGATTCCGCCCACCAAGAAGTGAGTCTTCCTATTGTTGAAGGACCGATGGTTTGTATTGCGTATCAGAACAAATAACAATTTGTCGAAAATTGTATTCTTCCTAACTATACAAACCTGAGGTCCTTTACACATAGTCCCACCTTACTCTGTTTTTCCTGGGCCTAAAGCAAAGTGATTCTTCACCTCCCAACTGTCGGACAAGCAGTTAACTACCGAACTCCCTTGTTCAAAGCTTACGACCGGTTCCAGCTACCACAAGTTACATTCCTATTGTTAAAGGACCTCAGGTTTGTATAGTTAGGAAAAATACAATTTTTGACAAATTGTTATTTTACAAAGACTTCACATGCTTATTTTACTTTGTATGGCAGTTTCATATATCTAATTTTGTTAATGAAACTTCAATCTTTTAAATTGGTATGCTTAAATATTGAATTGTATTGTTGTTTCACCAATTAAATATCGAGTGAGAGAAGTGGCCCTTTGACCGCACAATGGTGCTTTACCCTGTGGTGCAGTTTAGAAAAATATGGCTTGTGTGATCTCTTCTTACTTGTGATGTAATAGGTTTGGATATTTCTAAGTAGTGATGGTTCGCCTGCTTTTACCTTGGAAATTGATTTGTACAGTTTTAGTGCTTTTGATGAAGAAGTAGGTTGTAGTTATCTTGTGGCAGTCAACTGTTATTTATCTCCTTTCTCTACCCAACAATGATGGGAGACTTTGGGAATTTGGGTTTTGGGCAGGGGATAACACACTTAAACAAAGCGGCCATGTTTGTGTTCTGGTAGAGGATGAGGGATACGCAAACCCATAGGGAGCCATATGTTCCACGGAAGGGAGCGGCTGAGAGGAGGTGGGTCACTTGGGGTGGTGGGTGGACAAGGTACGCATTGGTAAGGTGGGGTTGGTTGGTTGTTAGATAGAGAATGTTGGACGTAAATTACAGTTGATCACAAAACATTATTCTTCATCAGAAGTAATAAACCTGTAGGAAAAATCAGTTTCCAAGGTAAAAGCAGGCACGAAAATATCACCTATAATTACCATCAAGGTTGGTTTCGCACATGACAAGTTCTATGATTGGTGCACTGTAACATGGACAGAGGTGGTAGAATGACATCACTAAAGCCTCAAAGAGCAGTTGGAGTAACTTTTGACCAAGGTAACACTTTATCATGAACCGATTACGCATTTGTTCCTACACGATATACAAACCCTCGGTCCTTTACATTAGGAATCTCTTTCAGCGTAGGCTGGAATATGGTCGTTAAATTCTTGAAGAAGGAAGTTAGGCAGTAACTACCATCTGGTAGGCAGGTAGGCCCACCTACCTGGATGTAAACACTCCACTTTGGTTTTGACCATCTTCCAATGAAGACATATGTTTGTGAGCTCTTGCTGACTAGCCGTTAATCACGATTTTCCCTGTGGGATCTATCTTTAATAATTTCAAATAAGTATATATATACAGTAGTACCCCAGACTTTGAACTTGACCTGTTTAGAAGGCTGATCCAAGTACAGTTTCTCCAAAATAAGAAACAAATATCCCCATGAGAAATAAAGGGAATCAGGATAATTCGTTCCAACCAACCCATAAAAGTCCCCCTTTTCACATTTTTTCTATTTTTAGTGTGTTCAAAGGTTAAATTAAGAGTGTGAAGTAATGAAACAGTTTGTTATATAAAGTAAAATTGTCAAAATTTTATTTTTTCTGTGTACGATTTAGGAACTGTTTGGTGAAAATGGCACCTGGCCGGCTGGGGGATGGAGGGAGGATAGATGGGAACCCTTTGAGGAAATTGAATTGGTTTCAGTATGCAAAGGTTAATAGTAAAATCAATTTTATTCACATAGTATTAGCTAAAAGGATGATCAAAAGAATCGATAGTGTGTGTGTCTGAGAGAGAGAGAGAGAGAGAGAGATAGTAAACAGCAAGTTTACACTTGGATCCTAAGTGCACGAAAGAGATTAAAATTATGCCACAATACATCAACTTACTGTTGGCAAATGGCAGACTTAAAACAAACATGAGGATTTTGCAAACAAATACCGTAAGTAAAAAGTCAAGAATGCAAGAAATTAAAGTGAGATAAACTAAATTTTCACAAGGAAGCTGTTCAAACAAACAATTGAAGGCATGCAGAAGCTGAAAGCGGCCCCAGTTTGTTTATTACAGAGCTGAGTGAAAAATCGTAAAAATAATTGTCACTAGATAGGTATTTTACTGCAGCAAAAATAAAAGTGATTTGGGCAGATTGAATGTAAGTGAATGAAATGGGTGAATAATCATCCCAGCCCAGATGATAAGTCAGTGGGCTGTGAATGTAAGTGAATGAAATGGGTAAATAATCATCCCAGCCCAGCTGATAAGTCAGTGGGAAGCAGAGCCTCTCTCTCTCTCTCTCTCTCTCTCTCTCTCTCTCTCTCTCTCTCTCTCTCTCTCTCTCTCTCTCTCTCTCTCTCTCAGGGCACCAAATACTGACTCGAGCAAGCCTTTTTTTTTTTCAAACTGCACTGCATTTGATTGTTTTCATGTTTTATAATTGTTAAATTTTTTGTGAAATAACATTTTATTTTTTATGTGAATTAGTACTGCTTTTACGTACATACATTATAGTAAAGATTTTACTGTCTCTTCTCTCCTCAATAATACCAAGATACACGATAATTAAGTATCATTCATTATTCTTCAAAAATGTAAAAGCCCCTCCCTCTACCTCAAGTTAGCTGTGTATCACTGCAGTGACGAATGATTTTATTGATCGTTTATGCTAAATTTTATTGTGAAAGCTTTGTTCTTTCATTTATTATTTTGACAATGTTTTTCAACAAGACCATCTCACTTGGTGCACCAAACACTGGCTCAATTAAGGCTTTTTTTTCCTGTATTGCATTTAATTGTCATATTTTATCATTACATTAAATTTATTGGGAAATTCCATTTTTTATGTGAATTGTTATTGCTTTTACATACATATAGTAATGTTTTAACTCTCTCTTCTCTTCCTCTCCTCAACATATCAACGTTCCCTCGTTCGCTGTCAAGTCAGCTGGGCATGACGTCACTGCGGTTATGTACAATTTTATACATCTTTTATGCTAAATTTTATATTGAAAGCTAAACTTTATATTAAATGCTTTATACTTTTATTCATTTTGTCGAATATGGTTATATATTGAAAAAGAAAATTTTTTTTACTACAGTTTCATTTGTAAGACCCAGCAGGCTGTCAAATACAAGTAGTATAAACTAGATAATCAGTCAGTTTGAAGTACGAACATTTGTTCGACAAACGATACAAAATTTTTTAGAAAATTTTGTTCGAAAAACAGAAAGTTTGACAAGAAACATTCAACAAATGGGGTACCACTGTACTGTGTTTGACGTTCTGCTTTTAATACCAGTTCTGTGTTGGGCGCTTGTTCGCGAGATTCCCAGATTGCACGTAAATGTACGGATTTGCGTGCATTAAGAGTTGATGACGCTGAATCATCTCACAGTCATGACTCAGGCACAGAGAAGAAGAAAGGAGTGAGTCGCTCAATGACTCAAGCCTTACTGGTGATCACTCTCGCATTGTTTGCTTGGTGCCCAGGATTGACGTGATGGTCCTGAGGGACCATGCACATGGTGAGACCAGTAGGGGGTCCCCCATTCAGTCCTCTTGAAAGGTTTCGGCCTTGACGAGAACTGGGACGCGTTGAAGAACGGTACTGGCACTCGCCAGTCAGGTGCATGGACGTGTTGAAGAACGGTACTGGCCCTCGCCAGTCAGGTGCATGCTCAACTTGTCGGAGGCCATGGTCACGTTTGTGTGACCGACCAGTCTTGGTGGAGGCGAGCATTTCTCCTGCTGTGCAAGGGTTTTGTAACCCTCCTCGGGAAAGCTTTTCTCCAGGGCGAGAATGCTCTCCTAGATGCATGTCATGGCCATCACCGCAGGTTGATGGTTGCCCACGACTCGCTTCTGCTAGTTCTGCTAGCAAGGCAAACGAGCAAGAGTGTCCAATCTTCCTCACCTATTCCCTCCACATCCTACGGTTACACAGGGAGGGGGGAGGTGAGTAGGAGGTATCCTGCAGAGTGCTTACCGCAGGATTCATTGTTGAAGGACTATGTTCCTAGAAGGATCTCAGGGTCCCACTGGATGTGCATCCACGTCATTGAGGAAGGATCATCTGTCAATGACGGAGAGACTTCTCGTCATCGCGACAACTGGTGTTCATATTCTGAGAATTCAAACACCTGGAGACTGTGTTCTCCCTGGCTCTGTCTGTCCAGTGGACAGATTTCAAATCACAGTCCCCTTTGGGTTATTGCATTTTGGGAGCCTTGAGTACAAATTCTGTTGAATTTTATTTGAATTCCAGTCTAAAATGCTCGCATATAGAACTGGTTTTTATGCCGGTTCCTCCTCAATTTTTGCGGGAGTTGAGGAGGGGCCCCTTCCCGATGATCGTTTGAAGAAATTCAGGGGTCTTGCTGAGCGCTTAAATTCTTGGGAATTTGAAACACTCCAAGTGTTTTGGTCTTTTATGATTTGCAAACACTCGGGCAAGACAAGAATTCCCAACAATTGTTAATACCTGGGAGTCTCGCTGATTGCTCAAATTCCTTGAAATTTCTGGCAATGTCAGAGTGTCTTGGTTTTCTGTAATTTCCAAAACACTCGGGCAAGACAGGTAGTACTATTCCCGACAATTATTATTACAATAGCTGAGAATCTCCCTGAATGCTTGAATTACTAGGAATTTCAGATATTCTTAGAGTGTTCTGGTTTTCTGTAATTCCCGAACACTCGGGCGAGATGGGCATCCCCGATAAGTGTTGTTACAAAATTGGGAGTCTCCTTGGAATTTCTGGCATTCTCAGAGTGTTTTGGTTTTCTGTGATTTCCAAACACTTTAGCAACAGGCATTCTTGATAATTATTACAATAATCGGGAGTTTCGCTGAGTGCCTGGATCCCTTGGTTTCGCTGGCACTTGCCGAGTGCTCAGCTTCATCATTTTGACTAGTACCAGGGTGAGGACGAGACAAGGCGCCCCTGAGTATGGTCTTGTAAGAGTCATGTTTCCCACCGAGTATGGGAATTCTTATGAATTCTAGCACTCGCTATCACGAGTGCTTTGATAGCGAGACGAGCCTTTACCAGTACAGATAAGTTTGCTCTTCAGTCTGGCTTGGGGATGTTTGTAGAGCTTGGTACTGCATGCAGCACCCAGGTGAATGGTCAAGTACTGTCCTCGTGTCTTGGATCTTAGGGTCCGAACACAGGACAACAGACACAGAGTTCCTTTTTTTTTTTTCTTGGAACTTTGGCCTCGAAGGAGAACAGTTACAACCCATAATTATGTAGTTGTGATCTGCTCAACTCACTCGACTCTGCTTGGTTAGCCAGCTCTGCTGAGCTGATGCTTGGCTCTACCGAAAGAACTCTTTGCTGTTGATCAATGCAGTCCCTTGCCATGGCATAGCACCCTCCCTTCAAGGCTTCCACAGGCTAAGAAGAGGAAGGTAGTTTCTCTGCCCCCTAAGAAATCTCCCCTCAAGACCCGGAGGGGGAACCTGGACGCTATCCCCAAAAAATAGCGTCTCGGGAGACCGAGGAGTTTGAACCCAGATTCATTCTGTTTCTGGTTCCAAGGGCTCTGGTCATGGAACTGGGGCTGTGTTGGGTACTTGTGTACGAGTCTCTGAGTGTATAACCACCAAGATGGGTCATAAACCCACAGTCAGTGATTTGTAGTCTTCTCTCTGTCATGATGGTGGCACAGGGCGAGGGAACGCGGGCTCGGACCCACCTGTGAGAGCCAGGAATTGGTATTCTTCAGGTGGCAAGATCGATGTCGCTGTCTCTTGGGACGAGGCATTTGTAGGAGCTGGAAGGAGGTTCTCTGTGTAGTCCTCCTCGTGTGGCTCGATCACGGAGAAGATAGATGAGTAGCAAGACGTGGCAAGTTCTTGCCTGCTTTTATTGCATTTAACTCTGCTCAGCAGTTGTAGAAAAAGAATGCTTCATTTGGCAGAATGAGAACACTGCAAGTTCAAAGAAGAGCAGGCAAGAACAGTCAATCCTCCTCTCTTTTTTTTTCCCTCTACTTTGTGGGTTACACCTGGATGAGTGAGGGAATAAGAGGAACTCTGTGGAGTTTATTCCCCAGAGTTCAAAAATGAGACTACAGGCAGTCCCCGGGTTACGACGGTCTCGGCTTATGACGTTCCGAGGCTACGACGCTTTTCAATTATATTAATCAGAAATTATTTCCAGGGTTACGGCGCATGTTCCAGGGTTACGATGCATGCTCCAGAGTTACGACGCCTACAAACGCTGATCTGGCAGATGAAATTTGACACCAAAAATGCAAAGTAATCAATATTTAAAGGTTTTATTGATGAAAAATGCAATAAGAATGCAGTTTACATAGTTTTGAATTCACACAAAGGATTAAAAGTAAGGTTTTCTTAGGATTTTCGATGATGTTCTGGCTTACGACGCGTCTCAAGAACGGAACCCCCGTTGTAACCCGGGGACTGCCTGTATATGTTTTTGGTTCAATTTTAGGATCTTACCGAACATACGTCAATCTGTTCAGGATGGGAAGCACAGAGAAGTTTGAATGCCTCTCCAGTGCTCTGTTTTGGGGACAACCAGTTCGGCTTGAACTAGTCATCTTTTGTGTCCTTTTATCACTGTAGAAATCTCCCTTCGGGACAGCTTCACCTTTGCTCTCTTCATTACGGAATGAAGGAGGTCTGCTTCCAGTCCTTATTCTTTTCTCTCGAATAAAGAAGAATTAGGCTGGAGTGCAATTTTCAGGAACCTTCAAATATACTAGCATAATTCTCTCGCGACATGCTTCTGTCATTAGTTGCATTGTCCGAGTAGTAGGTGCATGTTTATTAAGTTAATTCTTCTGGTATGCGACCGAGACGAATAGTACCGTCTCTTAATTAACCTGAAACTCAGGACAGCCTTTCTGACCTCCCAAGAGTTTGCTATTTTTATTTTGAGATGAGTAGTGATATTGTTTGCCAACAACACCACAACATTTACATTATCACCAAACAAGAGGTTTTTTTTCCTTCCCATTATGGTTAACATGTATATGCTCAAGTGTATCTTTTTTGTACTTGATGGTTCTGAGCTGAACGCATTCCAACATGGAGTGCACCACCAGGCAACTCAGTATTAGGCGTTGAACGAGGGGCAGACAGTAGTTACTACCTAACCACCTTGTTCAAGAATTTAACGGCCATTTTCCAGCTTTGCCATAAAGTACAGTGGTACCTCGAGATACGAAATTAATCCGTTCCGAGGTGGCTTTCGTATCATGAACTTTTCGTATCTTGAACTGCATTTTACATGTAAAATGGCTAATCCGTTCCAAGCCCTACAAAAACACCCCAGTAAATTTTATAATAAAGCTAAATTGACCAATAAACAATGAAATACTACAACAATTTGAACCATTCAAAACCTAACTTAATACGTACTAGTACTAATATGTACGTACCTGTAAATAAAGTGTATTAGTGTACATGGTATACAAGAAATACTGTACGTATATAAGTACGTATGTAGTAAAATGTGGAACCTTACCTTTTGAGTGAGGCTATCTCCGAAAGTGGCAACAGAGGAGGAGGACAAATGGCAGAAAACCTCTTATAGTATGTACACTTAACTTTATGAAACACATAAAAAAATGTCAGCAAACATAGACTAAACTTTACGAAGCATGTTAACAAAACTGTAACACTTAACTTTACAAAAAACTTAAAATTAAATTTTGTTCATGAAGCTTACCTGTCAGATATATATATAGCTGTATTCTCTGAAGTCCGACAGAATTAAAATCTTATGACACACGTAGTGGGAGTCAGGTGGTTAGTACCCATTCCCGCCGCTGGGAGAACGGGTATCAGGAACCATTCCCATTTTCTATTCAGATTTTCTCTGTCGCCGGTACTGTAAACATCTGTTTTCAGTACCTCCGTCTTGGATTTTCGAAACTTTTGGCTACTTAAGTATCCTGATTGACTTTTTGGTATTTTGACTTTGGATCTGTGGCTAGGCACACGTTTTTTTGTGGACTGAATTAGAATTTGGATTTTCCTTAAAACTAAGATGTCTGGGTCTAGTGCGGCTAGCGCCAGGGTTTGTAGTAAGGATGAATGTAGGGTGAGGCTACTGAAAGCATCGGTAGACCCACATACAGTATGCAAGAATTGTAGAGGGCATGTGTGTTTGTATGATGATCGCTGCAAGGTGTATGAATGTCTATCTGATTCGGGTTGGAAGGCGTATGAATCCTATCTTCGCAAGTTAGAGCGTGATAGGGTGAGGAGGTCTTCCTCCAAGAGTGTTTCAGATAGTAAACGTCAGGGCATTGATATATCTCCTGTTAACCCTCCAGTAGCATTTGCTGCTCCTAACCCTGTAGTGCCGCCTTCGGGCCCTGAAATAGTGTCTGAGGAGGGTAATGCCCTTTCTGTGATTCTTGAGTCATTACGTAATCTGGAATCTAAAGTGCTCGCCTTGGAAGGCAAAAGTGAACCGAGTGCAAAGTGCAGTGATAGTGCCCCTTGTGTTGTGGAGGGGGTGTCAAATCGGCCCTATTTCGCCTCTAGACCTGGACCTCTGCCGGACTCCCAGGTTTCAGGGAGAGGGCATGTCGAAAGCCGAAGGAGGGTTACGGGGAACCCCCACCGATCTGACGTCCCTTCGGCAGTTTCTGTTGTCTCTTCCCAGACTGCCAAGGAGCGTGCGCATGCATGCCTCCTTAAGGAGTGCTTCTCATCATCCGAGGCTTCCTCCCCACGCAAGGGGTGGAGCTCTCGGTCAGACTCGCCCGTTTAAGAGGAGCTTTCGTGAGTGGGACGCTTTACGTCCTGTTCCTTCTGCTGATCTGCGGTCTTCCCCAGATAACTTTGCAGCCTTCCCGCCGCAGAAGAGGAGTAGGACGTCATCCGATGATGATGCCTTCGAGCGCCCCAGTTGCTCCAGAGATCGTGCGGTGGCGGGTCCTGTGAGAAGGAAGAAGGCGTCCCCTCGCCCCTCGTCTTCTCACAGGATCAGCCCTTCTCCTGAGAGGGAGTCTTCTCCTACCGAGAAGATCCTCCGCTCCTTGCGACAACAACTTGCTTCTGTACTGTCGAAGAGAGAGGCAGAACCACGTCAGAGGAAGAAGGATGACAGACTGCCCGTTAAGAGAACCAGACAGTCTCCCTCTCCTTCTCCTCTCTCGTCTCTTTCTCCTGTTTCGTCGCCCTTTAGATTTCGTGCGGCTCCCCAGCGGCTATCTAGAGGGCGCGAGGAATGTTTTTCTCAACGTTCTTCCGTCGAGAGGGAGCAGCATCGTAGCTCTCGGAGCAGAGACTGCTTTCCCGCTCCTCTGGACGCTCCCCATTCTTCCCTGCGTGACGCTCCATCGCCTGATCGAGACGTTCTCTCTGCTGCTAAGCAGGATGTTGCTCTTCCTGCTAGGATTGCCTCAGTGCAACGGCTAGAGCTGGACGCTCAGCTGGATGCCAGGCGTGCGCCAGTGGATGCCAGGCGCGCGCCAGTAGAAGCCAGGAGCATGCCAGTGGACGCCAGGCGCGCGCCAGTTGACGCTCGGGCGGACGCTGATGTAGAAGCTCGTCAACGCTCGTGCGTTCTTGCTGACGCTCTTCAAGACTCTTCGCGCCTTCAAGAGGCACACCGTGTTTCTTCGTTTAAGGAAGCTTCTTCTTCTGTACCTGTTCTTGCTTCGGAGTTTTTGGAAGAGACTCACGCTACTGCTTTGCCTTCGTCTTCGCAACAGTGCTCTTGTTTAAGACTTGTGCCTAAAGGTCTTTTACCTCATCCTTCAGTGGTCCCTTCTACCTCACCTGTGGAAGAAGGTGAGGTGAGCAGCGCTTCGGAGGAAGCTAACGATGAGCAACCAACTACGTCTGCCTTCTTCAGACTACCAGGTCTTTACCCGCCTTCTTCAGACTACCAGGTCTTTACCCGCCTTCTTCAGACTGCGTTTGGAGATACCTTCCAACCTTCTGCTCCTTGCTCTCCACCCTCTCAACTTTCGTCTTCGAAAGTCAACAAGACCACGGGTTTCGTGAAAATGAAGAAGTCTCTGTCAACTAAGAGAGCTTTTTGCAAAGTCCAGGATTGGATGGAGTTAAGGAAGGCTCAAGGGAAGACCTCCTTTGCTCTACCGCCGTCAAGACTGAGCGGTAAGGCAGGTATGTGGTATGAGACAGGGGAGGACGTCTGTCTTAGAGTTCCCTCTTCTGCTCAGGGGGACTTCGCCAGCCTGGTGGACGCTTTGAGGAGGTCACTTCTTTCATCCGCTAAAGTGACTTGGACTACCTCGGAGTTAGATCATCATCTGAAAGGCCTCTTTCACACGTTAGAGGTCTTTAACTTCTTGGATTGGTGCCTTGGGGTGTTGGATACCCAGTCACAGAGTCCTGAATCGATTAGCCTGGGGGAGCTGTCCAGCGACATGTCGTGTATGGACAAGGCCATCAGGGATGGTTCGGAGGAGCTGGCTTCACACTATGGAGGAGTAATTTTAGTTTATATTTGACAACATCTACAAAGGTTGTGTGAGAGAGAGAGAGAGAGAGAGAGAGAGAGATTGGTGGAAGAATGAATGGGAGTGGTTAGATGGCGGTCGGAAGCATGTCTGTTGTGGCGCTCTGTAGGGAGTCAATGGAAGTCTGTTACGAGAGTTGTAAACAGTGAGGCGTCTGGTCAAGTCAGTGTTGGTTTTGGCAGCAGTTTTCCTTTGGTGTGTCGTTGTTTGGGTGTTATTTGATAGATTTTGGGGTTGTGAAGTTGTTGTGCGTGTGTGTGTCTGGTTGTGGTGAGGTTAAGAAGGTTGGTGGTGCATTTTCGGTGTCTGTTAGTGGTGTTGGGGGGGCAGGGTTGGTTTTGGCGGGTTGTTGTACTGCTGTAAGTCGTGTGGTTGTCGTGTTTTTTCAGGCGGTTGGTGTTCATCTGCATTTAGTCGTTGGGTTATTGAGTTTTTGTGGGGTTGTGTGGTCCCGGGGTGGTGTTGATGTGTTTGGTTGTCGGCGGTGGTTGTGTGTTGGCTACCCTATAGCCTATATCCAGTGGACGACAGCACAGCCTAGTCCTAGGTATCAGAAGCCAGCGGTGAGTACCTGTTTGTGTTTTTTGTTCGGTATGTAGGTATGGGGCAATTGTCCTGCTGTGTTTTTAGTGTTAAGTGGAAAGTGTGATTGAGGGTGGGTTTGATAGCCAGACAGGTTAAGTTTATGTGGGGAGGTTACTTGTTTTTTTTGTGATCCCGCCACATTATTTTTTTGGCGCCCCGAACAGGGACTGTTGATGTGGCAGCTGCAGGACAATTGGTCTAGGCTAGTGTGTATGAGTGGTGAGAAAGTTTGATGGAAGGATGAGTGAGGTGGAGAGGCTGAAGGAGGAGTTGAGGTTGGAGAGGGAAGTAAGAGGACAATTAGAAGTGGATAATGAGAGGTTAAGGGTAGAGTGTGAGGAGCTGAAGAGCGAGTTAGAGGAAATGAGAGGAATGCTAAGGAGTGCAAAAATGGAAATGAAAGAAGAAGTGAAAGGAGCAGAAGAGAGAATGGTTGAGAAAATGGATGAACATTTCTTAGGGATGATGAATGCAGTGCAGGAGATGATGAAGGGGTTCATGGGAGAGGGAGCTGTAGGGGGTAGGCCTACTAGGTCTTGTGATAGGCCAGAAGTGGTAAAGACAGTGGAAGAGCGAGGGGATGAAACTAGGAGTGACGAAGGTGACTTGTTTGTGATAGGTAAAGGAAAGAAGGGACGAGACAGGATAAGAATAAACCTGAGGACAAGAATAAGAAGGGGGCTGACGAAAAGAAGACGACTAAGGGAAAAAGAAGGTTAGGAAGGATGACGGACAGGATGAGACTAGGAATGAATACATTGGGGAAAGGGCTGAGAGTGATTTGGATAGCGGTGAGTGGAAAACAGGTGGGTAGAAAGAGGGTAAGAAGAGCGTAATCAGGAGCATGGATGTTAGTATGGAAGTTGATTCCCTATATTCGGACGAGGTTTAAGAGGGATCAGAATGGTGGTAGCGAAAGTGAGAGTGAGCGGGAAGTACGAAAGGCTGTATATTATGAGAGAGATACCTAGATGTGCACAATACGAGGAATATGGTAGTAGGGACATAGGGGATTTTTTTAAGGAATATGAGAGGTATTGTGAGGCAAAGTATGGGGATAATAAGAGAGTCTGGGCAAGAGAGTTGGGTGGCTTTTTGACGGGATTTTTGTTGAACATGTATGGGGTAATGATGAGTGTAGGGAATGTGCCGTATGAGAGTGTGAAAGCCAGGATTGTGGAACAGGCGAAGAGGATAAGGAGTAGTGTTAGATATAGGAGAAAACATGGTTTTGATGAGGTAAGAATGAATGTTGGTGAGTCGTTGTCGATGTATGTGTGCAGGTTGGAAACATTGGCCCAGGAAAAAAGTTTGGGGACGAAGGGATAAATGAGTGTAAAGAGTTAGTGAGGAAGTTGTTGGCGACTGTGCCTGAGAGTGTATGAGTTTGTAAATCTGAAACGTAAGGAGAAAATGCGATGGACGAATGAAAGGTTGTCGTGGAACGACATTTTTGGAAATAGTAGAGGATTATGAGTTGGATAGGTGTATGAAAGAGAGTAGAAGTGTTAGTATTAGGACTGAAGTGGCTGATGTTATACCAGAGTTTAAGAGCTATAGGGAGGCAGTTTTGGAAGGGCCAAGGCGAATGGCAGAGCGAGTGGTTGATAGGAGCGTTAGAGCCAGTAACGTAAGTATGGTTAGCCCTAAGAGAGATCGGAGTGCAAGCGTTGGAAGATTAGGGTCGGTTAGTCGTGAACGAGAGCAGCAATGTTACAGATGTGGAAAGCTAGGGCACAGGAAGAATGAATGTCGGTGGGCGTTGGGAGCTTGCTTCGGGTGTGGGCAAACAGGGCATTTGGTGATCGAGTGTAAGAAAGATAGGGATGTTAAGTGTTACAGGTGTGGGCAAGTAGGGCATATAGCAAGTGGATGTCGAGGTACTCGTGTGACTGAGGTTTGCGGTAATTGCGGGAAGAATGGGCATTATGCTAGGATGTGTAAGGAACAGCGGGCAAAATGTGTTGAATGTGGAATGGAAGGTCATGTGGCGAGTGTGTGTAGGCGAAAGAGGATGAGTCAGGTTGGGGAGTTCGGGAAACTAGGTACAAAAGAATTGGGATTCAGTTGGTTGGGTCCTCTGGTGTGCGGTCAGTAAGAGTGATGCATGTGCGTGAAGGATTGTTGCATGAAAAAGGGTTTGGAGGAAGAGCTCATGAATGTATGAGTGTAAAAGTGAGGTACAAAGGGGTGTGTTTGGTTGCTTTGATTGATACTGGGTGCAGTGTCAGTGTTCTTTTAAGAATGGATGTGACAAGTTGTGGAGTGAGTGTGAATTTGGGAAATGTAAAGGGGAGGTACGAGGAATAGGAAATTTGGGTATGCCTGTGGTGGGAATGTTGTGTGAAAATGTAGAAATCGAAGGGGTAGTGATGGATGAAGGTGACTTTTGTGTGATCGAGGGAAGGAGTGATAAGTATGATATGTTGTTAGGATACAGGTTCCTGAAGAGTGTGGGATGGTGTCCATCCGAGCAGGAATATGATTGAGTTGCATAGGAAGGGGAATGTACATGGAGAGTTGTTACTTGGATGGGGATGGAGGAGTAAGCAGTTAAATATGGAAGGGAGTGCCGTTGGTGCGAAAGAGAGTGTAAAGTGCCGCGAGAAGTTGGAGAAGTTGTTAGTGTGAAAGTTGCGGGTGGCCCGATAGTCTTGGGATTGTCAAAGGTGACAAGTGTGCATATGTGATTGAGGGTGTGGATGCGAACAAGTTGGTAAGAAGCGAGTGTGCATGTGTACGACGGGATTTTGGATATGGAGAATCCTCGGGTTTTTGTGGCCTCATTGCCGAGTGTTAGGAAAAAGCGAGCGTGCGGGGTATAGTGAGGGTGATTGTGTGGGGTTGTTGTATACGTTGGTGGATGTGGATGACGAAAGATATGTTAGGGTGCGGCGGGTGATGACAGGTAGCATGAAAGAAAGTGATGAGTGGAAGTATGATGAGTTGAGAGAAAGAATTGAGGTGGATGAAAATGTTGGTGATGATGAGAGGGAGCGGTTGATGCAGATGTTGTGGGATAGGCGGGGGGTGCGTTGAGTCGGGGTGACGAGGATTTCAGGGGATCTAAGCTTCCAGAATTCAAGATAGTTTTGAATGACGATACCCCCATATATCAGCGTCCCCCGACACTTTTCTGCGCCTATTGCCCGAGAGATTGAGGAACAGTGTGAGGAAACTTGAGAGAGTGGGAGTGATCGAGAGGAGTGAGAGTGCTTGGAATAGTCCCATAGTCCCAGTACGCAAGACGGATGGGAGTTTGAGGAGTGTGTGGATACAGAAGGTGAATGAAGTGACTGTGAAGGAGCGATTCCCGATGAATGTGGTGTCTGATTGTGTGTATAAGATGCATGGGATGAGAGTGTTCACAAAATTGGATTTGGTAAGGGGCTATTACCAGATGCCTCTTGAGGAAGGGAGCAGGCATGTTACGGCTTTTTCGAGTGGTAGCTGCCACTATCAATTCAAGAGGTTAAGTTTTGGATTGGCTAATGCGCCTGCTGTCTTCCAGAGGGCGATGAATGTAGTTTTGGCTGGTTTTGATAGAAGGAAGGTGACTGTGTTTATAGATGACGTTTTGATTGCAAGTGAGACTGTTGAGGAGAATGTGGAAAACTGCTTGAGAAGGTGTTGGAACTTTGGGTTGGAAGAGGTTGGAGTGAAAGTGAAGTTGGAGAAGTGTACGTGGTTGGCTGGGGAAGTGGAATTTCTTGGTCATAAAGGTGAGTGCGAGTGGTGTAAGGAAGAGTGAAAAGTTTGTGGAAAAAGTAAAGGAGTTTCCACGTCCCCGGTGACCGTGCGGGAGTTAAAGGGTTTTTTGGGTTTGATTGAGTTCGGGAGGAAGTTCGTTAGGGATTGTTCGGGTATAGGGAAGCCGTTGACTGAATGGACCGGGAAGAAAAATTGTACTAAACTGAGGTGGGATGAGCGAATGGTGGGAGCATTTGAGAGATTGAAAGAGGAGGCTGCTAGGGACGTCACCTTGGCTTTTCCCGGTACTACAGTGAGGATGCCAGTAAGCTTGAGTTGTATGCTGATGCTAGTAAGTTTAGTATGGGAGGATGCTTGGTGCAGATGCAAGAGGTGAATGGGAGGGACAATTGAGAGTGATTGCGTATGTGAGTAAAGCTTTTAATAAAGCAGAGCTTAAGTATTCGGTGGTTGAGAAGGAGCTTGCGGCAATAAGGTTTTTGTGTGAAAGCGTTGAAAGTGTTTTTGTATGGGGTAAAATTTGTCCATAAGGGACAGATCATCGGCCGTAGTTTATATGATCAAGAAGGAAAGTGTGAATGCTAGGATTGCGAGGACAATTGAGGATTTGAGTGAGTTTGATTTTGGCTTAGAATATGTGCCGGGGAGTAAAAATGTGATTGCTGATACGATGTCTAGGATGCATGGTAAGGACAGTGGTGTTGTGAAAAGTGACTGGGATCCGAATATGGTACCTGAGGGGTTGGTTGTAAAAGAGAGGTTTGAAGGGAATGACAGAATGTGTGAATGTTTGTTTTCAGCATTGAAAAACTTGGAAGGTAAGGGTCTGGTTGAAGAGGTACCCGGTAGTGTGAATGAGTTGCGAGAGAAGTTGATGAGTGATGTGCAGAAGGAAGTGGCATGTGCGGAGGAACAAGGTGGGCAAGGAGTGTGTTGCATGAATTGTTGTCAGCAGTAGCTGAGTTGTTTGGAATAAAAGTGTTGTTGTATTTTTGGATGGGACAGGACCGGTTGAATATCGAGGAAGGGTGAGTACAGGTAATGAACGTGGGGTTTTGATGATTCAGTGCGGGGAACGTGGTTGTAATTGGTTGGTTACAAAAAGGGACTGTGAAGGGGATCTGAGTCAGAATTGTGGAAATGGGGAGTTAGCTGAGGATGAATGTGATGAGGAGGATTGTGATGTGGATAACCAGGTGGACGTGGTAGTGAATGTGTGTATGCATGGGACTCGAGGGAAAATGGTGACGTTTGTCCAAGTTAAATGATAGTGAGTAGTGTAGTTTGGTTTACAGACCGGGGCACAAGTTTCCTTGGTGAGTGGGTCAGTGGTGAGTGAACTTGAGAGATGTGATTGGGAAGTGAAAAGCAGTCTACAAGTGTGAGAATACATGGGTTGGGACAAGGAAGTGTTTTAGTATGGGAAGAGGTACGGTTAAAGGTTAGGTTGGGGGATCTTGAAGTAATGCATAACTTTATAGTCATAGGAGAAAATGATATGCCATCTTGTTTTTTAATAGGGATAGATTTTTTGAGGATCCACGATATAGACGTAAGATGTTAGGAAAATGGAATCTTAGAAAGGGGGGCAGGCAAGTAGCTAGGATTCAAGATGGTAATGTGTTTGTAGCAAACTTTGTGGGTATGATTGATATTGCTAGGAGTGAGAATGATCTGTTGAGTGAGGAAGAGATTGAGGAAATGCAAAATAAGTGCCTGGAGATAAGTGTGTTGCGACAATGTGTTTTGGGAGGAGTGCGTGTGGAAGACTGGCCATGTGAGTTGGATGTATATGAGAGGGTTGCTAAATGTTTTGTGGTGTGCAAAAACATAGTGTACTTTTTGCATCAGGAAGGGGTGTATGACAAGGAAGTGTATGTGCCAGTGTTTTCTGTTGAGTCAGCTGTGAGTATGTGTTTGTTGGTGCATGATCGGTTTGGGCATATGGGAAAAAATAAGTTGTGGGAATGCATGAGAGAGAGATTGTATGCTCCTGGGTTGAGTAAGATTTGTGTGGATGTGGCTGTCACGTGTGAAGACTGTCAGAGGGGAAAGTATCAGAGTGTGCATGCAAGTCCACCTGTGTTGCGATTGCAGATGAAAGAGCCGTTTGAAATGCTTGTGATTGATTGTGTTTCTTTGCCCAGGACTGCGAGAGGACACGTGGGGATGATTGTGATGGTGGATCACATGAGTAAATTTGCTTATGTGGTTCCCATCAAAGATAAGAGGAGTGAAACTGTTGCACGAATGGTGGGTCAAGTGATGTTGCCAATGTGTGTGTGTAAGCCGGCAAAAATGTTGAGTGATAATGGACCTGAGTTTGGGATGGGAATTTGGGAAGAAGAAATGTTGAAGGAAGGAAGGGGTATTGTGCATGTGTTCTACTCCGTATATGCCCAGTGCGAATGGGTTGGCTGAAAGGACTGTTAGGACGATGACTGAGATTTTGCGAATGATGAGTAAGAGCGACAAGGGATTGGGATATGATGTAGACGTGCAGGTTTGGTATATAACGCCACACTGCAGAAGAGTATAGGTATGTCCTCCTTGTAAATGTGTTTGAATTTTTGAAAGGATTGTCAGACCGCGGTTGGGTCTGTCAGAAGGTGATCGGGATTTGTGGAAGAAAGCGAGTGAAAGGTTTGAGAGTTTTAAGATGGGGATAAGGTGTTGAAAGAGGTGGTTGAGATGGGAAGAATGAATGAATGAAAAGTAAGGGAGAAATTTGAAGGGCCTTTTGAGATTTTGGAAGTGGGACCGAGTGGATTGAGTTATGTTTTGGGGAAATTGCGAGTAGGTGGGGGACTGGATGAGGTTAGGGCACACCATAACCAGCTCCGTAAGTGGAGGGAAGTACCACAGTATGTTCGGGAGAATGCGATGAGTGTGTGGTTGAGGGTGAATAAGTATGAGCCGACTGTTGGTGAACAAATTGGTCTGGGAGATCGACAGTTTGGTGTTGGTTGAGTATGGAAGAAAACAGAAGAGTGTGGAGAGAGGGAAGTGGAAGGGAAAAGCGTGAACGGCATGGTAAAGGGGTTGGTGGTAGGGTGCAAACGGTTGATAAAGCGTGTGCTACGGATGACTTTGGGGGAATGAATGATACTTGTGGTGTATGTGGGTTTGAGTTGACAGGGACAAGTAAGACTTCAGTGAGAAGGAAACTGAATAGTGAGGAGGTGGTTGATAGGATGGATAAGTCTTTGCAGGAGTTTGACAGAAGTATGAATGAACTGAGTGGTTTGGTGGCCGAAATAGGGGAGATGTTGGAACCAGAGTTGGAAGACATCGGTGAAGTAGTGAATGGAATTTGGGAGGATGGTAGTGAGGGAGATAATGGGAGTTTGAAAGAAAGTGGTTTGGAAGAAGTGAATGGCGATGTAACTGAAAGAGTGTATGATGGTCCTCAAACAAGATCCAGGGGACCTGCATCTGAGCATCCTTGGGTGTTGCGAAAGGCAATTTAGTATGGATGTTGCGAGTGTAAGGAGATGTTGTCAAATGTAATGGGGAGGTAATATGGAGGAGTAATTTTAGTTTATATTTGACAACATCTACAAAGGTTGTGTGAGAGAGAGAGAGAGAGAGAGAGAGAGAGATTGGTGGAAGAATGAATGGGAGTGGTTAGATGGCGGTTGGAAGCATGTCTGTTGTGGCGCTCTGTAGGGAGTCAATGGAAGTCTGTTACGAGAGTTGTAAACAGTGAGGCGTCTGGTCAAGTCAGTGTTGGTTTTGGCAGCAGTTTTCCTTTGGTGTGTCGTTGTTTGGGTGTTATTTGATAGATTTTGGGGTTGTGAAGTTGTTGTGCGTGTGTGTGTCTGGTTGTGGTGAGGTTAAGAAGGTTGGTGGTGCATTTTCGGTGTCTGTTAGTGGTGGTTGGGGCAGGGTTGGTTTTGGCGGGTTGTTGTACTGCTGTAAGTCGTGTGGTTGTCGTGTTTTTTCAGGCGGTTGGTGTTCATCTGCATTTAGTCGTTGGGTTATTGAGTTTTTGTGGGGTTGTGGGTCCCGGGTGGTTGATTTGTGTTTGGTTGTCGGCGGTGGTTGTGTGTTGGCTACCCTATAGCCTATATCCAGTGGACGACAGCACAGCCTAGTCCTAGGTATCAGAAGCCAGCGGTGAGTACCTGTTTGTGTTTTTTGTTCGGTATGTAGGTATTGGGGCAATTGTCCTGCTGTGTTTTTTAGTGTTAAGTGGAAAGTGTGATTGAGGGTGGGTTTGATAGCCAGACAGGTTAAGTTTATGTGGGGAGGTTACTTGTTTTTGTGATCCCGCCACAACACTTTTGCACAGGACTCTTGAAAAAGAGAGCCCTGTTCTGCAACTTTACGGCGAAGTCAGTTTCTCCCTCGCAGAGGGCGGAGTTGTTGTTTGCCCCTCTTTCGGATCATCTCTTCCCCCAGGCTATGATTAAAGACCTTGCAATCAGCTTGCAAGAAAAAGCAACTCAAGACCTACTTGCCCAATCTTCTCATAGACCTGCAGTCCCTTCGACATTTTCGGGAGTTCAAGCTTCTAAGAACCCGAAGCCCTTTCGAGGCGGATCTTCCTCGAGACCGGCTCCTCGAGGAAGAGGCCTTGCCAGAGGCAGAGCCCCTTCGAAGCCCAGGGGCAAGAAATGAGCAAGCAGTCCTTCAGTCGCCGGTAGGAGCCAGACTTCTTTTATTTGCGGAAGCCTGGATAGAGAGAGATGCGGACTCCTGGTCACTGAACATCATAGAGAAGGGCTACAGAATCCCTTTCCTGAAACCACACCCGCTGTCTACGACACCCAGGGATATGTCGCCCTCTTACTAAGGGGAAAAGCAACAGATACTTTACGATCTGCTCGAGCAGATGCTCGAGAAGAGAGCAGTCGAACAGGTCTTGGACCTGGAATCCCCGGGATTTTACAACAGACTGTTCCTGGTGCCGAAGCAGTCGGGAGGATGGCGACCAGTGTTAGATGTAAGCAGCCTAAACCTCTTTGTCACCAAGCAGAGGTTCAAGATGGAGACGCCTCAGTCAGTTCTTGGGGCTTTAAGACTGGGGGATTGGATGGTGTCACTAGATCTCCAGGACGCATATTTTCATGTTCCGATCCATCCCCAGTCGAGGAAGTACCTGCGGTTTGTCCTGAAGGGGAAGGTATTTCAATTCAGGGCTCTCTGCTTCGGTTTGAGCACGACCCCGATGGTCTTCACCTTGTTAATGAAGAACTTAGCGAGGTGGCTTCATCTGTCAAACATCAGGATCTCTCTCTACCTAGTCGACTGGCTTATTCGAGCCTCTTCAGAAGACCGGTGTCTGGAGGACCTTCATACGACTTTGACGTTAACGAAGTCCCAGGGACTTTTGGTAAACTTCGAAAAGTCACATCTGACCCCAACGCAGTCCATCGTTTATCTGGGGATTCAGATGGATTCAGTGGCTTTTCGGGCTTATCCGTCCCAGGGATGTCAGCAGCAATGCTTAAGCAAAGTGTCAGCCTTTCTGGGGAAAGAATCATGCTCGTTGAGGGAATGGATGAGTCTGCTGGGGACCATTTCCTCGCTGGAGAAGTTTGTTTCCCTGGGGAGGTTGCATCTCAGACCTCTTCAGTTTTTCCTGTCAGACAACTGGAATCACGAGGACGACATGGATGGGATCTTGAAGATCTCGAAAGAGGTGAAAGAACACCTAAGATGGTGGTTCGATCCTTCGAAGCTGGCGGAAGGAGTTTCCCTCAAGCTTTAGAGCCCCGACCTAGTGTTGTTCTCCGACGCGTCTGCCACAGGTTGGGGAGCAACACTGGGAGGGGAGGAAGTGTCAGGCACCTGGAGAGGGGAACAGGTGTCCTGGCACATAAACCTCAAGGAGCTGGCAGCAATTCATCTTGCGCTCCAGTTCTTTCAAGACAAAGTCTCTCACCGAATAGTGCAAATCAACTCAGACAACACCACAGCTCTGGCATACATCAAGAAGCAGGGAGGAACACACTCTCGGTCCCTGTTCTCTCTTGCGAAGGAGATCTTGTTGTGGGCGAGGGCACGCGACGTCACGATCCTTACAAGGTTCGTTGCAGTCGTCGAGAACGTCCATGCAGACCTCAGTCGGCAAGGTCAGCTGCGGCCGACCGAATGGACCCTACATCAAGATGTATGCCAGGAGCTGTGGAGTTTGTGGGGACGTCCTCTCGTGGACATCTTCGCGACGTCGAGAACAAAGAGACTTCCGCTTTACTGCTCCCCGGTTCTGGATCCAGGAGCAGTGGCAATAGATGCCCTTCTCTGGGACTGGACAGGGCTAGACCTTTACGCCTTTCCCCCGTTCAAGATCCTAGGGGAGGTTCTGAGGAAATTTGCAGCCTCAGAGGGGACGAGGATGACTCTAGTCGCCCCCTTCTGGCCTGCGACGAACTGGTTCACAGAGGTCATGTCCTTCGTAGTAGACTTCCCGAGGACGCTTCCGTCAAGGATAGATCTACTCAGACAGCCCCACTTTGAGAGGTACCACAAAAACCTCTCCGCTCTGAGTCTGACTGTGTTCAGACTATCCAAAAGCTGGCCAGAGCGAGAGGTTTTTCAAGACCTGTTGCAAAAGCGATTGCCAATGCAAGAAGAGCTTCCACTCTTGCAGTGTACCAATCGAAGTGGGCCGTTTTCAGGAGCTGGTGCAAGAAGAAGGGCATTTCCTCCACCACGACCTCTGTGAACCAGATCGCTGACTTCCTCCTTTACCTGAGGGAGGACTTGAAGCTGGCAGTTCCGACGATAAAAGGCTTTAGAAGTGTGTTGTCTGTAGTCTTTCGACACGGAGGCCTGGACTTGGCTAACGACAGAGACCTTCACGATCTCATTAGATCTTTCGAAACAACGAAGGTACCTCAACCTAAAGTACCATCATGGAACTTGGACGTGGTTCTTAAGTTTCTTATGTCCAACCGTTTCGAGCCGCTTCACACTGCTTCATTTAGAGACGTGACAAGAAAAACTGTTTTCCTAACTGCTCTGGCGACGGCAAAGAGAGTTAGTGAAATCCAAGCTATGAGTAAGCATGTTGGTTTCAAGAACCACAATGCCGTTTGTTCTTTGAGCCCGACGTTTCTGGCAAAGAACGAGAACCCGTCAAACCCTTGGTCTAAGACTTTTGAGATTAAGGGTATGGCCGAAATCGTTGGTCGGGAGCCAGAGTGTCCTGTGCCCTGTCAGGGCTCTCAAATTCTACCTGCAGAAGACGAAGGATTGTAGAGGGCCTTCTGGTAACTTGTGGTGTTCAGTCAAAAGGCCAGATCTGCCTATGTCTAAGAACGCTCTAGCGTTTTTTTTTGAGGGACACCATTAAAGAGGCGCATTCTTCGTGCAGTGACAGTGATATGAGGTTGTTGAAAGTGAACGCCCATGAAGTGAGGGCTATCTCTACCTCGGTAGCCTTTCATAAAAACATGGCACTAAGTGACATTTTGAGTGCCACCTTTTGGTGTAGCAACTCGGGTGTTCGCTTCACACTACCTGCGGGAGGTGAAGACAGCATACGAGAACTGCTATTCGCTTGGGCCATACGTCGCCGCAGACACTATTTTGGGGGCAGGAGGTAGCACTCATCCTATCCTTTAGATTGGTTAGGTAAGCTTTTAATGATTGTGTTTTTTTATGGTTGTAGGGTCGACCACCTAAAGCGGATCTTCCTTCCTTTAGCCTAGTTATGTGGGAATTAACCTTTGGTAGGCTAGGCCAGGTGGTATTTTTTTTTGCTTCGTTGCCCTCATTGTATGGTCAATTGGTCTAGTCGCATTGTGGTCACACCCCCGTTGACAGATCATCTAGATCTCACCAGCTACATAGGTCACTCACTACCTTGCTGGAGACTCTAGTAAAGCAGAAGCAGACTTGGGTAACAGTAATCACGAAGTCAGCTATGCTAACAGGTAAGGAACCAAGATGTCAATCATCTGCATGTTTATGTTTCCTAAAATCCTATTCTGTCTCTTCCCACCTCCAAAGGTGGGATTCACCTATATATTTCTGGGCTCAGCTCGTGTCGGCCTATGAAAGGATCCTTAACCCTCTTAAGCCGGAGCCCTAAAAATCAAAACGTCTCCCGTATGCCGGGCCTGGTTTGGAGTGAGCGCGAAAGTGGAAAAAATAATTTTTTCAAAAAATTACAGCGCGCGTACTTTTGAAGATTAAGAGTTCATTTTTGGCTCCTTTTTTTGTCATTGCCTGAAGTTTAGAATGCAACCATCAGAAATGAAAAATAATATCATTATCATATGTAAATAATGCGATATATGGTAGCGAAAAAAAAAAATTCATACATAATTGTATTCAAATCACGCTGTGCAGAAAACGGTCAAAGCTAACCAGTTACTTTTTTTTGCGTTGTATTGTACACTAAATTTGCGATCATTTTGATATAATAATTTTAAAACAGTTGTAAAACAATAAAGTAACACCGGAAAAATATTATCACAAAATGATGTACGAATTCGTAACGCGCAGACGCAAAAAAATATTTTTTTCAAAAATTCACCGTAATTCTAAAATAATGTTCTAGAGACTTCCAATTTGTTTCAAAATTAAGACAAATGATTGAATATTACGATACTGTAAGATTTTTAGATTAGAATTGCAGATTTCGACCATTTCGGACGAGTTAAATTTGACCGAATGTCGAAATTTTAATATATATATTTTTTCATATGCACATATTTCGAAGATGGAAAAAGCTACAACCTTCAATTATTTTTTATTGTATTCTTCATGAATTTGCGCACATTTTGATATATGAAACTCTATAAAAAGGCTAATATGAAAAGGAGCAAATGTTAGGATAATGCCATGTACGTATTTCGGAGACTTGCGGCCGCGAATCGGCGCCGCGGAGTGAAGGTAAATATATTTTCAAAAATTCACCATAAATCACAATATTGTTTTAGAGACTTCAAATTTGTTTCAAAATGAAGAAACATGACGGAATATTACTAGGCCGTAAGAGTTTTAGCTTACAATTGCGTTTTCAACTATTTCGGTAGAGTCAAATTTGACCGAACGTGGTTTTTTTTCTATTTTATCGTGATTTATATGCAAATATTTCGAAAAAAGAGAAAAGCTACAACCTTCAATCATTTTTAGTTGTATTCTACATGAATTGCGCACATTTTCATATATAAAACTTTATGAAACAGCTAATTTTAAATGGTGCAAACATTTCGACAATCGCACAAAAAAATTCTGATTTTTTCGGAAGAGTTACCGCGCGAACGTAATTTTTTTTTTTTCATAAATTCACCATAAATCAAAATATTGTGCTAGAGACTTCCAAGTCGTTGCAAAATGAAGGTAAATGATTGAATATTACTAGAATATAAGAGTTTTAGCTTACAATTGCGGTTTTTCGACCATTTCGGTAGAGTCAAAGCTGACCGAAGTTGAAATTTTTGCACTTAACGTTATTTATATGAAAATATTTCAAAACTGATAAAAGCTACAACCATGGGTTGTCTTTTGTTGTATTGTGCATGAAATTGCGCACATTTCCATATATAAAACTTTATGTAACGGCAAATTTAAAAGGGTGCAAACATTAGGACAATCGCCACGAAAAAATTTATCGGAAGAGTTATCGCACGAACGTAAGGAAAAAGTTTTTTCATAAATTCACATAAATCGAAATATTGTGCTAGAGACGTCCAATTTGTTGCAAAATGAAGGCAAATGATTGAATATTACTATAATATAAGAATTTTAGCTTACAATTGCGTTTCTCGACCATTTCTGTAGAGTCAAAGTTGACCGAAGGTTGAAATTTTTGCACTTATCGTTATTTATATTAAAATATTTCAAAATTGATAAAAGCTACAATCATGAGTATTTTTTAGTTGTATTGTGCATGAAATTGCGCACATTTTCATATATAATACTTCATGTAAAGGATAATTTAAAATGGTGCAATAATTATGTCAAAGTGACGAAATAATTTCCGAGATGTGTCACTGATACTTTTTAGTGCGATAAGAAAGAAATTCGCGCTTGCGCGCCTGCGTAGCGATTGTAAACAAAACAACGCCTTGATCCGTGAACTCCCAGCATCCCCCAAGGCGCGTGATACAAAAGTTTTCGGCTGGTAGGCCTATAAGTATTTTTTTCCGCGAATTTTTAAAAAAACTTTTTTGAGCCGACGTATGATACGTCCAATCGGCATACGGGAGACATTTTGACTCGACGTTTAATACGTCCAATCGGCGTAAGAGGGTTAATATCATTCTTTCTAGGTAAAATTAACCTAAAATTACCAGAGAAAAACAAAATTTAAGAAAATGTCAGTAAAACTGACTCGCTCACTCTTAAAAAGAAGTGTCGGTATGATAATAGGGGCGAGTGTGGAACACTACCACGAGACAATCACCAATTAGAACTTCCAATCAGAATCCCCCCAAGAGAGAGCTGATACCAACAGGCGATGCAGCTGCTACTACTACTACTAGAGGACGCCACGGACAGCAGCGCCCCTAGCGGACATCCTTAATTTTTAGCGCTAGCGTCAAGACGCGATTTTCCCTTGTGCTGTGCTATTTCTGGATTTATCTCTATTATTACCATGGAACGCTCTGCTATTGCCACGGCTAAGTTAAGTAACTCATAAGTAATATTTTGCCTCATTTTTATCTTCCGGGTACCTGTATTTCCTTTTAATAGGTCATATACGGGTTCCCCGGTTGTCTCGTGGCGGCGCCATGCTGCCTCGTAAGAATTCCCGGTCCTCCATACTGGGACTTCTTATACTTATGGGCTTACATATTACGTTCATTTTTGTTTTTACATCGAGTTTTAGCTAGTTCAGCCCTTCTACCATTTCTCTTAGTTTGGTATTTAGGGCTATTATTATGATTATTCCGGCCCAGCATCCCGGCTCTTGCTCTTCATCGGCTATCGCTGGCTCCGAGTAGGCTTCTGTTTCTTGGAACAGTCTGCCTCCTCCTGGCTTCTTTCCCTTTTACTAAAAGTGTCTTTTCCATCTTTTCGATGTAAATAATTTTATTATATTTAAGGGTGTTAGGCTAGCCTAGGTGCTTGTTCCTTGTATTGGTACAGCCGGTTCACGTGGCCTTCTCAACGGTTTGTGTTGCTCGCGGCCTAGGCCACTTGCTGGTCACGTGTTCCATCGCACCTTCCACCCTAGCCCCTACCCCCGCCCTCCCTTCTGGTATATGGAGGAGCTGGGGACCCCTTGGTTGTCATGACAACCCTCAGTTGCCTTCTCTCACTCCTTCTCTGAGGCGGACCAGGGGTTCCTCCCAGCGGGGGGGTATAGGGCGACCACTCATGAGTACCGGGTCTCCGTGCGGGTAGTCGGTGAGGCGGGGAGGAGTAGGCCATCCCTCCCCCCTCTCTCACTCCCGCCGTGTTACACCGAGACCTTCCTCCCCCCCCCCCCCGTTGCTCAGCCCCCTCCCTCCCTATACGAAAAGGAGCCTTCCGTCGCAGCCGGGCACCTTGGTTATAGATTACTGGCTCCGCTAGCGGGCGGGGCGGGCACCTCTAGTGCTCGGTTGCTTGCCTACTATATCCTTACATCTCTCCCCCGCTACCGGAAGGGAGCTGCTTTCTTACCCGCGCACTCTTCTAGTAGACGGGCGGAGGGAGGTTTGTATTATTATTATTATTTTAAGGATATACCCTAATTTTACAATGAATTGTGTAATATGATATTTTTATCTACCATCCCCGCCATTTTCCGTCGTGGTTTCCATTTACCACCACTCCTGGTTGGTTTCCTTTTGTGTCCCCGCCATCAGCGGAGCTATAGCCTAGAGCACACAACCAACCTAGTTACCACACGTATTTTGGCGGGGCTCTGGTTTAATCTAACTTTATCGCTCCGGCACCAGCGAGCACCTGTTAGACTGTAAGTGTTTTACCTGGTACTCATGTATCTTTCCACTTACAGGCTACCAACTGTCAGGTCCCAGCGTGCAACGAGACGTTGTACGACCCCTGCGGACACGATGAGTGCAGGTCTCACGCCCCCTGTGCCACGTCATACAATGAGATGATCGTCTGGCACCCAGAAGCCTGCGCCATTTGCTACGACCTGGTTGGTCAGCTGGGAGATGGGGTAAGTCTGTATAGGCTTCCCTTATCATTTTACTAACAACCCTTAGTCATAAGCTTGTTAACCCCGTTCCGCCACTGGAAGCTAATCTCGCTTTTCTTTCAGGCTACTGGTGTGAGGGAAGTCGCCCTCTCGCCACCCTGAAAGCGTGGGTGGGCGGCTTCGGGAAGAACGCCGCCAAAGGCCAGCCCTACATTCTGGATAAGAAGCTGGCCGTCCAGATCTTCCCGGCGGGCAAGTCGACCGGTTACGTTGACCCCTTGTCCGCTGCCCCTCTGATAGCCTCCATCCAGCAAGACCTCCAGCAATCCTTTGGGGTCGTAGCCTCCCAGGAGTCGGTCCGGACGTCGCTGCCCTGGACCTTAACATCGAGCCTATGGCGGTAGGGGTGGATGATTTGTTTGGTTGAGGTAGGTGTGTCGGGCGCCCAAGGCTTTCCTTTGCCTTGGGTGGTCCTGGATCTTCTCCTGTCCCTTCTTCCAGTGCTTCATTTCAAGGCTTTGTGGGATCTGAGGTCCCTACCCGCTCTCCCGCTCTCTCTGTACCCCCAAAGGTGAAGGGACAGAGAGAACCGAAGACTCTGGCCAAGACAACTTCGAGGAAGTCGTCTTCGTCTTCTTCGGCTAGGAAGTCGTCGACTTCCTACGCCGATGCGGTGAAAGCGAAGCCGAGCTCTTCTCACTCGAAGAGCTCCAGAAGCAAGGCTTCTAAGGAGAGGCTCGCGCTCCCGCCGAGCCAGTGCCTTTCGGCCTCCCCCACCGCTTCCACTCCGGCTACGCCGGTAGGAGGAGCAGGGCCTGCCCTTTGATCCTATGCTTTCTCAGCAGTGGTGATGCAACAGGTGGGCGAGCTGGTTGGCTCGCAAGTCTCCGCCCTGGGGACGAGATTCGAGCAGATGTTCGCACAGTTGTCGAGCACTGTCTCAATCAGGCCAATCAATCCAATGACCTCTCTAACAGGGTTAGAGAAAATGAGGACCGAGTAGCTGGGCTATCTCAGGTTCCTCTTTCAGTCTCCCCAGCGTCAAGCACTGGGATTCTCCAACTCCCGCCATACGAATCTCTTGCCAGCTTTCTCCATGGAGAAACCCATGGAGAGTAGCTGCCTACGCTCCTTTCAAGGATGGGATGATCTCTATCCCGGAGTGTGGACTCGAAGGATTGAGGACTTCGAGTTTTACCCCTCCAGGTCTGACGCAGCCTTTCATCGGTTATGCTAGGCTGACCGTAACGGCTCTCACTAGGGAAGACAAGATCTCTAGAGAGTCGGTACTATACAGTAGAGATCATGCTCAGCGGGAATGGTGGGTTCACTGCCTTGAGGACTGGGAGTGTACGAATACTAAACTCCAGGCCTACAAGAGTCCCTTCACTATTTTCGCGACGGAAGAGGATGTTTCTCTTCCGTTCGCCACGAAA
>NC_061093.1:22716152-22729833 GCF_015104395.2 Macrobrachium nipponense | reverse complement strand
TCAGGATACTTTAAAGATGAAAAGTTTGCTTGCGAATTAGTTCAAATTCTTTTTCCAGGAATCTGGGGAACAAATTCGTAAGGCTCTTAAGAATAGGTTGCTAGCTAGACCTATCTTGATAGTATTGTCATGATAGCTAAAGTAGTGAATATATGAAAGTGAGAACGTTGGTTTTCTGTATATGGTAAATTTGTATTCTGTCGTGTCTCTGATTATTAAAACATCAAGAAAAGGAATTTTGTTGTCTGTTTCCCATTCAACGGTGATTTACCCTATTACCTTACGTAGCCTGAGTCTTGTACAGTCCTCAAAGAGGTCAAAAAAGCTAACAGAAGTTATTGGAAATATAGCGAAGAGGGAGATGTGGAATATTCACAAACCCTTCACATGCCATGAAAACCAGCAAGGCCAAATGGGTATGTAAGTTAGGGTAGGCCTATTAATCTACTAGGTATAGGGTAAACAACCACAGACGATCCATCGTCATCTCGCGTGGCAAGGCCTTATTCACTTAATATTAATTGGTGAAACAAGAATACAATTACAACTTTAAGTATAACATTCAAAAGATTGAAGTTTCATCAACATAATATGATATATGAAACCCCCATACGAACTAAAATGACAATTTGTCGAAAATTGCATTTTTCCTAACTATACAAACCTGAGGTCCTTTAACAATAGGAAGGTAACTAGCGGCAGCTGGGACGGTCGTAAGCTTCGAACAAGGGGAGAACGGTAGTTAACTGCTTGTCCGATCGCGCGCGCGCCCGTCGCGCGCCCCGCCGGAGGTGAAGAATCACTTTTGCTTTAGGCCCATGCAAAAAGTTGCAGAGTGAGGGGTGGCATGAGGTGGGACTATATGTAAAGGACCTCAGGTTTGTATAGTTAGGAAAAATGCAATTTTCGACAAATTGTCATTTGTTCCGATACGTAATACAAACCCTCGGTCCTTTAACAATAGGAAGACTCACTTCTTGGTGGGAGGAATCTGAGTCTTTTTGGTGAACAGACTGGTGTTCGTCCAACCCTGGAGTGCCTCCCTGGTCGTAAGAGCAAGGGAGGGATCCAAACCTCTGTCCGATTGATCGGGGTGTGCACGCAGGATCAATGGTCAGACCCCTGGGCCAAGTACTAAGAGAGAGGCCAAGCGTATCTCTTCGTACCAGCAAGCAAGAACTTGTTCCTGTTTGCAAGAGACAATCATAAAATGATGGGTTTGTCTCAATTTGGCATCCACTTCCTCCCCCTTGTTGGAGGAAGTGGTGGATATTTACTCCTATCCCTACTGAAAGGGATAGGATGGTGCTCTATTGAGTAGCTCACCTGCATCTCGTCCTTACCCAGCAGGTGACGACCGTGTCCCTCTACCCAAAGGATAGAGGGAAGAAAAAGATGGGAAGAGGAGCCAGTCACACACTCATTCCTCATCCATTCTTACGTCACACCAGGACTCGATGCTGTTCAGCCTGCGAGGGTCTGGGTTAACTACACAACGTGTTGAGCAACCACCACGGTTCCCAAGGAAAAAGATCCAAGGAACTGTGGGCTATATCCTGAAGGTAGAAGGATGGTGCATGCGGTCCGGTTGGACCAGGCGCCTGCCTTCATTACCTGCGCCACGGAGAAGTTCTTGCGGAACGCGAGAGAATGATGAAGAGGCGTCCACACTCATCCTGGGTGTCGAGTTTTGTTTCTTCAGACAGCTCCGTCGCACCTTCACAGGACAAAGCAGCATAGCCTTCGTATCGGAGGCGGTGACGTCCATTAGGGAGGGTATTTGTGAAGGACTCGAACCAATCGTCAGTTACCGAAGGTTCTGAGTCTTCGCTACGAAGATCGGTACGAAATCGAGCGTCACAAATCCCCATCCCTTTGTGCTTGACTTCTCAAGAGAAGTCATGCAGTTACCTAAGACGAAAAGAAGGGAATAGTCGTATGACCTATCCCTCTTCTCGACTTGGTTATGTACAGTACTCATACTGACAAGCTATTAAGACGAAGTAATGATTGCTCTGGAACAACCGAACTAAGTCCACAGCATAGTTCGTAACTGACTCGGTACGCTCTGACAGCTGCCGACTGACTGGTTCGGAATCAGTAGAGGCAGTTGTCCAAGCATCCGGGTAAGATCACGTGACCTTCGCCCTTTAAAGAGTTATGCTGAGAGACCACAAACAAATAAAATATTTGTTAGTCACCGATGCCGACGGCGCGGCGATGATATTTCTCTTAATGCATAAACTCAAAAGGCGAAAGTCAATTGCCTTCAAAAGACCGAGGTCCCTGATGGCAAGAAAATCTCATAGACGTTGAATCCTCAGCTTAAGGAGAAAACAACACTATGTGACGTTGAAGACGAAGGTAGGCAATGAATGCAACCTACGTCTTCCAGCTGAATCGAGAGAAGGAATCTCAAGATTCTAAACCTGTGCTTACAAATGACTGAAAAACGCTAACCGCCATTTCATTGCTGTCCGTTGTGCAATGAAAGCGGGGCGTTCTTCAGTAATGAAACACAGGGAGAGCCGCTTAAAGAAAAACTGCTTCTCATGGGCTGAACGTTTGGAAGTAGAGCTGGCAGGTGTGGGAGTAGGCGATGTCTTTCAATACATCTGCTAATCCGGTGGGGTGAACAATGACAATTGTACACCTCCGAATACAAGATATTTTGAGGACAAACTCAGATTTCCGCAAAAATCATTCGCATTATCGGGATACGATGCAGCAAGAGACTATTACAGAATTCTGTTACTGTGCGGATAAACAGAAAGATGAGAGTCGAATAGATATCTCTGTTTAAAATTCTCGCAATACCGAAGACGATGAATACTAGCGTTTCTCAGCAGTAGATGGTCATTCATGTATGCGAGAATCCCCGTTAATCAGAGACTTTAAGTCCGTGATTGTTGGGCAGAGATACGGTTGTTATTCAATCAAAGCAGGTGAGAAAGACATAAACAAACCGTCTATCTCAAAGCGGCAGCTGATACTGAAATGCCTCGGGCAATTCAATACGCAGTAGCTGTCGCTGACTCGTCATCCTGAGTTGCCAAGTAAATCCTTTCCACGAAGGAATGCGTTCGGCTAGAACCACCGAGCATAAAAAAGATATGCTCGAGGCAATTATATTTAAGCGAAACGAATTTCGGTAAATATAAAGCTAAAATGGTGTTGTTGTGACAACACCATAAGTATATAAAATTGAACTGGAAACTCCTGGGAGGTTGCAGGCAACCCGGGTTTTGCAGTTCAATTAGAATACTTTTTCGTCTAAGTCGCAATCCGTAGAATAACCAGGATATGCGCCTACCCCTCGGACCATTCAACTGCTTAGCAGAATCATGTCCGCGAGGTTAATATACGTAGTATATTTGTAGGATTCTGAACAACGATCTCCATCCTAAATTCTTTCCTTCAAGAAAACAAAATAAGGATTGGAGATCGACCACCTTCGTTCTCTATTAAAGAGAGTGAAGGAGAAGTCTTCCTCGAAGGAAAGCTTCAATGGTGAACAGAATACTAAGACGATAGTTCCAGCCAAACTGGATATTCCCGTCCGTTCTTCTCTATTCCAGGTTGGTCGCCTACTGTGAGATAGTCTTCTTTCAGCAGCAGTCTTCTTCCTAATGCTAGAAATTCCAGGAATTCGAGCATAGGCGAGGTTTCCCGATTATCGTGGTAACATATCGGGGATTCTCGTCTCGCTCACTTTGAGGACCGTGGGTCTCGCCTAGTGTTTGGAATCGTAAGAACTCTAAACACTCTGAATGCGCTAGAAAATTCCGTAGAATTCTAAGCAGTCTGCGAAAACCCCCACCGAATTCGTCAAACGATATCGGCTGGTGGTCCTCTCGATTCCCGTAGAAATCGAGAATGGGGCAGGATCCCTCCTCAACGACCGGGGCTTACGTCAGATAGGACCCGAAGGTCCCCCCTGGTAGCGCAGTCCCCAACGTGGGATCCTACAGAGAAATCTCTGTAGGATCCTTCCCCTTTCCCCTCGTAGCCGTAAGGGAGAGAGGAATGGGGGAGAATTGGATACTCGCTCGCCTTCCCAGTGGAACTAGCAGTTTGGAGAAGAGTAGGAGCAGCCATCACCTTGCGGCGATGGCCTCTCAGAGTCCTGGGAAAACGTTATCGTCCGGAGAAAACGTTTTTCCCGAGGAGGGTTACGAACTCTCACTGTAGGTAAGGGTCTGCCGCCACTGTGAACGTCGTCTGGTGGGTCTGATCGACACTCATTCCAGTCCTCGTCGAGGTCGAACCTCTCAGGAGGACCGAAGGAGTATTTAAATACGGTGTCCGAAGACGTGAGAAAACGCCGCTGTGCAGTAGTGGGAGGTGGAAGTAGCTTGATCGAAATCCGGACCGGAGAACTGAGAGAGCCTTCTTGTCCCGGAGACGAGAGACTCTGTTTCAAGACAGAATCGGTAAGCTCCGATCGCGGCATACCCACCGTCGTTTGGGTTCCCTCTCGGGCCCCAAAACGACTCGAGCAGAGACATGGGCTCCTGCTGGTGGGAGCGGCGATCCTTCCCCCCGGTCGTTGTGCTGACGAATCAGTGCAATAACCTGGGTAAAGTTACTCTGAATCTCGGAGTTACAGCGTCTTGAGGATAGGACCGTCCAGTCCCTCCAACAAGAGCACTCCCAGGAACCCTACCTCCTTCAGAAGAAGGACCAGCAAACAGATCCCTGACGGTTGCTCCAATCACTTGCGCGTACGTCTGGTTGGTCCTAAGACCAACCTGGCACGTTGCGGCGTCGTGACGGGATCGTGAGCGGCGCATCTCTCACGATCACTCCTATATACCTAGCTCTTCCTGGCGTATGCCGAGGAAGTTGAAGGGTATCGGAGAGACAGAACTGACGCTACCCCATCTCCCCCTGACGGTCGGCCCTCCAATCACTTGCTCGTAACGTCCTGGTTTGGTCCTAAAGACCATACGTGGCACGTGCGGCGTCGTGACGGGGTATCGGGAGCGGCGCACCTCTCACGATCACTCCTAGCTACCTCGCTCTTCCCGGTTGGTAGCCCGAGGAGTTGAAGGTAGGTTGGAGAGACAGACCTGACGCTCTTCCCCCCCCCGCATGGCAGGACCAGCGTACGTGGGGGGCTGCAGCCGATCACACCAATCCCGCGGGTGGGGATCGATCTGCAGGCCTGGCCGTGCCGCTCACCTGTGGCGAGCGGCTCGACTGAGCACGTCGACCCCCGTTCCCGGTCGTGCGTCAGACGAGCTGCTGCTGGTCACCGTATCCGCCTCCCGGTCCTGTGGGAGCGGCGGTCAGGTGACCTGGCAAGAGCTCGCTTTCAGGCCGTGAGAATCCGCCTTGGGTGAGCATCCTCGGCTGGCACGTCAAAACGCCGCTAGGTACCAGCCGAGGCTTGGTACCGTCGGCCCAGGTCGAGGGACCTGGGGGACCTCTTCCCAGCCTCAACCCGTGGCCGGTCAGAGACCGTCACGTCCACCCGAGGTACCGGCTGGTCGCTGCGAGAGCGGCCGCTGGCCTGGCGAGAGTCACCTGAGCGGGCTCTCGACAGTCTTCTGCTCCGTGCCTCGGTTCATGACGCTGAGCGAACTCAGGCGTCTTAACTTTGGCTGCACGGTCACCCGAAGGAGATCGTACAACTCGAACTTCTCGCGGACGAGAAACCGAAACAGGGGGGGGGGGTGACCGGTACCTGGCTTAGCAGCAGAGCTGCCAAGACCAGGCTCGAGGGTGTACCAGCGGTAGCCAGCACACCCTTGGTCCCGTCTTCTTCTTCTTCTCAGAAGGGGAGACGGGCCCCGTTCCGAAGGAACAGGGAGGACCAGCAGAAGAACAAACCCCCCCGTCACACCGGAATGTGACGAGCCCTTCGAAGGTTCCCGAAGGAGTCTTCTTAGGGGAAACAAAACCCGGTTACCAGCTGGTCGCTGCGAGAGCGGCCGCTGGCCTGGCGAGAGTCACCTGAGCGGTTCTCGCCAGCCTTCTGCTCCGTGCCGTGGTCTTGGCGCCGAGCGAACTCTGGCGCCGAAACTTTGGCTGCACGGTCCTCCCGAGGGAGAGCGTACACTCGGGATCTCCGCGAACGAGAGACCGAGCCGGAACCTGGCGTAGCGGCATCGCCGCTAGCACCAGGCGAGGAAGTACCAGAGCTAACCGATACTCCTCTGGTCCCCCGTCTATCTCTTCCTTAACGGAAGGGGAGACGGCCCCGCTCGCCCGAAGGAGCAGGAGGACCAGCAGAAGGACCCCCGTCCCACCGAGGTGGGACGGGCCCTTAGAAGTTCCCGAAGGAGACTTCTTAGGGGGGGAGGCAGCCTTCTTCTTCTTCGGCTTATGGGCCTTAGAAGTCGAAGGGGAAGAGGCAGCAACAGACGAAGATGACACCTTCCTCTTTCTTCGTCAGCTCACGCAGGACAGTCGTCAGGTCCTCCATCCAGGCCGGAGTCGGGCCTATTGCCGAAGCAACACGGCCCACTCCGACTGCACCTGTCCGGAAGGACCTGGGACTGGGGAAGACACACCATGGGCAGGACCATCATGGACAGGCGCAGGAACCAGGAGCGACAGGAACAGCAACCAGCTCAGGAGCGGCAGGAACAGCGGCAGCGGTAAACACAGAAGGGACAGCCAAGCCAGTAGCGGGAACCACATCAGCGACAGGTACGGCAGGCCCAGCCATCGCCTCGTAGAATCATCGGCAGCCAGCGTGGTACTGGCGGCCGGTCCCTGGGCGAGCTGCTGGAACAGCGGAAGCCTGGGGCAGGCAACACGAAGAAAACACGGCAGCGGCGGCATACCCCTCCTCGGTACGGCGGCGGAACCGGCCCTAAAGGGGGTTTTAAGGGGGGGGGGGGGGAAGCGGCAGAACGGGTCGGTCACCGACACAGCATGGGGTGTAGACCAGCGGGGGAAGCAGCATAAGCGGCCGTGAAGGTTGTAGTGGAGACCACTCCAAGGTCACCGCCCCAGACCTCGCTAGACTCTGCAGCAGATCGTGGATGCTAGGCACGCCCTGCAGCCGCAGTGGTCCATACCTGTCCAAGGTCGTCTCCCACGGCTGTAGCACCTGCGGTAGCACAGACAGATTAGTAAGAGGGGTTCCCTCACGCACGGGGGGGGGAGACATGCCCCCACCCCGAACGGAAGGAAGACCCCAAAAACAAAATACGAGGAAGCTGAGCGGGGGGGCAGGAAAGAAGACGAAGAATCGGATACCAAGGAGTCCGCGGGAGAGCTTTCCGACGACTTCCTGGCAGACCTTCGCTTCCCCTACCCTCCCCCGCACAGCAGTGAAAAGTAATATGAAAATGAAACAGAATACTGCACTTGCGATTCACTTCAATAGAACTTAAAGAGGGAAAAAATCAATTCCCCGTGAAGCGGAAAACTTGATCCCATAATAATATGATGCTATCATAAATATATATGAAAATGAACAATACTGCACTTGCTATTTTCACTTTCACAGCAATAAATCGTAAGGATTAATTCCCGCGCTCCCCCCCCACTTTCATTGCATTCTATTCATACAAAATAAGAGGCTCTTGCCGAGCGCAATCAAGCTCTCGGCAACGAACGCACAGGGCCAAAAAATATAATGAAAAAGAGTACTTACATCTTTCAATTACACACTTTCGCCCAAAATACATGACTCGGCGTGAGTGCGCCCGCCCTCGGCACCGAGACATAATTCAAGGGTTCAATTCATGAAAAGAGCGGAAATCGCCGTCTCTACGGCGATAGCTCCATGTTGATTCATAATTAAGTAATGAAAATGAAAACAGTGTACTTACAGTTTCATTTTCAAGTCAAACCAAACCATTAGTAGAAAACACAATATAAACAAAGCATACGACGATGAAGCGGGCAGAGAGCGATGACGAACACGTCCTTCACACCCGCGGCCGAAAGCAAAAAAGTGATTCTTCACCTCTCGGGCGCGCGGGCGCGCGCACGATCGGACAAGCAGTTAACTACCGTTCTCCCCTTGTTCGAAGCTTACGACCGTCCCAGCTGCCGCTAGTTACCTTCCTATTGTTAAAGGACCGAGGGTTTGTATTACGTATCGGAACAAATAAGCATGTGACGCTCTTCGTAGAATACGTTTTCAAGGCAGTTTTGAAATCCAATATGGCGGCAATCGTGTGGCTGGCCGTTCTAACCACAGACAATCCACCATCTTTCCCAGCCTTCCCAGGACTCATTTGAACAATGTTAGCGTATATATGTAACGATTATAGATCTTACTCCAGATTGCAGTTGTAATCAGCACAATAAAACAACATTTTGTTGCCTATATTAGTGAAAGCATGAAACTTTTTATTCCCAGGGTCATGGTTTGAACTGAATTCATTTTTACCTTGCAATCAGTGGTTTTATCCTTACTGCCATCACAACTGAAACTCCACAGTGCTTATTTGATTGTAATTATACAAATTTTGCTCTTAATTCACTCCACATTGCACTTGAACCACGTTGCTGTTCCTGGTTCCTAAGTACTCACTCTGCAAACACAGTTACGAGCAGCAAACGACTCAATTTAGGAGATGCAGAACTTTCTTCCTTTAATTGTTTACTTTACTCATTTTTTAGTTTAACTTTACTTTGTTACTTCAAAATGTTCATTTAATTCATGTCTATTACCCCTTTTTTGCAACCGAATTAACCCCGAAAAATTACAAATATTTCTGATGTACTTTTACGAGCAGACGACGCAACGAAAAATTACTCATAGTTGCCAATCGAGTGGAGCTTTACACATACGCCGATGCATTTACAAACTGTTTCCATTAATTCTAGTTGTCATAGTAATGCAGTAATGATAAAATTGCTGTAATATGTATATATACTACCAATATAAACGCTAATTTCACTTATTTCCCCGGTTTTGTGTAAGTCTTATACCCAGTTTGGAGGGTAAACACATACCAATTGACAACACTGATAAACAATAGAAGAGCGCAAAATGCCGCAAAGAATGCTGTAGTCCCCTTGGATAAGTACTACTGGTTAGAGGTTGGGTTTATGATTGTTCTGATGAAAGTGCCCCAGCTGAAAGTGCCCCAGCGTCTATGGGTACAAGTGGTGTGCGGAAGTTTGTTGACACAAGCGACTCCGCAAACATCGAGATGGCGTCAATCTTCTAAACTTTTTTAATCGTAAGTAAAAATTTCGAAAGCATTTAGGGGTAGTGTGCACTGCGTTGGTCACACTTTTCAATACCCTCTGTTTAAATCTTAAAATATGGCCTTAATTTCTAACTTTGGAGAAAATACTTACTTCGAAAGGAGAGTAGAGGTCTTGAGCTCCTGGTATCACCACCAACAACTCAGGACGTGTTAAAGTACTTTTTCGGAGGGTGGTCAAAACCGCGGTAGTCAGTGAGTTGGCCAGTCCAGTCGGTTGTTTACCCAAGCTATCCTACCAGGGTCAAATTTCACACCACATTTGGAAAATACTAATACCCCAGTTACCATAATTCCATAATTGAAGCTATTTGATTCAATATGTTGGAAATGATTATACCTAAAGTTCGAGAGGTTCAGCCGCCCAAATTCTTAACCAGCTTTACTACCCCCACCAACAATGAATAGAACTAGGGTAAAAAAAAACAAAAAATTAAATCCCAATGGGGATAAAAAGGTCGAGCTGTAAATCAAATAGATTCGTTCAGAATTCAAATCCGTAAGGAATTATTGTTCAAGGTTACAATGGCCTCAACACAAGTACGAAAACAAAACACCTGGAAAGAAATTCACAAAACACCAAGTTAACAACATGCCCAAAAGGGTCATCTGGCGACCGCAGGGGTCAAAGGAAGTCATGGAACGTCACTAACCTGTCGCCCTGGTAGGGGAGAATATCCTATACTTCGACATAAGACGTCTCTACGTCACAGAAACCGTAATAAGACGAAAACTCAAATTAGGAGCAGTGTCAGGGATCCCCAGAGGACATCAACAACACGGATATCAACAAACGTCATAATATAAGAAGGGTCTTCATACATTTAAATAAGAGTTATCTGTTTTCGTTTTCCGATAAATATCGTTTTTCAGATGTAGCTCGAGAGCTCTATGATCATATTCCTAAAATATATACACACACATACATACCTATATATATATATATATATATATATATATATATAATATATAAAATATATATATATATTATTCAATGGGATGGTTGGAGAGGTTCAGCACTTTGCTGGGTAAGCCAAGATTATTCCATACGTTGTTGCTCTTTAGTATTTTTAATTTGTTGCACAGATTTCTGAAGTAGGATTCACTGCTTTCAATAGCAACCGATAGCACAAAAATAGGAAAGGTAATCTGTACATACCATTATTCCCGCACAGGAGGCGAAGCGACGTGGATAATTCACTTATTCTTCTTTTCATCACATAGATGTCTTGGTGTGATATATATAATATATATATATATATATATATATAATATATATATATATATATTATATATACTATATTATATGAGGGTTATCCATATAAATAATTCATCTCAACAGCTTCACATATATCAGATATTTGTTATAATAAAACCAACAAGTTTTATTGTGAAAGTAACATGGAGAAAGAAGCTTCTAAGAATATTCCTAGTTTGCCTTGTTTTAGTGGTTTTGAAACCATAAAATCGTTGTTAAAATCTTTTATTGTCAACATTTGTTTTTCCTGTAACACAATAAAAGGAATGCTAATTTTAGAAAATGGCCCTAAAGAAAGCTACAACATCATACATAAAATTCCATGTTTGGACTGCCCCTCTTTTTATATCGGCCAATCTAGCAAGGATTTAGAAGTAAGAATTAAACAACACAAGTATTCTGTCAAAACTGGGCAAATATCCAATGCAATATTCATTCATTTAAGTGAAAACTCTCACAGGATAAACTGGAATGGCAGCTCAGTGATTGCCAGATCGAAATGTTTTAGAATCTACCAATATACTACTTACTTCCAATTGTAATTTTAACCTTAGGACTGGCTGGTATTACTTATGGCCCCTTGTATTAGGAAAGCGTTTAAGGATGACCTTAAAGATAAAATCACTTACTTAATTACAAATTCCCTTATAGGTAATTGCTATGTATCCATATGTTTGATATATTTTTTGTGAAAATTTCCACTTTGCAAAAAATATTATTGCTTACCAAAATTAGATTTATTGAACTGTACACTTATAACATTTTTCGGTGGTCATTCACCCCCTTGTATAATCTTTTAACTGTCTTGTCCCTGCCTCTGAGGTCATAATCCTTTGTAAGCCTCATAAATTTGGATTCCAGGTACATATTTTCCTTTATAATCCTTATCTGCCGTTTATACAAGCTTTCTTTGTAAACTTATTTTCATATTTATATCTTTCCACTTAATAATGGACAAGAAATCAATAGGACTCGCAGCGATACTTCTTTCTTTCACTTTCCTTCATGGATTTTGCCTTTATTTTTATGTTCATACGTCCCATATTTTTGTGATTTAGTTATAGGTTCATATATATATGTATGTGTATGTCGAAGGAAACTGTGGGTTCTGAGTAAGAATAAAAAAGGAAAAAGTTGAAGATATTGAGGGTAATTATTCACAAAGTACATGCCGCATAAGAAGACTTGAGAAAGAGGAAAATGAGACATAAAGTAGCAGTGGAAGATAATTAATCAAGATGAAATTCTTCTAGAGTATAACATAATTAACAGTAAAGCATGAATGGCTCGGTAATCTTGTTATAAGGAGCATCGATCTTAACATATAACTTGGATTAGATTTCAACATCCTAGTAAAGGATTTTGGCTACACAAAGGAAGAGAATTTCTGATGCCTTATAGGTTCATTCTGTCTATCAGTCTGACTGGGAAGGCAGATCCTGTTAATTACACATTGATTTCAATATTTTTAACGAATTTTTATAGTAATCACAAGCATTGCAAATAGCATCTATATTTCAAAGCTCTTATCTCCCTTTCTAGGGAGGGAATACCCATTTTAGGTAATATTTTCCTCCCCTTATTTCAGCTTTTATTTGGTATTTCTTGTTTCTGCAATATTGAAAAGAGTAGCTAATTAGATGAACAACCTTCACCTTCATTGTAGCAAATGTTTTTGACAATTTGAGTATAAATGTCACGAGAGGAATCCGTTGCATAATTTTTTTTTAAATTAAAAATGAATTAGTGTGTACCAAAGATGCATTGGAATCATATACACTTAATAACAATTATGGGGGTAGTTTCATAACTAATTCTTTTGCTTTTTAGTGCATTTTTCTGAAAGAAAGAGTCCTTAAACAATGAGCATGCTTAGTGGTGCCCCCTCCCGCCAACCTCCACCTACCAGATTATGGAGGTAACAGTAACTCCAACCTTGAAGGAGTGGCGATGACAAGGTGAGCTTGTTAGGCGCACCGAAAAGACTCGCACACTGACAAACAAAGGCAAAACTACTGAACAATTTTTCCCGGGGAAAACGGTCTTGGAACAACAACAGAGCTGAATGATGAGGCCTTAATTAATTTCGACAACTCTATAGATGTAGGGAACAATAACGCCATTTTTTAACTATGTTATATATCTTAAGTGCTTTGAATTATTTAAAAATTCTTTTTGAATTTTGGTTTGAAATTATACATTGTTGAAATAACATTCATCCACCCTCGGAGGAGAAAATTTCTATTGGGAAGCTATACTAGACGTGAATGCAGGTTAGCTGTTCCGAAAATGAATATCCTTTTAAGATCAAGCCTCCATAAAGGCATATAAACACGTAATGTTTAAATATATCTCTAGGTAAGCATATTCTTCGTCATATTCTGCCCATATTTTACCAGTGAATAGGAACACGAAGGAAGAAGTGTCTGAAATATATAGTTGCAATGTATAAATAGTTTTATGGACATTTTATCTTCATATTATATTGCTGGATTACACTAAAAGAAATTTCCATTCTCTATGCACCTTCAGCAAAGCCAAGAAGACATATATTAATAAACAAATAAATCCTGATTAAAAAAACTGATAATTAAAATGAGCTCAGTCACAAAAGCTCATTGTAATTGTGACTATATACTAAATGAAACGATATGGAGTTAAAATGAAGATTGTTCTAGTTTGAAAAGCGAGGGCATGAAAGAACCGATCCGAGTGCTAGACCTATCACACAAAAATACACTACTCGGGTTGAATAACATTTGGCAAGGCTAAGGACAATCAAACTTCACGAGAAAGTTTGGAGCAGCTGAAAACTTAATTAGCGATACATAACTAAATTGATGATAATGAAAATATAGCATAAGGTAACTGACAAAAAGGAAACAGCGCAGCCCTTTATGATACACCAGTTGGTCAGATATAGAGCAATTAACCACAATAGAAAAGTGCCATAAAAGAAATTAGGACCCAGAACATAGGAAGAAGTTTATTTGATTTTATAATAATCTTATAATATTGCATATATACAGAGCACCAACATTAGATCTCTGCTGAAGATGATCACATTCAATATCCTCGCTACTTACAATTTTGAAAAGCACAACATAAATTTTATAATGTATAATAATTTTATGTTTCATAAAATATAAAAATCATAGCAGATGAAAGTTGAAAAATTATTCGAGTTATTTCTGTGCTATCCGGAACTCCTAAAAATAGACGGATTTCGTTTGTTATTAGC
>NC_061093.1:22706152-22711152 GCF_015104395.2 Macrobrachium nipponense | reverse complement strand
AGAATTGATAGACAGACAAACATAATTGCACAGTCCTCTCTTTCTCTCTTTTCTGGAGAAATATATGTATTTATGGGGAGGGGAAAAAAAGTTTGCCTACAAACGTTCATTTCAATCTATTGAAATCGTAAGGAGTTATCTCTCTCGCTCTCTCTCTCTCTCTCTCTCTCTCTCTCTCTCTCTCTCCTCTCTCTCTCTCTCTCTCTCTCTCTCTCTGCTATTGGCTGTTATATATTTTCTAATGGTAAAATGTTTAAGATGACTTTAAAATGATATTAATAATACCAATTCAATGGTATATTTGATGTAGGATAATACTTTTAAGTAGACTTTTGGTATTTGTGATTTCACATACAATTGTTTCCCTTGTAAAAAGAAAATGGATGTCTCAAATAGTAACAGTATGAAAGAAAACGTGCATGACTGAATACTTATGGGGGACTGAATTATTTTCACATACGTAACTAAGTCATGCAGTACGTACATAGTATGTATTTATGTATAACCAT
Source organism: Macrobrachium nipponense (assembly GCF_015104395.2). NCBI lineage: Eukaryota > Metazoa > Arthropoda > Malacostraca > Decapoda > Palaemonidae > Macrobrachium > Macrobrachium nipponense. The sequence continues at coordinate 22,710,643 of NC_061093.1, read as the reverse complement.
AAAATGTAAGATTTACTTTAAAACAGTATTAATAATATTTCAAAGATTAATATGAACCATAATGGGATATTTTATGTATATTTGATGAAGGATGGTCTTTTTAGGGATACTTTGGTGTTTGCATGTTCAGGATAGGAGTTTATGAGCATTTTTAGAGGGGGGTTCCAAACATTCGCGGATTCTAACTATTCCCGGGGGGGTCTGGTACGCATCCCCCGCAAATACGGGGGGACCACAGTGTATATATATATATAAAGTATATGTATATATCGAACTACGAATGTCCTTTAATATCTAATTCGCTCTACCTTGGAATTAATATATTTTCATATATGCTTAACCGCTCTTGCGGTGTCAGGGTGGTTTAAGGCTTCACTGCCAGTCCTGGAATTGGGAGGTCGCTGGTTGGCGCCTGTCGATGGTTGGCGCCTGTCGATGGCCAATTCTATTATCGCTTAATAAATTCCCCCTCGGTTAAGCATATATGAAAATATATTAATTCCGAGGTAGAGTGAATTAGATATTAAAGGACATTTGTAGTTCGATATATGTACTATATGAATCACGGTAATGTGATAGACTTATATATATGTATATATATCATATATATATATATATATATATATATATATATAGATATATATATATATATATATATATATATATATATATATATATATATATATATAGATATATATATATATATATATATATATATATATATATATATATATAACTCTATATATATATATATATATATATATATATATATATATATATATATATATATATATAATATATATATATGACTGGTAAAAGTGTTCTGTAACAACAGAATTCCATCTAATAAAAGGAGCCCATAAAAACACCAAAATGTAGAGAGAAAAGTACTATATTTCAGAGACTGCTGTCTCTCTCTTCAGGTATATGAATGAGAAAAGTTTACAGAAAAGGTGGTATTTATACCAAGAGATTCGTCCACAAGTAAGCCATTTAGGTCACCCCAGCTGGTAATCTTCCTTTAATCTTCTTAAGCGTTGGTTGAATGAACACTGCATCGACGATGTCCGATGTCCAATTCCCTTTTGAGATGTTCATTACCTGCTTCTCTTTTATTAAGGCCGATTCCATCATTTGACTCTTGTACCGGCAGTTGCTGCTATAAATTACACATGACATATTCCAGTTTTATTCTATGGTTATGTTCATTTATATGGTTGAAAATATAGCCGAGTTCTGTTGTCCATACCTAACTGACCGTTTGTGTGTATTAATCTCTGGGGAAGTGATTTACTGTAAATCCGATGTAAGATTGGTCACAGTCCTGGCATGGGATCTCATATACCACCCCAGAGTCTTTGGGCGATGTCTTTTGTTGGACGTTAATCAGGGATTTGGCTAAGGTATTTGGGTAGGTAAATGCAAAAGGGTTGGATTTCCCAAGGGTGTGAGTTACTCTCTTAATCGTCTCCAGGTGGGGAATTTTTATTTTATTGTTGGGTGGGTGTCTCTGGTCTTGTCTTTAGGGGTCGGTAGAAAATTACGTTTGCTTTTTGAATTGCTTTTCTCAATTCATTATATGGGTCAGGATACTTTAAAGATGAAAGTTGCTTGCGAATTAGTTCAAATTCTTTTTCCAGGAAATCTGGGGAACAAATTCGTAAGGCTCTTAAGAATAGGTTGCTAGCTAGACCTATCTTGATAGTATTGTCATGATAGCTAAAGTAGTGAATATATGAAAGTGAGAACGTTGGTTTTTCTGTATATGGTAAATTTGTATTCTGTCGTGTCTCTGATTATTACCATCAAGAAAAGGAATTTTGTTGTCTGTTTCCCATTCAACTTAAATTTGATGCTGGGCACTAATTGCGTTTAATTTTGAGAGGAATTCATTAAAATTACCCCACTTATTATCCCAAAATGTTAGTATGTCATCCACGTATCTCATCCACAGCATGTTTTTGGGTTTTATTGCATTTATTACTGTAAGTTTCAAAAGTATTCCATGTACAGATTGGCTAAAATAGGACTTAAAGGACTACCCATACTACACCCGAATTTTTGCTTGTAGAATGATTCCCCGAATGAAAATACGTTATTAGATGCACATAATTCAACTAACCTTATTATTTTGTCAAGTGCCAAAGGGAAATGATCTGAATAGGGGGATAATTTTTCCCTTAAAAACTGAAGAACTTCCTGTACTGGTACTTTTGTGAATAGGGAGTCTACGTCAAGGCTTAAAAGTTTTATGGACATCGGACATCGTCGACGCAGTGTTCATTCAACCAACGCTTAAGAAGATTAAAGGAAGATTACCAGCGGGGGTGACCTAAATTGGCTTACTTGTGGACGAATCTCTTGGTATAAATACCACCTTTTCTGTAAACTTTTCTCATTCATATACCTGAAGAGAGAGACAGCAGTCTCTGAAATATAGTACTTTTCTCTCTACATTTTGGTGTTTTTATGGGCTCCTTTTATTAGATATATATATATATATATATATATATATATTATATATATAATATATATATATATATATATATATATATATATATGATATGTGTGTGTGTATAACTGAATCACGAAAGTTAGGAACGTTATAAATCCATAAATAAAGATATATGCCAAGAAGGAAAAATAAACGAAGGAGGTCTGCAAGATCTTTCGACTTTAAAAGTCCTTTACTGAGCAGAGACTGAATAAAATATCAGAGAAAAGACGAACTACAAGAAGATTCGTGTATGACTGACAGATATGGGATTATAAGAGATTAGTACCTAGAATCCGACACACCTGGAAGATAAGAAACCTTCCCAAACAAGCATAAACAATGGGTGCAATTAAAGTTTAAGAATCATCTCAGATACAATTTCAAGACAATTAAAGGATTACAGGCGGTCCCCGGGTTACGACGTTCTGAGGTTACGACGCTTTTTCTTAAATATTCAATGGAAAAATCCGTCCTTGTTCCGAGGTTACGACGCTGACGCTTCTGACGCTCCGAGTTAATGACGCTTTTAAAAAACGCATACTATGATAAAAATCCTTTATAGTTTAGCACAGTATATTAATAAAAATAAGTTTCTGGTTAGATTACAACAAAAATTTCATACAATGAACTTACCTGTCAGATATATACTTAGCTAAGACTCCGTCGTCCCCGACAGAAATTCAAATTTCGCGCCACTCGCTACCGGTATAGTCGAGGTGATCTACCTGCCTGCCCTGGGCGGCAGGACTAGGAACCATTCCCGTTTTCTATCATATTTTCTCTGTCGCCGGTGGTATCAACATTGTTGTTACTACCTCCTGACTGGAATTCGCTTTTCAAGACTTTATTGATCATCTTTATTGGATTTCTTGGTGACGTACTGGATCGTTGTTTTGGCATTCGCTACTGTGGACTGGATTTGGACTTGCTTTTGATTTTTCTAATAGAATGTCTGATTCAAGTGTTAGTGTGAGAGTGTGTGTGAATGTAGGCTGCAAGGTGAGGATACCGAAGGCTTCGGTTGATCCTCACACTGTATGTCGTAAATGTAGGGGGTTTGACTGTTCTTTGGCTAACACATGTATTGAGTGTGAAAAGTTGAATGCTAATGAATGGAAGACTCTAACTTCTTACTTGAAGAAGTTAGAGAGGGATAGAATTAGACGGGCTGCACAAAAGAGTGTGAGTACAAGGCCTATTGAGCCTTTTTCTGAGTCTAACTCTCCTTTTATTAATGAATATGATTCTCCCTATGTATCTGAATCCTCACAGGCTTTGCATTCGGATTCGGCTTCTGAAATCGCAATCATCGAAGGCTACTCTTCGTAAAATGAAGACAAAGATGGCGGCCATGCAAGGTAAGGCAAGGTAGTGATTGTGAATTACTAAGTGAAGTGAGTGTTCCCAGTGTTGTGGAGGGGGCGTCTGACCGTCCCTGCGATGCTCCCAGGCCTAGACCTCTTCCAAACTCACATACCCAGAGGAGTAGGAAAGTCGAAAGTCGTACGGAGGTTGTGGGGAATCCCCAACGGTCAGGCGTCCCTTCAGCAGGTTCTGTTTCGTTACAGTCTGCTCAGGACCGCTCTATTAGAAGCGTCTTACGAGATTGTTTCTCGTCGTCCGGTTCTCCTTCACCTAAACGAGGGTGGAAGGACTCGGATCTTTCTAGGCCACTGAAAAGGCATTGGAAAGAGCGCGCGTTCGACTCGAGCCCGGAACGCTTCTCGGAAGAAGCTCCTTCTTCTATCAAGAAGGCTAAGCTGGTTTCGACGCCTCCTAGAACAGTATTTGAGGATCGCACTCCTTCGAGTTCTCCTGCTTCTTCTATTGAAGAGGACGCTGGTGTGGCTTCCAAGAGGATATTGCTTGCAGTTCAAGAGCAGATAGCCTCTTTGGTTGGAGTTCTTTCGAGGATCCCCCTCGCAAGAAGGACGCTAGACTTCCTATTAAGAAGTCTCGTCTTCTTTCACCAGCCAGACGTTAAGCGTCCTCCG
>NC_061093.1:22630374-22705652 GCF_015104395.2 Macrobrachium nipponense | reverse complement strand
TGTTACCCAAGTATATCTATACTCTGACGTATTTCTATCTTATTTTTTTCCTATACCTTGTCAACCAGCAAGAAGCAATATCAACCAACCACGCCTGCAATCTATACCGATTTCTGTTATTTTTTGTCTATGTTATTTTGTTCTGTAACTTGTCAACTAGAAAGAACACACATTAACACGTGTTTTCATTTGGATTCATTAAAAATCCTTTATTTTCCTAACAAGGTCATCAACTTATCTGTAAAAATTGCAAAAATAGAAAAAAACAATGCAGTGTACTACTAAATATTTCCGAGCTCTCATTAAAATAGCTTTTATTATAAGTAAGTAGTCTCTTAGCCCTTTTATCTATGGGAGGGGAGGGTGGCTGTAGAGGGAAGATCTGAGACTACCCACTTTACTCAAATAATGGGATCTTTTTAGTGCAAGACTTAATCTTTTTAGTGCAAGACTTAAACTTTTTAGTGCAAGACTTAATCTTTTTAGTGCAAGACTTAATCTTTTTAGTGCAAGACTTAATCTTTTTAGTGAAAGACTTAAACTTTTTAGTGCAAGACTTAGACTTTTTATTACAAGACTTAATCTTTTTAGTGCAAGACTTAATCTTTTTAGTGCAAGACTTAAACTTTTTAGTGGAAGTCTTAAAAAGTCTTATTTCTCTTCCAGATTCAGATGAACACGTTGGTCTTCATCGCCATCTTTCGATACGTGATCGTTTGCCGTCCTCAATTCCGTGAGTTAATTTTTTTTTTTTTTTTATTCTTTAGTAGTTTGATTTTTATGTGTAAGTATAGGTGTGTGAATGCCGTTTGATAAAACTCTCTCTCTCTCTCTCTCTCTCTCTCTCTCTCTCTCTCAGTTTATACAACGTCACATCCTTTCCACAGAAATCAGTTTAACAAACCGGAAGACTGTAGTGAAATGTGTTTTTGCATGGTCTCTCTCTCTCTCTCTCTCTCTCTCTCTCTCTCTCTCTCTCTCTCTCAATCTACACGAGGTCACATCTTTTCCATAGAAATCTGTCTAACAAACCAGAGTTTTGAAGTGAAATCTGTTGTTTTGAATGGCCTCTCTCTCTCTCTTTCTCTCTGCAATTATTCAGTATTAACTTGCAATAAGGACTATTAAGATACAAAAAAAAAAAAATGTGCATGCATGCATGCTGTAACATGCTGTATGATTGCATGCATAATGTAAAAAAATAATGATAAGTTATATTTACTAACGCTTTCATGTGTGTTTGACTTTGCATATGCGGTTCTAAGAAAAATATCTTTCCATGTTTGCCATCATAGCTTGCTTAACGTATCTAATGTATTTAGGTTTTATAATATCATTCGCAATAATGAAATACTCCGTGAAATGCAGTACAGCACTAGTATTGTGTTTTAGCATGAAAAAAAAAAAATAATAATATTGTACGTAATGACTATGAGTATATCAAGTTGTGCTTTCGAACAAATCAAGATACGAGCAGTCGTTCGGAACGTAACTCGTTGTATAGAGGTGCTTGTATATATATATATATATATATATATATATATATATATATATATATATATATATATATATATATATATATATATTATGCGTGTGTGTGGTAAAAATGTTCGGTTATAACAGAATTCCTTCTAATAATAGGAGCAGTCTCTGAAATATAGTATTTTATTCCATATATTTTGGCGTGTTTATGGGCTCCTTTTATTAGTATATATATATATATATATATATATAGATAAATATATATATATATATATATATATATATATATATATATAGATATTATTATTATTATTAAAAGAGTACTTTCGGGAAACGAAACAAAATTCTCATTCCACGAAATAGCGGAGGTTCTTTTCATTCGTTTCTGTCAATCAAAAATCTTTTCTGTCATTCAATTAAGGATCACTAATGAATAAGTAGCCCAGTGCGCGTTTTCATCCGCTACCCGCGCTTCTCGAACTTTCAATAAAGCCTCTTCATTTGATCTGTTATCCTCTTCACAAAATAAACGAATATTTCTTTCAGACGGTTACGTGATCTTTCCAATTTAAAAAGAGGAACTCAAATATGGGGGTCTTTTTTTTTATAATGAATAGTAAACTATCCACGAGATTTTCTCTTCCAATTTACGCAAAAAAAAAAAAATTCAAATATAGAAGGTTAGTTTTGTTCTTATGATTTTTTTTTATGGCGAACAGAAAAATATATATGTCAGGGATACGAGAAGGAATGTCTTTATATTCGGAATTCCTAAAAGGGAGACGTCTCTTTTCAAAAAAGATCGTCATATTTTCCCAAAATGAAAATCAGAACCGCATTTACATTCGAAATTAGGCTTTCACAAAAAAAGAAGAAAAAAAAAGAAACTTAAGAAAGAATGAATTCAGCCTCTAAGTTATCTGAATATTAATTAATGTTTTCATCTTATTTGCTCCATTCAATTAACCAATGTTCTTTTCTTTTCGTACTTAAGTTCTCCTTCTCAGGAGAATTCGATGACGGAAGGTGATTGAATTTATACTTTTTTTCGTATCAAATTAGCTTCGTCCATTGATAACGCTATCTCTCGTGCAACAAATATGGACCGATTGATTGATTGTGAGTTATCTGGTTTACAACTATGGACCGGTTGATCGATTGATTGATTGTGAGCCATCTGGCGTTACAACCACCAGGGTCACAGACGCCGAATACTAAATGTGATCTTTAACTTTTATAATATATTAAACAAAATTTGAAATAATTTTATTTTTTATAAGAGATACATATAATTTTGATTTAAAAAATAATGAAATAAAATTCTGATAAAAAGAATTGTTAATTAACCTGATTACATAAAAGTAAAACTTAAAAGGAATATACAGCTGACTTACAAGATTCTACACATGGGGGAGATGCAAATCGGCCTGGGATTACTATACTGAAACAGTTGTGCAATGAGTGTAATGATACAGTATTTGTACATAAATATATACGTATACATATTCTATAGGTATACATTTATACAGGGTGTCCACAAAAGTCCCAGTACCATTACAAGTATTTATTGCTTGTAATGGTACTGTGACTTTATGGACACCCTATACACTATAAATGTGTATATTATATATATATATATATATATATATATATATATATATATATATATATATATATATATACGTATATATAGACACATATATATATATTTGTATATACATATGTATATAATTAAAAATATAAATATATATCATATATAATATATCTATTATACATAACCATATTTCGTTATGTAATAACAACATTCCCCACTTACTTCCAACGAGCATAGCAGGGAAAAGTAAAATAGGAAATATTGGAATTTGTTTCCCAACCACTGATTGATTAATTGACTGATGTATAGACTTTTGCCATACATGCCAAGCACTGGGGTAACTAAGGTCATTCAGCGCTAAAACGAAAATTGACAGTGAAAAGGCTTGAAAGGCGTAACAGGAGGAAAACCTCGCAGTTCCACCACGAGTCAATTGCTACAGGAGGGTGGGCAGTAAATTTGAAGAAAGAGAATATGAACGGAGGTACAGTAAAAGGAATGGAAGAGGGTTGCAGCTAGCGGCCGAAAGTACGCTGCCAAGAACCTTAAGTAATACCTACTTACACCGCATGAGGTGCACTGGTGGCACTAATCCCCTACGGAGCCCAACCCATTCAGAAAAGGGTTCTCCTCATTCCAAAGGGAAACTTTGGCTCATGGGTATAGTTACACAACTATTCAATTTTTTTGCTTACTCGGAGAGTAAGCCTACGAACTACTTTGCTGTTGTGGGGGCGGGGTTTAGGAAAGCCTAAAATGGTCTGAAAATGGTGTTTGGGTTGAGTTTAAGATACGGGCCCTGTAGGATATGATATTTTATGATTTATTCATTAAAATGAAAAAGTAAAAAATGATGTACATGTTAAACAGTACAGAACAATTGTTCCTAATAAAATATAACGTATCTATCTTAATTTTCGTTGTTGAAAAAACGCAGTATTGGACCGTAGATTTTAGCATGCGCCCTGAGTAAGATGGAGTCGGATCACGCCTTGTTTTTAGTTTGTCTCTACGTTGGTATCCTGATAATTCGGTTGAATTTCTTTTTTCTGTAGCTCTCAGCATGAACAATAAGCAGTTCGTTAGTATCCGATAGGTTCATGGGTCTAGCTTCCTCTTTTTTTTATCTCTTTTTTTATTTCCTGAGTGGCTAGAATGTCGAATTCCCTCATTTGATACGACATGAACTTTTTTTTATTATGTTGTAGAAGGCAGTGAGTTAGCAAAACTGGAAAATACATTTAACCTAGACCTAGTTTCAATATCTTTCTGTATGTCAAGTTAAACGCCTTTGCTAACGTCAAGATATTGAAAACGGTTTATATAGATATAATATAGATATATATATATAATATATAATATATATTCATAATATATATATATATTAGTATAATATATATTATATTTATTGTATATATACTATAATACATATATATATAATATATATAATAATTATATAATACATATAATATTAAAGAAATATATTATATATATATATATATTAAACTTATATATAGATAATGGATATATAATATATTATTATATATATATATAATATATTATTATATTCATAATATATACTATTATTTAATATATAAATCCATTCATTTTAATTACAGTTACGGGTTGAGAAAACTTGTTTGAACCCTCTATACCACCAGTCTCTTCTGGGGAACTTGCGCATTTTATCGTTGTCTCACTGACATCAGACCAATCCCCCTTAAGTAACCAGTGAACGCTGTGACGTCCGCTGGCGAGACACTTTTCAGTGACGTAAGCTTCAGCGAATTGTTCAACGTCGTAGTACGTTACACGAAGCCTCTTGTAATCCAGATTTCATTTTTAGTTACATAACGGGTAGCTAATATTCGCCTAATCTTGTTGAAATGTCCACGAAGACTTCACGGAATTCGTTCGGTGGTTACTAGCCTACGTTTATTATTCATTGACTACCGTTATGTAATAGGTCTGTGGTTCTTCAAGATACTTCGCGTCCTTGCCTAATTGAGCTGTGGTTGTCAAGGTTCCGTGAATCCTTGTGGAGTTTTCCTAGTAATATTTGGATATCTAATGAAGTTATTTAAGAGATTCAATTATTCCTTTAATTCATCGTAATTTTATCATATTATCCATTGCTTTGTCTAATCGCTGACAGCTGGTGACACGTTAGCGAATTAGGATTAGGCCTGGCGTTTCTGGGGAATTAGACGTTTGCCATTTCATTTTAGTATGTAAAATGTCTAGTCGGCAAGGATTCAATGCACAACTGATTGAGACTGAAAATTACGTAACGCTCCTAAAAACATGCATGTAGCCGGAATATATAAATGATACAAAGGTTGTGTTTCGGTATATAGTATGCAAACATCCCGTAACTGTATTGACAATACATTAAAACGTTCCCCACAAAAATAAATTATTTTGATAAAAATAAAACGGTCTGGAATACATTTATTTTTTTACTTTTCCCTCATGATATTTTGAATTTAAACGTGTTCCTCAGGTAGCCTACTATTACTGTAATGAACGAAACAGTAAAGCATTCGTCGCTTTTGTTCCCTCTCGTTTATTTATTATAATAATAATGTTGTCTTACTACAAATAATCAATCACTACGGTGCCATATTTTAGCAAAACGTTTTTAAAAGTCTCACACCCCCCCCCCCCCACCCCAACACCCCCGCCCCGTTATGTTTGGAGTCGTGTAAACAAACCGACGACCGAAGAGGCTAGAAAAGTAATTTTTCCTATTTTGTTCTAAAGGCTTCGGAATGATACTAAGCGATTATTGTTGAGTAAGGGCTATCCTAAGAGGGCAATTTTTGTTTATTTGGAATACTGGTCTTAAAAGGGCAAGACAATGAAAATCCCCGCCGATTCAGTAGATCATAGGCCTAGTGTTTGCTTGACAAAGATTCTTTTCCTTGATACCATTTTTAAAGGCTTTTTTAGGTCCTTTGCATGATGATTCGATAACATTTATCACAGAAAAAAATATTTTATATTCAATATTTAGTTGTACCGGGGACATTCTCTGGTTGCAACTTGGAGTAAAATTTAAATTATATAGCGTTTTACCAAATGAAAGTTTGAGGACACAGGTCTAGCCTGAGAAACCAAACTTTATTTTTTTGCTATTGCCAACCTAAGAGACATGTCGATTAGTGAAAAAGATAAATTAAACTAGAATTTTGACGCGTAACACAACTAATTTTACTTTGAATTGAATTAGTTATTTTATACAATTTGTTTATGTCATACTGAAATACTCCCCCAAGGGTGATGCTTCGAAATTTCGTTGAGAAACGTTTGAGATGTAGTTTGCTGAACAACTCTAATTCTGTCATTATTTGTTTAAAACTGAAACACTAATGGCATAGACTTCATCCTACAGACCTACCTAATACAAGGGGTTCTTAATAACTGATAAAATAAAACGGGTGCCCGTGTGCATCACAAAAACACGCATAAAAGAAGAGACGTGTTGATACAACCCAGTAACATGTAGGCCTACTTCCTACTAGCCTAAGTATTTTTGATAACGAGCAAGGTTTTTTTTTTTCCTCTATATTTTGTGTCCTATCTAAGATTAATGATGTTCTGATTTTAAAAGTGATATCGCCACTGGACCTCTGTGACACGATAATATCATGGAAATATAAGACGTTAGGGGAGAAAGAGTCCATTAAACATTTTACTGTTATGCATACACCAAGGTGTATTTTGTCGATCATTAAGAACTCTTTTTAGTAGGTAGGCCTGCACTATGCTGTCCATGACCGGTTTTATACATTTAAGGACAGTGTTAGACCTATCTAGCAACAAGACATGTTTTACCAAACGTGGTTTCTTACCGAAATTTCGGAATGTTAGCCTTGGGGAGAGTATCTCAGGACGACGTAAACAAACCGTAGAAAATCTGACCAGCGAAAATTACGGGTAAATTAAAACAAGTATGCTTGCTTACCTGTGGAACGTTCTTCCGCTGTCTTTAGAAGAATCTCTCAAGTTATAATTGACACAATATACCATTATGGAGATAATGAACGCATAAAACCGCTGGATGGACACACCACAGTCAGATACACTGCAAGTCTGCACTTTGCAAACAGCACAGCGTCGGCCTGGTGGTGGAACCTCGAACTACATAGCACTAGCGTAGTATATATAAAATTTCTAGCTATTAGAGATCCTTTATTATATATATATACATATATATATATATATATATATATATATATATATATATATAATATTATATATATAATGATGTGTGTTATGCATACATGTGCACGTTGCACTGAGTGTGTGGAGTGTTGATAATGACGAAATGTTTTTCTCATCTCTCATCAATTTTCTTCCCCTGACAGGACACCTGTTGACGAATGACCTGGCCAAGAGGTGTCTGGTGATCATCTGGCTCTACTCCATCCTCTGGACGGCCCCCCCACTTTTTGGGTGGTCCCGATATATCATGGAACCCTTCTCGGTTTCCTGTTCCATTGACTGGCACGATCGAAGTCCCTCTGGAATTACGTACAGTCTTTGTAAGTGAATTCCTAGACCTATCCCAGCCCAGGAAGTAGAATGGGAATTCAATGTAGCTAATGTGATGTGAGAAGGATTCGGCTTCAGATTCTAGCTTATATTTACAGTCAGCATCCACACTTCACTTCCTACAAAAAAGAATTAGCGCAACAGTCCCCTCATACATTCTATCTCTATGCTCTGCGTTCTAATTGGTTGCTCACATTTTTCTGCTTTCATATAGTCAACATTTCTTCTCTCATTTGTATTTTTTTCTTATTTCTTCTACTATTGTAAGATTCCCTTTTCATTCCTTCCTTTCTCTTATTATGCCTCTCTCTATCTCGTTCCTCGTTTTCTCTGATATTATTCTCCCTGCTGTAATTCTTGTATTACTATTCTCTGTAGTTTCATCCACTACAGTTCATCCAACGTACTTATAAGTCATCCACCACCTCCACATCCATGTCTGTAAACAAATCACTTTTACAGTGACAATCGTATTATATGTGTCTAATTAAGGCTCTTTTTCGTTGGCATGAGATCAAAGGATTGATGGGCTAATAGTAAATTATAATTGGTGGTAGCAGTTACACGTTCACAAATACTTCTCCAGATCTACTGAATGTTTACTAGAATATTTTGGAACGATCCTGCAGGCTTGGTTGTGTTCTGCTACGTCGTTCAAGTGGCAATGCTAGTCTTCTGCTATCACGGGATCCTCACCAAGAGCCGTAAGTTGCAACTTCGACATCCTGAAACAGACCCGAAACTCAGCTTGCAAACCGAAGACGATTTCGTAAAAGTAAGCAAGGCGAATTCGTTTTCATATTTTCATCATAGTTATCTCCTATTGTATACATGTACAGTCCAGTCCCTGTTATAATTTTTTATCTCTGGTGTTTGTTATCCACCTGGAAACAAGTATACTACAAGGTCTAGCCAGAAGAGGAGAAACATGACCATGATTTGTACTTTAGCTACGGCGACAGTCTCACTAAACTCCGTTTTTTTCCATCTGTCCACCGCATGCGGTGTTCGCGCATGGTAACACTGCGTCCCGAGCTTTAAATAGTTACGCTATGTGTGAGTTTTAGGTAATCAAAAGGATATCTGGGTGTACACTTGCAACTGAAAAGTGTTTTCATAATTTACTGTATGCGAATTACACCGTTAATATTCGAAATAGGATATTGTTATTATTGTTGAATGTAAGTTGCTTTTTCGGGGTGGCGAATGGAACAGCCAGACGCAGTGGCGGAAAAGTGCTAAAACGCACGTTATAAAAATTAAAAGTATATACTGATATACTTACGTGTAATGAAGGAACACGTAGCTTAGTAGCAGAGTAGGTGTGGTCCAATAAAGTTGACATCTTGCCGTAGTGAACAGCAAGAGAAGCAATTTTCCCGCCACTGCGTCTGGCTGTTCTATTCGCCACCCCGAAAAGGCAGCTTACATTCAACAATAATAACAATATCCTATTTCGAATATTAACGATGTAATTCGCATACAGTAAATTATTAAAAGACTTTTCAGTTGCAAATGTACACCCAGATATCCTTTTATTTACCTAAAACTTAACACATAGTGTAACTATTAAAAGCCTGGGACGCAGTGTTACCATGCGCAAGCACCACGGGCGGGTGGACACATGGGAAAAAAAACTAGTATAGACAGGATCTATATGTAAACAGTTGACACAGGGCGAGGGAATCATTGTTTGTTACATGCAGGGAAAACAGACAGGCCTTCTCTGTGCGACAAAAAGAAGAGTTTTGTATTAATCCCCAGTTAACCAAAGATGAAAAACCATCATGCAATGTAATCTAATATTAAGAAGCAAAGAATGATTTTCATTTGTTCTAAGTTTGGAGGCTTTCTCTGCCGTAAGATCTCCCTGGTACATGTCAGATGACAATTTCGTTTAAGAAAAAAAGTGGAGAGATCAACTAACACTGAAAAAGAATGGTGTAACATTTTAGAAACTAGAATTGAGAAAACCTCAGATTTTCTTATATTTGCAATCCTTAAATCTTAGTGAAACACTGCCAACACATTATAGTACTAACACTGCTCTTCCTTTCCTCAGCCTTACAGCTTTAAATGCTGCGACTGCATATGCGTTTGTGAGACTAACTTCGAAAATGGGATAGAGACGCATGTATTGATGGTAAGGGTACTTTAGTTACCTTCTTAAAAAAAAAAAAATATTTCAGTAATTATTAGTCTCCGTGAAGTTCTGTTCATTAAATGGTGAATTCTAGTCTTATATAAAGGAAATAAATCAGGAGTGGTAGGTACTTAACTAGGTGATCAGATGAATGACACAACTCATTGTTTTGTAGATATTTCACTCTTTTAAGTCTTATATGTTATATCAGTTACGATTACAGCTAAACTTTTCTTTTATTGTTCACTTTCCACTCATTTAAACTCATTCAAAGTTTAGAAATCTTATGGTATCTGACAATTATCCAGACAGGTACATATCTCACTGCTATCTCGCTCAGCGTCAGAAATCTTCAAATAATGCTTGCTCTTGATTAACCCAAGATGGAATAACATTAACCTTTATGACACGAGTGAACCATTAAACACGAACCATATCTCAACAGATGAACCTCCTCATGGTTGTGAGTTTCCTCGTCTTCTGGACCCCATATGCAGTCATCTCACTGGTTTCCATATTCAAGTCGGATCTCAAAGCATTCTGGTAAGTAGCCACTCATTCAGAGCAACACGGAGGCTTCTCTAGAGCACTCCTTTGGCCTGTCTGAATAGGAAGTAACTATTTACCCTCGCCTCCGTTTTCTGTACTTTTATTTTTGTCTAATCTGAACATTTTTAGTTTCAGCCGTAAGAACAGTAATGACATTTGTGACATGATTTTGTTGAGATAATATTAAGGCTGATCGACCTACCTTTATATATTAAGTAAATGACGATAGTTGCAGTTACCTTCGAACCTTTAGATGTAATAACTGCACTTCTAGTTACCTTTAGATGTAATAACTGCACTTCTAGTTACCAACTGATATGGGCTGCTCTACGAGCAAGAGCCCTTCCTGGCACAAGGCCAGCTTAATCTCAAACAACAACATAGTTACCTTTAGATGTAATAACTGCACTTCTAGTTACCTTTAGATGTAATAACTACACTTCTGATTATCTTTATATCTAAAAAAAAAATAACTTAATTAGCATCCATAATTATTTTCTGATACTGAAATGTAGTCATAATATTTCGTTTACAAAAGACTATTGTCAAAAGAAAGGTAACCTCATATCACATTACGATGATGGGGGAAACATCCAACTAGCAAATCACGTATGCAATAGTTCTCCAACTCAATCCTCTTCTGTTTTAAGGTATACCTTCCCCACGATCTTCGCCAAAACATCCTGCATGATGAACCCGATCATTTACGGCCTAAGTCATAAGCTGATCCGGAGAGAGCTGATTCGGTTCTTGAGAGCTTGCTGCTGCAACAACCGAGAGCAGGCCAAGAGGGAGTTTGAGGAGTCCCAAAAGTAAGTTGGAGAAAGGTGAACATCCTTAGGTGAAATGAGTCTAAGACTAATACCTTCTTCTCCTTCTTCCTCTTCTTCTTTTTCTTCTTCTTCTTCTTCCTCGGAAGTATTTGTGAACGGACGTACTGAAAACGACTTATGTTAAGTGAGGAAAATAAAACAAAATCAGTGGAAAGTACTGTAAAATGACAAAGTGAAACTTGTGAGAAAAAGTAAGCAATAAAAATAGAGAATAGTTACAACTATGAACTATGAAGTAAGAGATTCTCGTAATGTTTTTGGCACATTAAAAAATTAATCTAGATTTGAAGTAGTAAAGTTTGTGACCAGTGTATCCCACGTGGTCATAAAACAGCGTCAACGGCAATTTCGAATTATAAAATTAGATAAATCTGAATCCAAGGTCTTATAATTTTGTAAAGAAATTTTTAATTTATTCTTGCAGTAGGACATTAAACTTTTCAGCTTCTTAGATTGCAGCACATGTATCTCCTTCTACGTCTAGACTTATTATTACCTGTGATTTTTGTCATTTATTCAATCGATGTCAACACATCATTAGTCTACGTTAATATGATTTCTCTCCTAGACATATAATTGCTGAATAAAACCTTTCAAAAGATTACTGCTTGAGTAAAATGTCAGAGACGGGTAAACTCGTCTTTTCAGGCGCGTGGCTGAAGGTACCTACGACAAGGAGGGAATCTACGTCGGGAAAGTAAAAGTAGGCCTGTGCGCCTGCAACGGATGTGTGATTGGACGACGTGAGGTATGTTATTCGGAGCACTCTTCTTCTTCATTTACCGTGGGGAATTTTATTTAATTCATTATTATAAATGGGCTTCTTTGATCACTTCTCTTGAGGCTTTTTTTTTTTTATTAAGATACGTATTCACTTTTAGTTTCCCAGAAGAATGAGACGTAATATGTGCAACTTCACTAGGAACCAATATAAAATTAATTGCTGATCTTGTATGTAACGCATTGCTAATCAGAAGTTGGTGAATAACATACTAATTTCAATAATTAGAGCAAAACAAAATCTGTCCCGCTCAAAAAAGTCTCATAAGCATTTGGCATCAATGGCAACGACAGCAACACCAGCAATTATGGAAATTCTCAGTCTCCACCCCCCCCCCCCTCCCTCTCTCTCTCTCTCTCTCTCTCTCTCTCTCTCTCTCTAACATAGATAGTATTGGTCATGTTTAGCATCCAAACCCAGGAGGATAATGAGACCTTTGAGCGTTTACTTTCTCTGTCCCTAAAAGACTCTACATGCGCAGATGGCAGTGCTGGCTCGACTCCAGAAGAGCCCCGTCACCAGATCCACGAACGGCGAGAACGACGTGAGCTCGGAAGTCAACACCTGCGCCATAACCCTGGTGGACGACCTCCCTTCCATCAACGGCCCTACCAATTCGCAGAGGCAGTCGGAGGGTAAAGAAAACCGAGAAAAATGCGACGACGAAGCCGTAGACGACGTCGGTATGGTCGAAGTCATCATGAGCCCAAAGGGTTGGTCACCTTGCAGTCCCAATCAGCAGGAGTCTTCCTTCAACACTGCCCAAAGTAACGGAGTGCAGAAACTGGACACTTCTCTCGAAAATGGCCATGAGGACAAGCCACAGGAGACCTCCGTGGGCGCCGAGATCATAAGGAATTCAACGGCCCTCGATGGCAATGCAGACATTGAAGATGGACTCAGGAATTCTCACGTGACATTGCGTGATATGACCAACGCCTCATCGGTCCAAAATTCTGTTGCCTGAACAGAAGGCTGAACCTTTTCTTGTGTGCCGTCTATTATTCTCTGGATAGCATATCAATATGACAAACTTAGCCATCCCTAAATGTACAAACATTAATTTTGTAACGGTTGGACCACTGCATTCATAATTACATCTCTCAGGGAGTGAAAGTCATTCGTGAGGAGTAGACTGAATGATGGTAGGTTCCCTATAGTTATTCATTGTGATTCATAAGGATTTCAGCAGTACCTTTTCCTTCATCTTAAAAACTCCAAGATGTCGAATCCAAACTCAATATAACATCAAATTGGAATATTCCACACTTAAGTAAGTGCTGGAAAGCGTTCTTCTTGCAAGCTTAGAGCAAAATAACGAATGAAATCACAAGAAATACAAAAGATATTGATGAATTATTCTTTACATAAGAGGTTAACTATGTTGTCACTGAGCTTTCGTTGTCATCTGTCCGCTGTTCTTCTCTAAATACTGGTGAAGTCTCGTAGTCGTCTGTCAGTGTCAGTCATATGTCCTCTACCTCAACCGATGAAAAGACGCCTGTCACCTCCATCCAAGTGTACAAGTTTCCTTTTCGAAATTGATTAGATACAAAACCAGTCGCTCTACATGTTTGTAACATCCCGTTCCACATACCTTTCATCTTCAGCATCAAATCATTCGCTTAAAGGGAGGTGTCCCACCCGTACTATTTTATAAGAATAATCTATGTATATTGTATGTAAATAAAGACAAACACATTCCATTCTTTTCCGCACCAATCATTTCAAAGTTTAACCCAGGCACTTGCCAATACACCTAGCAAATACGCTTGCTAGTACACTTAGCATATTATATCTGTATTTAGTGTTATTTGTACATAAGAAGGGGGTATAAAGACTAACGTGAGTCATTGGTCATATGTTTTTTGGTTGCTTTCTGAATACAAGATATATATATAATACATACATACATACATACATACATACATACATACATACCTACATACTACATATCCATATATATATATATATATATATATATATATATATAGATAAGATATATACATATAACTCGTAAAAATGTTGTTACTGTTGTAACAAAATTCCATCTAATAAAAGGAGCTTATAAAAACGCCCAAATATAGAGAGAGAGTACTATATTTCAGAGACTGGTGTCTCTCCCTTCAGGTAGAATAATGAGTAAAATTACAGAAAAGATGGTATTTATGCCACGAGATCCATCCACAGTTAAGCCTATTTAGGTCACTCCCACTGATAATTCTTCTTTAATCCAACGCCTAAGAGGACTACAGAAGAATTATCAGCGGGACAGACCTCAATAGGCTTAACTGTGGATGGATCTCTTGGTATAAATACCACCTTTTCGGTAACTTTCCTCATTCATCTACCTGAAGAGAGACAGTAGTCTCTGAAATGTAGTACTTTCTTTCTATATTTTGGCGTTTCTATGGACTCTTTTTATGCGATATATATATATATATATATATATATATATAATATATATATATATATATATACACACACACACACACACACACACACACACACATATATATATATATATATATATATATATATATATATATATATATATATATATGTTCTTCAGGATATGTCAATTCTGTACAAGAAATTTATTACATTAGGCCATACATATGTGTAGTTGTTGTACATTAGAATATAAGAAGTGTTATATTTTAACTAAATATTACTGAAATAAAAAAAAAAACTGGTGTATAGTACTGAGTTGATGTTGAGCAGTAACTGAAGTCTGTCCATACAAATAATATACAATAGATTTGTCACTATTGTATACCTATATGTAGTTCTAAATAACATGAAAAAAATCCAAAACAAAAAACTCACCTTATTAGACTTCAGTACAGGGCACTAATTCTAAAACAAACTTACAATCCTTAAAGGAAAAACATATGAAATACAGACGAGGACCGTCCCAGCTGCCTCACCGATACTAACCTCTTCCCATCACCTTTACAAACGCTCACCCAAGACCACAATGTACAATATAGATCCAAAACCCATTGTTAGGGCGAAAGCTAAAAACATAGACTGGTAGCATCAACGAGAAACTGTTTGCCTTACTCTCTTAGATTTGGTTCTCAGTGATCAGAAATTAGTAATTGGCCCTTTCTTTTGATGATCCAGAAATCTGTCTCCTCTTAACATAGAAGGCAGAATTAAAAGGAAACTAACAATAAAGATTTTTGTCATAATCATTCTACTTTCATGTCGACATACTCTGTTTTTTTTTTTTTTTTTTTTTTTTTTTTTTTCATCTGTCCATCCGCCTGTGATGCTTGCGCATGGTAACACTGCGTCCCGGGCTTTAAATAATATCCTATTTCGAATATGAACGGTGTAATTCGTATACAGTAAATTATTAAGACACTTTTCAGTGGCAAATGTACACCCAGATATCCTTTTATTAACCTAAAACTTACACATGGCGTAGCTATTCAAAGCCCGGGACGCAGTGTTACCATACGCGACCACTACAGACGGATGGACAGATGGAAAAACAGAGTATAGTTCTGTTACATTTCCAATCTCCGTAAATTAGGCTCGGTTGTCCACTTCGAAGTTATTCTCTAACTCTTAGTTCGTTCATACCAGGTACTCCATAATGTTCTTAAGTTCTTTCAGGTGACCTAAAATGTTTCTCGTTGTTGGGTCTTTTGCGGTCCAGTTAGGCGTCCTTCTACATTTTTACAGTAGACTTTCCAGAAACATGATCTAATTGTTTTTTTTTTCTTCGATTTCTTTGGCGTAACTCTCAGTAAATAATGTTCCGTTCATTGCTTTCTCTGTGTCTTGGTAAACAGGAAGAACCTCACGTCTGACATCTTGAGTAGTCTTTTTTACTTGTTTGCTGACGCCTTTGAAAATTATATCTTTCATGAAAGTTAAAATGCCATCGTAAAAATTTATGCATTGTTTTCTTTCATTAATTTGCCAGAAATAACACACCTGCCTTTTATTTACATAATAAAACAGAATTACGGAGGAGACCTTCTCTGTAAAACAGAATTACATAAGAAATAAAACGAGTTTGTCTTCCCTCCAGTTGGTGTTTGGAAACCTAGTATAACCTCAGACCAATGAAAAAATATAAAACTGATATTTTGTACAGTAGTTGAATAGATATATTTAAATTGAGTCTATTTTGTTCCAAAGAGAAACGATATAATCATGGCGTGTCTGTTGTCATATAAACTGTTGCTAAAAGAATTATTTACTCAAATAAATATAAGGTGCACATTTGTTTCATTCAAGCTCACGGATAATCCATTTTCTACAAGATCCTCTTTTCAGCAGCTTGAAAAGATACTTCCTCAAGCCATCTGAGGAGACGGGGTACATATGAACTAAACCTCCATCTTGACAGCAAGCCCATTTCGTGAATACTTTGCTGTAAGAACAGATTATTAAAATAATATATGGAGGCCTTTTTAAATCGTGTTTTTTGAATCCTGAAGAAATAATAGTTTGTGCTCTCAGTCGAATTGCAAAACAAAATTCCTCATTTCCCTCCTTATAAGCACAATGTAATTTTCTCTAGACATATCAAACTGAAGGGATTATTATTATTGTGTTATTATTTGTTTAAGCAGCCATTTCCGACTAAGTCCAATCGGCTGAAACTGAAGGGATGAGCTTTATGATCTCACTCTCGAGAATAAATTGACATATGAAACATGTAATCCAATTTGGTAGACTTACATTCAGTGATCATAGGCTGTTGGCAATGATAATCTACTCCATGGTAGATTTGACTCTTCTATGACTGGATAATGAAGAGCCAGCAGGAGTAAAATACACTCCTTTTCGAGGATTAGAAAACTGATTTGTTCCTCAATAGGCTGCCATGAGACCCACTGGGATATGAAAGGACGGTTAATAAATTCAGAATAAACGTCACCTCAACATAAACATGATCTTAGTCCATGTTGTTCATAGAGTAAGGAGGAACTCACGACCAATAGGACGCCCTAAAGGCGATAATTCGCGAAGCATCAGGTTGAACCATCAAAGGGTTAACTAGGTACCTCGGATATTTTTTAAAAATCTTATACGGGATGAAATTTCACGGTGTAAGGATTTATCTGTTGAAAGAATTTTTCTTTTATCTTCAATACTTTTGGAGAAAGCATCTGAAAGCGTTAGGGCAGGGCTGGGCCTCATTGTCATCAATACCTAATGAGAATGTTTGGACGAACTATAAACCTATTATCTTGAAAATATTCAGATACGTAGCACTGTACATTATCACTTCAAGGGCTCGGTGAAGTGAATTTATCATTCATATCACGCAAGCTTGAATCCCAGGCACTGCAGGGAACCAAGACAGTTTTAATGTCATTTTGACACGCGCCTCCCAAAAACGTGGTTAATATGTATCCTGAATTTGTACATCTGTCTTATACTTGAGTTTATCAAACAAAGATTCCAAGGACACTTTTTTTTGGATTAACATTCTGCTAACTATTTGCTTCCAACGACTGCTAAGAATTTTTTTTATATATTTAAGAACTAAACACATCTTTACCACTTGTCAAGCAAAAAAAAAAAAAAAAAAAAAAAAAAAAAAAAAAAAACAAAAAAAAAAAAAAAAAAAAAAAAAAAAAAAAAAAAAAAAAAAAAAAAAAAAATTGAATTACGACAGGATTTTACACCCTGTATACCTTTCTTCCTCTACTAATTCCTTCCTTTTGATTACGAGACTCAAAGAGTTAAACCATTCTTGTCTCTGTTTGCCCTTGAGTTCTACCATGTCACGTTGCTTAAATTTATTTTCATATTACAAAAAGATTGGTCCAGGAGACACTCCTGCTCTAAAGATGACCAATAACAGAGGAGAAAATGTGCCATAATTTTCCAACACATAGCTGGCTTATGAGATCTGAATAGACACCTTACCTTTAGTCTGACTATATAAAACCTAGCACTGGGGGAAGGGTTTGACATTGTTTTCCCATCACTGAACGATGTCTGTGCAATGCAAACAGTTCCCGGGTTATGTAGGAGGTTCCATTCCTACATCGCAATGTAAGCCAAAACAGGGTGTAACCCGAGACATTGTCAAAAATTGTAAGGAAGCATCGCTTTTAATCATTCAAAAGTCTTGAAAATGACGTAACTTGCATTTGGACCAATCTCCCTTTTTGTAGCCATATCAAAGTTCCTGTCTTCTGTTCGATTGGCAAAATAAACCCAGAACAAGCGCTATAACCTGGGAAATCATTTTTGATTAATATATTTGGAGAGCGACGTAACCTTAGAAGGACCTAAGCCGAGTCCAATTCAACCCAGGGACTGCCCACCTCAGTTCGAAGGGCAGAGAGCCACGCCATCCAACTACACCTCTTTCATGTTTTAAGTGTAAACTACATCACTTTCAACTATGTGCTTGGGTTGCAAAACATGGTTGAGTCCTGACAGGAGGAGGAAGGACGGAGCAGGACAAAATTTTAAATTTCACTAATTTAATAGTAGTTCAGAATTACTTAGGGCCAAGTTATGAGCAGAATCTATGTAGTTGTCCTCTGAGTTTGTAGGCATTGTGTTTAAAAACACCAACAGATCATTAAATTTTATATAAAACATATACAGGGTAAGTACAAATTCTTTCAGTGTTAAGAGAGAGACTTATATAATCAGTACATTTGCCAAATGCAAGTGATGTTTTGACTTAACAGAATACTTATTACAAATGATGACAGCCCAAAACTCCAGAAAGATGTTTCAACATTTCCTTGATTCAAGAAAGATGCTCCAACATTTTTCTGGTCATTAATTAATAACATACTCTTCTCTTATTTCTCAAAACCATTTGATTACATCTGCGACTTTCCCTCACAGTAAGAAAAATAAATCTCCAATCAACGTCTACAGGAATTGATAAAATATCCTTTCACACAAAAATCATGGCATTGTTCTGACTTCATTATTTTACATTCACTTGCTTAAGATTTTAAGGATAACTGCTGGGAAATGCCTTAAAAGAGAAAAGGATCCATTTATATATCCTTTCATATATACTCTGCTAAAAGTATCATTCGAAATGTCCTATATTATAAGTCTTCTGAATTACAATGAAGCTTCATGCTTTAAAACTCACCCACAGCCTCAAAACAAGAATAACTACTTGAATAACTGTTTTTAAAAGCTACCAACAACAATAAACTGACTTTAATTATCCTTCAATGAATGGAGCAAATTACTAAAAAATATGCATACCAGGAAAAAATGTCTGCTAAAAATGGAACCCTAAGTGATATATTATGCTATTAAAGTTACGAGTAAGTCACTCTGGCACTCTCACTTTTAGTGTATGTGATAAAAATCCTAATCTGATCCAAAAAGTCAATAAAATCATGCATTAAAGTGTAAAGAGGGAACACTTTCTTGTAACCATATAAATCCAGAGAATTTCATTTACCTTGTGATAAAAAACTTAAACACACAAAAACAAACAAACATCTTTATTTTCCCTGCACTGAAAACCATTCATAGTTTTGGAAGCATACAATTTCAGACTACAAAGTATAGCTAGATACAGTCTACAACTACTAATTTCTTTTCTTTTTTTACAGGTAAAATACATGGAAAGAACAGGCAGTCAAAAGGGGTGATTTCTGCATTTCTCTCTCTTTAACAGAGAGAGAGAGAGAGAGAGAGAGAGAGAGAGAGAGAGAGAGAGAGAGAGAGAGAGAGAGAGAGAGAGAGAGAGAGAGAGAGAGAGCAATACATTTTAGAAAATGCTATAACAACTCACATGTAACATTTATCTTGCAATAAACAACTCAAAGAGTTCCAGTTAAATGAGTACTTAAGAAGATCAAAGAACACACTGTATCAAAAAAAAGCATTCTTCATACACAATAGACACTGAAGCCAGTAAATGAAATAAATATATAGTTTATAAAACAGCCACTTAGTTTTCAAAGTCAGTTAGGTATAAAAAATTACTAGTTATGTCAGAAAAAAAAGCAATCAAAACATCCTGCTCTGTATCACAAAATAACAAAAAATTCAGTTATGTAGTTCCCTCTTTAACCATATACTAATATGACTTGCTGCAAGTTGAGAATCTCATTACTGTATATACAGTTGCAATGAGATTCTATCAACTCGGAGTTAATGGCTACTTACAAAATAAAGCTTCAGAAAAAACTGTAACTGGTTAGCAGCACCCACTGATCTTAAGTTCTATTTTGTGTTTTATATCATAAAATAAAGTTGACTACAGTATATGGTTCTAAACACAATTATAGGAATCTGGTAAAGCTGAAACACTGCAACTAAGAAAAAGGCTAAAAGCTACTACACAAAATGATACTTGAATAGGAATTTCCACAGGGTATTTGCAGTGAGAAGCCTGTACATAAACTGAAAGTAACAATAAAATGCTTCATAGTTTAGCAATGCATTGAATTAACTAGAGAGATGGCCAAAGGTAACCAGAAATTCCCTCACTTCTTTTAAGTATGTTGCTTAAGTGTGTGCCATGTGAACAAGAGGATTCAATGGCTTTGCAATCAAATAAATATACACTCATCCTTTTCCAGATTTACTAAAGGATGGTTCCTATTACAGTCATGGGTGTCCTAGAAAACTCCCTCTCATTTCCTTAATCCTTTATACCACACATGAAAGATTGAGTTGTTTACTTTGTGAACATCATTCATCCACCTGCCAGTCAAGAGTAAAATAAAATATTTATCATGTAGTATGATCACTAAACTATATCAAAAGAGAGAATCATTTAAGTACTTCAAACTTTCCACAATATTACCTTGATTGAGTTGTGGTTCTAGACCTAAACAATCAAAGACATATTTATATATTTTATTTTTTGAAAATAGCATATTTATTGATTACAAAGCATCAGTAAAAACATCTTAATAATACAAGACAAAGTAGTATGGGTAACATTAATGTAAACTAAAAAACTAGACATACAAAAATAATGATAAAACAGTCTTCCTAAGGCTAAACTGTACAACAAAAAGTCCTGGCTCTCTCACAAAGGTCAGTGGTATTGTTTGGATCTTGAAATGAGACTCATTATACCTCCTAATCCTGGGATAAGCATCTCTCAAGACAATACTACAAAGGAAATCGTAATACAAACTTCCAAGCATTTCAAACACTGACACCAATGCCATGGTCTAGAAGTCGATAGTACACTAAAAAAAAAAAACTCATGATTTTACTACACTTTAGTCCTATTATGTCTTCTAAGACTTCACTTTAGGATGTGAACCATATGCACAATAGCAAGTCTTCCAAAGACTGAGGGTAATAACAATGGCTGTATGAACACACAAAAAACTGAAATACACATGTACATGAAAAACTGTTTCCTGCAAAGAATTGATGAAATGTACGTAGCAATGAATTCTGCAAGCACACTTTCTGTATTTACTTATACTTTATATCGCCTATCTTCCAATACAAAAAATACATTCCATTACGTACACTCCTTTAAAAATGCACACAAGCATAAAACGGCTTTGCAGAAGCATCCCTGCCGTGCTTAACCTTACTTCTGAATAATCTGAGAATATTAGTGACCACCATCAAGGTTTTTCACTTAAATACTGTACAGTATAAGGAATTTGAAGAACACAATTATTCAAAATAATAAAGGAAGACTGGAGTTAAAAGTTCCAAAAGGAGGAGTGACACAAATCCTCTAAGAAAGATTAAAATGCTGGAGAAAATGAAGAGAGGATAGAGTCACTGGTGATAAATAATGATCCTACATTTTACGGTCTGGTTATGAACAGTTATGCCTCAGGCAGAACTGTCTACTTCCTTGAAGAATTATCAAGTTCCTAAATTCACTGACTTGATTCTAGTCAAGCTAGATGATAGTGAATTCCAAATACGTATAGCTATTCTGTACTTCCACTAGAATTCAATGTGGTGACTGGATTTGGAGGCCCTTGTTTACACTTTCAAAAAGCTACCTTAAAAATTACTGTTATCATAACAAGCATTTATATTGTACATTATGAAAAAGACTTGGTAATATTAGATATATGTAAAGCTTATAAAAATAATCCAAGATAGCTTCAAAAAAGTATAGATTTTATAATTCTTCCTTGTTGCTTTTCTACTGACATCCTCAAATATTTTTGAGGTGTATCCTACTTATTTTTCTGGTTCTTGCACAAACAAAAATGATAAACAAACTATAGTTAAGATTACACTAGCTTAGACTAAGAACAACTTTGTATACAAACTTGACACCAGAGTTCCATTGTTAACATTTTGGCAACGAATGTGAATTACAAAAAATTACAAACCTAACCACTTAAATTTTCTCATTCAGGAACACCAGAGAAAACTACACCCTTGAACTGCAGCCACAGTTATGTAGTACAAGTAAACACCCTTGCATCAAGCTTGCACCCAAAGGTTACTAAACTTATCTACAAAACTGTCAACGTATCACCCTGGCTTCCAGACACTAAATCAAAATGGACGTCATTCAAGTTTTTTATACACTTTGTTATGAGTAATATGCCCCAACCAACACACCAATGGGCCAAGTAAGCAATGCAGTATGCTGAACACTGGTATGCAGGGCTAAGGTATAACTACCAATAGAACAATGGACAGTTTTAGTACAAGAAAAAAAAAGTTTTTCAAAAAAAGTACTACAGCAGTATCAAAATAAACTGATGAACATTATTTGTTGCTATATATCAGCAAATATCCATATATATCTATATATAATTTAGGGAGCTCCTAAGGATACGAAAGGGAATTGGGAGGGAAGGTTACTCTAGGGATGGGGAGGGAATCAGCCAACCTTCTGTCTGTTCCTGCAACTGTTGTACTGTCTAGTTGCAGCCCTTCCTGAAGACGCTGCACACTTGAACACGGAGAGAAAATCTAAGCAAAGTCTATCAGTTCTAGAACAAGTGATTAAAATATAAAAACTGGAATGTCACTCTTTTATTTTTAATGGTATTGTAGTACCTAAATATTTAGCACATTTTTGTTTAATTACAGTATTCATATAATTACATTTGTACTGTGCAGAGTAAGAGAGGATTCCTTTCAAAGAATATGAATACTTTAAGTGACATGCAAAAGATGAGCCTAGATTCTCAAGCAATGTAAAGCTCCATTTCTTTTCCTATTTTTTAATCTTTTATTTTCTTAACCTGTGTAACAGCTGCATAACATCACCCCTTTAGCACTCCATCTGTTGGCAGTGTGACCTGAGAGGGGAAACTTGAGGGATCACAGTTCAGAGTGGCTTCCCTCTTTCTCCAATGAAGTTCAGCTCATACCTCATTCACCTGGTATCAATTTGAATACTGCAGAAGGTAAGAGTACATCTTAAATATCATAACAAGTACTGTTGAGCTGCACTATAAATATAAAGTTTTTGCTTTCAAACATGTATTTACATCAAAAATTCTTAGCACGGAACAATATATATAATTCATAATGGGATGAAATCCTTGAAAATTTTGTACCTTAGCTAATAAATTTCCCCAAAAACAAGATATAAGAACCAAAATGTTACTGACCAAATCTACTCTGAACTAGATTTTGGTTGGTTGGATGAGCCAGAGGTCCACAACATGCTTCTTATTCCTCAATTACTTTACCATCCTTACAGACCTTTTACAGGTAAGGACCCACGTTGGAACATGGCCGACTTATCTGAACCAACCAACCTGCACTAGAAACTGCAGAATCTTTATTGCAATCAAGTGTCATTCCAATGTTGAAAATATGGAATAAAATAACATTAAAACTGAAAACCCCAACACATAAAACTTACTGTAATTATATTCCTTACTTGATTCTGTTAACATGCACAAATACTGCATAGTAGATGAGCGAGCACTTTAGCAGTGACTGTATTAGGATACTAGGCAATCCACAGCAACAATACAGTACACAGTTCTGTACAGTAAATGCTGCCAAAACTGCTTTGATGTACAGACTATAACTCCATACATAAGCCACTTGAATCCCCACTTTCTCCTCATATTTCTTACATTATAGATAAAAACCATTTAGCAAGAATAATAACTAATTATTCCACAAACACTACTATATATTTATAGGATATGAATAATTAGGACAAATAATAAGTCATGTATGAGATCATAGACCATATCTAGATTATCCATTATGATGATATTGACTTGTCAATGCACCTAGTAATTTGCCATTATAAAATTATAGATTATACACCAGCTAAAATCTTTTATCATGTTTCCATCTGAATTCATGCTTTCTCAACATTTTAGTACATGCTTATGGAAATAATGAGTAGATCCCCATACAAGTGTTAAGAGGCATTCCTACAAGTTCATTTGTAAATTTAACATGATAGCTTCTAACTTTCGTTTTCCATTTATACATCAGATATCTACACAACTTAAGATGCATACAACAGAAAACTGCAACTACAATACAAATAATATGGAACATTAAATAAGATGACACATGCCAATTCATATTACAAGAATTTCCTATTGTTAAGTATTCAAGTCACAGACTACAGAACAAAAAACGACTAACTACAACGAGAAACACCTAAAAATTATCTTATTAAAGCAAAACTAATTTTTTCCAAAATGAAAACATTACCAAATAATGTGCACAATTTTTCTTTTATCCAACGTGCAGGATATCAGATAAAAACGAGATGGGAAGTACATAAACATAAGGAATTTACCAAAGCTCTTGTATCAAATGCTGAACACAGTATGTGTAATACACCTACATCAATATCCCCATAAGCAAAGAACAAAAAAGTACAATAATAAAATGAATGTTTGTATAGAAAATCACCTAGAGAGAGGATAATACTTGGGATAATGTAGTTATATATAGTGAAGTATATGCAGATACATTTACATGTTTAACATACCAACATACTGTTCCTTTTCATTTTTGCTGTATGGCACAAATTTCAATGAACACTGAGAATTATTACACTATACAATCTTACCCATATTATTTAAAAACTCCTATTTTGAGACTATAAATATTAGACAGCATATGGTCAGCAATATTATGAGAGCTTAATAGGTATGCCACTGCTGCTCTGTCTCATTATTTTATCAAAACTATATGTAGCCCAAAAACATTGATTATAAAATATCTAACAGAACTATATAAAAACTGTTATCAGTTCATTTCATTCAAGCACTCTGAAAACACATTTCCATACACTTCAATCCACTTGTGAGAACATTTCTTAACTATACATTTAGCATACATACTTATGTCTTTCGTGATATTAGCCTTACAAAAAAATCTAATCCAAAAAGACTGAATAATGATTATGCAGTTTTCCTAAGCTGCAACAAGCCTAGGCATATTTTTTCCTTGTGCACCACTCAATGTCAAACCATCTGATGGCGTAATGTAAAAGTAAAGGGACTTGAAAAAATGTAAACTTTTGGTTATATAGATCCATTTTACAAAAATGCAAATACGTAATGATATCTTACATCATCCAACTGCCATTCAGATTACAGTCTTCATAGACTCCACTACTTTTTACTTTGGGATAAAAAAAGGTAGGGAAAGCTGCAAAAACCATAATACTGTATTGAAATTTCTTTCCAAAACACACTATGATGACAGGAATACTGTCATCATCTTCAAACTGACCTTTGACTTTTAATAATATTGGTTTAATGAGACTTTAGCAGTTGCATGGAACTTCAAGAGGATGTAGCAATTTTATTTCTTCACTGCACTAAAAAATTCTAAATGTCAGTAATAAAAAAATATTCAATCACATAATCTCTGGCCTTTTGGTAAAATTACCTGAAGCCCTCCAAGATACCAAAATAAATTTCCTAATACAAATACCTTCATAAAAATCCCTCTAACAAGAGATCACACCTTCAGTAAATAGGAAATCTAATTAATCATAAAAAAAAAGTGTTCTGCTCTTAATTATGTAATAGAAAAATCTTTTGTCAAGAGGCTCATTTCACAAAAAGTCCAAATTGTATGTATGCAAATATATGCATATATATCTATACATATATTTATATAAATTTACTTAAAACTAGAGCACACATATTCCTTGTTACAAAGAGTTACGTGAATGTGTTGTAGATCTTGTATTCCTAGGGGTAGCCACTGAGTGTGGGGTTCGATCGCGAGTTGCTGAACCAGACGAGCTAGAGGAGGGAGGATGTGGAGATGCTGGGGAATCCGGAGATGGCCTTTCGATTGTCTGCTGAAGGGCTACGGGAGTTAGCCACTCTTTTGGTAAACACCGTTGCAAAAATGGAACACATGAGGATACATAAGCCAGGCGATTCACCCACGTGGGAATTTCTCTCCCGACCAAAATCTGAAAGAAGAAACTCCATGAAACTTCATAAACTGGAAATTTTATTACATTAAATGTTTTAGTTTCAAATATAATTTATTAAATAAAATAAAAAAGGTAGCAATTAATTCTATATAAAACAAATAGGACCCGAATACTGACATGAAATGTTCCAACAGTGTAACAATGGGGTTAGGACTTTTCACTTTCATATTCCTGTCCTATTATTATAAACTATTTGTTTATTTAAAAAAAAAAGTATATATTAATCATATATAAAACATGTCTGAATTTTATGTTAGTTTTTTCCACAAAAACAAAGTGGACCCCTGTCTATTCATGGTTCCAGATTCGTGGATTCACCTTTTCATGGATTCATCGAAAATTCGCCTATTAGTGGTATATTTATAGGAAACATTCATTAATTACTGTATCTTCATATAATTTTTGTGACTATGCATTTTTTGTGATAACACTATTAAAAAACTCAGGTATGAGCATTTTAGAAGGGTTTTTTGGTTTTGGTGTTTGAACTATCAAAATACACAGTAATAAGCATTTTTAGAGGGGTGTCATATATTCGCATATTTTAGCCATTCGCAGAACTGTAGTCTGTATACATACTACAGTACTGGTCAAGACACTGTCAGTTTAACCCATTACTTACTGAGGCTGACTGAAACAAGCAGTCAGGCATACCCTTGACAGAGTAAATGCAAGGCACACCTAAATTGTAATATCAACAGAAGTAGTCAATCCCACATATCAAATACTACAGTGCACATTTTCTGATAAAAATCAATGTCCACTGATCAAAAGTGAAAAACAAAAAAGGAAGAGATGGTGTGAGCTAATTTATCTGCTCTGATCATCATCATCGTTACCAGTTTCATGTTTGTTTTATAAATTAATTTTATTCTAAGAGAATTTTCTGCTTAATTTCCCATCCAATCCCAATATCGTCTAAATTGTATATCTTGTAACTATTTTCATTATTTCATATATGTAATACACATAAAACTAAACCCAAGTCACAAGCTTATTAATTATGACAATGATTCTATAAAGGTAAACACTATGAATTTCAAGTAAGGAAATATGGAACTACTGTATTGAAAATTAAATTAGGCAAAGAATACTCCCTAAATATATTTGATCCCAATAAAAACAAGGTATAAGAGTATTTGACAGTAAGAAAGGGGGGTGCACTCTCTCCTCTCTTGAACAAAAATCTTATCAATTATACAATTACTGTTTTGGTAGATTTAGTTGTTATTTTATTATTCAACCCTGTTTGTCTTAGGCATGGGCAAATGGGGGTTTTATTTATATAGACACAACACCATCATGATCATTTCATACCATCATATTCATTTACTTTTTATCATAACAGTTTTTTAAACAAAGTTGACAACAAGTAAATGAATGAAGCATGTCACAATTCATCATACAGTTGGCGACAAGTAAATGAATGAAGTGTGTCAAAATTCATCATACAAGTAATTTCTTTTTTTACTTGGACTAACTTATGAAGCTAAAGTGATTAACTAACAGCTGGCTATCACAATTCTAATTCCAACTCCTTTAAAGAGACAAGTCTGAGGTCATCCGCAGTACAAGATTTTGTTCTGTTTCACAGATAACTTTTGAAAGGAAATTCTGATACATTTCCTTTTAGATGTCATCATTCAAAATCTAGTGCTTACCTTACACAACTACATGGTCACAAACTCTGAGTCACTGGGCATTTTTCTGGATAGCTACAAGCTCTACAACTGTGGAGAACAATACTGAAATCGTTACATCCTATGACAAAAAAAAATACCTCTCAACAGAATGACTCACCTGTGTTAGTGCAGAGGAAAAATGATTACAATTTTTATTCATTAGGTGGTATCTGTCTCCCCTGAAGTCCTTGCCTAATTCAGCAACTATCCTTTTGATGTCCTCTTCTGTAAAGTCTGTATGGCCTAAATGAATGCTCTGTCTGAAAAAGACAGTAATATCAACATTACTAACTGACAAGATATGTACATGTCAAACCAGTGTTTTCCTATACACTGAAAACTCAACATTTAATCAACCTATTCTAGTTTCATCAAGAATAAAATCATCAAAATAAATCATAATAACTACCAGGAAAAATAAAAGAATTTACTAATAACTGACATCAAGGATTAATATATTTAGCATGCATTGTTTAACTTTATTTAAGGAAATCACCCAAACTTTCTAAAACATCAGCATTTATGCAGATGATTATAGTTTATCAATAAATTAGTTTCCCTATTATCAGATGAGGTAAATACCCACGCAGGTAATTTAAGAAATATCATGTTAATTCTCAGACCATATAATAAATAATGTAAGAGACCCATGATTACTGAACATTACAATAATAAATCAAATGAAATATGCAACTAAACCTACTCTCTACTTGACATTATTTCAGCTAATGCACCAATTTAGTATACAGATCAAAGAATCTCTTACATTCTTTCATTTTTAACACATGTTACATCTATATTAGAAATGAACTTTTCTCTGGATTGTTTACTTTAAACTAACTAAGAATCAATCCTTTTATGCCTACCTACATTCAAGAGCACTAATGGACAAAATCTTTCATAACAAATGTTTTCATTACTTGAAGTAGAAAACAAAACTGCAAAAAAAAATCACAAACCTGAAGTCCTTTACATAAGAAATTACTTTCAGCATAGGCTGGAACATGCCCGTTAAATTCTTGAACGAGATGGTTAGGCAGTAACTGTCTGGTATGTGGGTAGGCCCACCTGCCCGGATGTAAACACTCTACTTTCCTTTTCAGCCCAGGTTTCAGATTGAGGGGTGGCATGAGGTGGGCATTAATGTAAAGGACCTCAGGTTTGTATAGTTAGGGAAAATACAATTTAACGACCGGAGTTCTGCACACTTGGGCTATTCCTCCTGGTCATAAGAGCATGTAGTAGTCCCCTGCTTCTGACAACTTGATTGGAGTATAGATGCTGCATGATCAAGTCAGACTTTTGGCCATTTTCGAATGAGTGAGGAATTGTAAATCCAAAAAAGGCCTGGGAAGTATATTTACAGTCGGAGGCATTAATGCAAAGTTTTGGGAAGGGTTTGCATTATTGCCAGTCTCCTTCCTCCCATTGCTAGAAGAGGGAGCGGGATTGCTTCTATGATTCTGATAAGAAAAATAGAAAGGAAGCTCGATGTGCAAGCTTACCGTATCAATCGTCTGACCAGCCAATGTAAGTTCGAGTCCTATCCTCAACCTGAAGGAAGAGGAGTAGAAGGACAAGGAGGGGAAGGTGGAGAGGCTAGTCACTCTTACATCCTTCTTACCTCTAGAAATGCACACCATAGGCGAGATGCCACTTGTCCAAGGAAAAGAGGTTCCAAGGACCTGTGGGCAGACCCTAACGAAGAAAGATATACATATGGTCGCAATGAGACCTCATTTCTTTTCCGGTCCGACATACTCTTTGGAGTGATGAAATGTACCCAGTCACTAGACATAGCCAGCTGCAGAGACGTCTCTCACGATCTCATAAGACCTGGAGAAAGACATGTCTTTGGAGACTTGTGCATTGGCAGTCTGCAGTGGAAAAAGGTATCGACGCTCAATGAAGGGTGTCGATCCTTCATAGGTACAGCAACACACCAGTAGGACAAAATAATGACTGATCTGGATCAACCAATACAAAGTCCACAGCACAGGATATCACGAAGGACTTGGACTTATTAACAGATGCCGACTGACTGTGCTGCCGTGCATACAAGACATAGTCACAACATGACACCCACCTTTTGAAGGGTGATGCTGAGAACAACCATACAAATCGTCTATCTTGTTTGCCAACGATGCTGAGAGATGAGATGATAATTCTCACAAGGCATGTGTACATTAGACGAATAGACGAAAGTCAAGTGCCCTCTAGAGACCGAGATCCCTATGGTGGCAAGACATTACTTTCTCATCAGTAGTTGAATCTCAACCAAGCAGAAGCAATACAATATTACTTAATGAATGACTGAGGTGAATGTGGACCTACGTCTTCACAGTTGAACCGAGAGAAGTAAACTGTCACGATTCTGATCATAGAAAAATACCGTTGATAAAACCAGCCAGTGAAGACAGCTCTAATCCCTGTTGTTTTACAGAGGACTGAAAAAGTTATTCCGCTTTTTCATTGCTGCTTGGCAAGAAAGTCAGAGCCTGCAATGAAGGCGGGGAGTCTTTCAGTAATGAAAACACAGGGATTGTACTGCCTGAAGAACTGCTTCTTATGGGTTGGATCAGGGAGGAAGTTTCTATTTACTCTGGAAGCAGAGCTAGTCAGGCAGGGAACAGGTGAAGTCTTCCGTTATTCATTTACAATTCGGGGTGAACAAAGAATAATTGGACACCTTATGAATTAGGAAATGTATATTAGAAGATAAAATTCAAATTGTCTGAAGACAATCATTCTGAGCCCTCACAGCGGCCGGTGAGGAAGGTGCGATGGAAAAGAAGACCAGGCTACAGACTTCTGTTATACCGTGGGGTTAAAAGAAAGATGATAAAGTCTAATGAGATATATCTGTCTGAAAATTCACACAACAGCAAATGTGGTATAGGAGAGGTGGCATTATGCAAGAATTCTGAGCCAACCAGAGACCTAAGTCTGTGAGTGCCGGGCAAAGATTCGAATTGGTAGTTAATCCTCGACAGAGGAGAAACAATACCAAACCGAAAAGAATCTTGGAGAGCGAGCAGTACCGAGGCAGAGCTGTATACCACTCGCTCGACTCCTATACTGAGTTGCCTGGTAGTGCATTCCATGATAGAATGCATTCAGCTAGAACCATCAAGTGCAAAAAAAATACACCCGAGCATCTGTATTTTAACCGAAAAGGGAAGGAAGAAAACCCTCCTGTTCGGTAATGATGCAAATGCTGTGGTGTTGTTGGGAAACAATACCACTAGTTATCTCAAAATCAAAACCGGTAACTCTTGGGAGGCCTGAAAGGCTGTCCTGAGTTTCAGGTACATTAAGAGAAGGTACTATTTGCCTCGGTCACATACCAGAAGAATTAACTTAACAGATATGCACCTGCTACTGAAATATACTATTGTACGTATTTGTAGGTTCCTGTAAATCACACTCCAGCCTAATTCTTCTTCATTCGAGGGACAAGAATAAGGACTGGAAGCAGATCTACTTCATTCTCTAATGAAGAGACGAAGGTGAAGTTGTCGCGAAGGGAGACTTCTATGGCAATAACAGGATACTGAAGATGACTTGTTCAAGCCGAACTGGTTGTTCCCAAACAGCAGCACTAGAGAGGCGTTCGAACCTCTTGGTGCTATCCATCCTGAACAGACTGACGTATGTTCGGTAAGATCCTCAGATCGAACCAAAAACTTAGTGTCTCCGGTTTGAACTCTGAGGAGTAGACTCCATAGAATTCCTCTTATTTTCTTGTTCATTACGGTATAACCAGGAAGTAGAGGAAAAAAGAGGAGGATTGATTGTTCTTGCCCACACTTCTCTAAACTTGCAATGTTCTCACTCTGTTAAACAAAGCATTCATTTCCTACAACCGTTTTGTTCAGAAGAACGTGAGCAAAAGTCGACCGGAGTAAATGCAGTAAAAGCTAGTGAGAACTTGCCACATCTTGCTACACATCTATCTTCTCTGTGATCGAACCTCGCGAAGAGGACTACACAGAGGACCTCCACCTATCTCCTTCAGATGCCTTGTCCTGAGAGACAGTGACATCGATCTTAGCTCCTGAAGAATAGCTATTCCTGGCTTTCACAGGTGGGTCCGAGCCACCAACACGGCTCGGTCCCTTCTCTTGCCTCTTGGGGGTTGTAAACTCGGAAACACCCGTACAAGAGTATACCCGACACAGCCCTAGTTCCAAGAGCAGGGCCCTTGGAACCAGACACAGGGGAACGAATGAACCTGGATCCAAATTCCTGGAGCTCCCGAGACACTATATTTTGGGGATAGTGTCCAGGTTTCCGCTCGGGAAGGAGCAGGTGAGCCATAGAGACAGCCAATTGCTCCCTCCCCAAGGAAAAGATGCACACCCATAGAAGTCTCGTGGCAAGACTGCTTAAGGGTCAGAGAATACCTTCATCTTCTTAGGACATGGAACCCTTAGAAGAGGGAGGTTAGGAGGCGTCAGATGACGAAGATGAAAGACAACGACCCCATGAAAACTCGCTGCAACACGGGAAGGGAGGGTGCTATGTCATGGTAAGAAACCACACCAATCAAGAGCAGAAAGTTTGTTCGTTAAAGCCAAATACTCAGCTTGGGAGAGCTGTCTCGCCCTGGTGACTTGTCTCACCCTAGTACTCGGCAATATGATAAAGCCAAGCACTTGGCAAGCGCCAGCGAAACCAAGAGATTTAGGTGCTCAGTGAGACCCAATTATGTATTGTAATACTTATTGGGAATGCCTGTTGCCCGAGTGTTTGGAAATCACAGAAAACCAATTCACTCTGTGAACAGTAGAAATTCCAAGGAATCTAATGGCTTAGTGAGACTCCTGATTCTCATGATAACAGTTACCGGGGATGTCTGTCTTGGGCGAGTGTTTGGAAATTATAGAAAACCCCAACACCCTGAGAATGACAGAAATCCCAAGGAATTTGAGCATTCAGCAAGATTCCCAGTATTGTAGTAACAATTATCAATAATTCTCGTCTCGCCCAGGTGTTTATACATCGTAGAAGACCAAAAAACTCAGAGAATGCTAAAAATTCCAAAGAACTCAAGAGCTTGGCGAGACCCCCGAATTTCATCCAACAATCATTAGGGTGGGGCCCCTCTTCGCCTCCTGTAGAAGTCGAGGAGGAACGAGCATAAAAACCAGTCCTAAATGCAAGCATTTAAGACTGGAATGCGAGTACAATTCAACAGAATGTATACTCGAGGCTCCCAAAACGCAAGAACCCATAGGGGACTGGGAATTGAAATCTGTCCAAAGGACAGAAAAAGCCAGGGAAACATAGTCTCTAGATTTGACATAAGATCCTTCCTCGATGACGTCGGCGTACGTCTGGCAGGACCCTAAGATACCGCCAGGAACGTAGTCCCCAGACGCTGAACCTACGGAGAGCACTCTGCATGATCCCTCCTATTCACCTCACCCCTCCCAGCATAGCCATAGGAAGTAAAGGGAATAGGTGAGGAAGACTGAACGCTTTCGCTCGCCTTGCTAGCAGAACTAGCAGGAGAAGCGAGTCACGGGCAGCCATCAACCTGTGGCGATGGCCACAAAACGAGTCTAGGAAAGCATCATCGTCTAGAGAAATGCTTTCCCAAGGAGGGTTACGAAGCTCTCACACGGCAGGTCTTTGCTGCCACCGAGACTGGTCGGTCATGCAAACGTGACCGTTGTCTGGGAGGGGTTGAGCGTGCACCTGACTGGAGAGGGCCGGTAACGTTCTCCAACATGTCCAAGTCCTCATCCAGGCCGAAACCTCTCAAGAGGACCGAATAGGGGACCCCGTACTGGTCTCATTGACTGCATGGTCCCACTGGACCGTCACGTCAACCCTGGGAACCGAGCAATCACCGGCAAGGCATGAGTCACCTGAATGACTCGCTCCTTTCTTCCACTCCATGCCTGAGTCGTGACAGTGAGCGGACTCAGCGTCACCGACTCTGGATGCATGCGAATCCGTTAATTTACGTCCACTTGGGGAAACTTGCAAATGAGCGCCCTACACGGAACTAGTCTAAGGGGCAGAACCTCTGGGACTTTCAGCAGAAGTGCGAACCGAAACTTGCACTTCTACGGCTCCTGACACACTAAGCCCAGGGGACAGAGTGACAGTTCCTGTTCTTAAAGGAACAGGCGAGCCAGCAGTAGACCCAAATGCCTCCTCAGTTAGAGGAGACAGACCCTTAGAAGTCCCATGACGAGATTTCTTAGGGGGGAGACTACCTTCTCCTTCTTCAGCAGGGAGCCTTAGAAGTCAAAGGGTTCAAGGCTGATGAAAAATATGATGATTCCGAAAAGGAAGATGACAACACTTGGTGGGCTCTCTTCCTCCTTGACTTCTCCAAATTCTGCAAGACTTCTTCTACAGGATGAGGTACATTTACCACCAGGAAAAGAGTTAATAATCACAGGGCAACAGTGAAGGTTTTCTCCAATGACAAAACTCCCAGATAGCAGCGGCAAATGAATATGATTTCCAGTAGGGGAACATACACACACTCGAGGACCAATATCACAGCATGCTACAAGTCACAGGTATAATTCCCAGGTTAGGATAGTCAACACAAAGAGATATCCAACCATCCACTGCTGTAATCAACTATCACCACTGTTAGCCTGTAAAATAACGAAAATATGATTTATAAAAAAATAAGAATACTCCTCTCACATCCAAGGGCACTGCTCTCCAAAATAAGAAGAGATCCCTCAAACACCAACACCACAAGCCCCCTCTTCTATCTTCGTTCAATAACTAGCGAAAGGATGCAGGAGATGAGAAAATACCAGAAGAAACAAAGGACAAACTTCTGAAGTTCCCCTCAGTAATTTCCAAAGCGTAAGCGTATATTTCGGATGAATACATGCCTCATCCTAACGTTAAAGGGCAAAAATATGTAATAAGTGTTGGCACACCCTAGCCGCCAACCTTTAACACAAAGCAGGTGGCTAGCAAGGCTATCACAAAAAGTGGGTTTGCATATTAATTATTAAAGTCAATTAATTATTAATATCAAACACAATATATACATATTCATTCAAAATAACAAATCAAAGATCCCACTGGGAAAACTGTAATTAATGGCTAATCAGCAAGAGTTCACAAACATGTCTTCAGCGGAAGACGGCCAAAAGCAAAGTGTAGTGTTTACATTTGGGGAGGCAGGCCTACCCACCTACCAGACTGCCTAACCACCTTGTTCAAGAATTTAACGGGCGAATTCCAGCCTACGCTGAAAGTAATTCCTTATGTAAAGGACTGAGGGTTTGTATATCATGTAGGAACAAATAAGTATCACATTACTTCATCTAGTTGGAAGTGGAATTGGAATATTAAATTTTTTCCAAAGGCCAAGTACTGAAACCCATGAGGTCATTCAGTGATGAGAGGGAAATTGAGAGTAAAGGAGGTTTTAAAGGTTTAACAAGGAGGAAAACTTTGCAGTTGCACTATGAAACAATTGTTAGGAGGGGGGTGGAAAGTAAGTTGGATGAAAGATACTATGAACAGAGGTACAGTAAAAGGAATGCAAGGAGTTGCAGCTAAGGGCAAAAGAGATGCTGAAAAGAACCTAAAGTAATTCATCTGGTAAATAAACCAATGGTACTTTCCACCAATTAATCAACTGTGACACCAAGGCTCTATTTCCTAATGAAAATGTCCATGGTATTACATATCAACAGTCACAATTATAATGCAATAAGCAAAACTTACTTGAATTTGAACTGGTCCCCTAGATCTTCTGCATCTCTTGGAGTTATTTCGAACACACCAGAGAATGGAAATGGATGGCCTCCATATGCAAATTCTGTGTGCAAGATATAAAAGCTATAACGGTAATACCGGAATGTTGCTTAGGAAAATGCTTACAGATTTTTACTACCAAATACACCCTCCTTACAACTATTTATAACAATGAATGCTTTTATATCAGTTACTTGATTATGACTAATTCAAAATTTTTATAATATAATTTATTTGCATACTTACCTAATGTTAAGACAGCTTATATCACCTTGTCTATTGGCACAAAGATACAAGCTATCTTTAACAGTAGGCAGCGTCATCCCAAATTATTTATATTACCAAAGCAATAAGTATACTACATAACATACAGCATAACAGAACAACACACACACACACACGGCAAGCTGGCATCAGAAAAAAAAAAATCTTAAAAAGTGCAATACTGCTGTCTTGCCTTTCACCAGCTGACAACCGTATTAATACAATTAAAATATCAGATTGCTTTGACGATATCTTCTTAGCATCATACAGTATTCCATTTATTAAAGACAGGATTCATTACCTAATAATGCAAATGTTTGTTTAAAATCTAGCATAGATAAGTTATTCTTTCCGTTTTACAATGTATTTACCCTCTTTGGGACCTTGATGTTCCATGGCCTACTGCCATAAATTTACAACTGTTCATCTTATTCACTGTCAATACCTTAAGTTGCATTATAAGACTAGTATTCAATATGATATTCAAAGTAAACTGGAAAGCAAGCAAAGAAAATGTTTGTGCTTTATTTTTACACTTAGCACCTGGCACAACAACTGTAAACACTGAATCAAATCTGTTCAACCACTCAGTTCATAAGAATTCTAAAAAATACCAATCAACAATCGCAGTAAAGATCAGAATAATACTAAGTATATACTATAAGCATTCATGAAATGTGGGAAGTCATCTCCTGCTATCCCCCGAGCAATGGCAGACATCGCAAACCTCTAGTTTTATAAAGCAAATTAATTTTACAAAAACCCACTGCTAATAAGCAGCCCACTTTCATGGTCTTCATGAACCATAGATGCTCCACTCTGATCCATAAGAACACTGTCTGTAAGCTGTCAACACTGCACATGCTCCTCACTGATCCCAGGGTTCCAGACAGTCAAGAATCTCACTTTTCATGTAGTATGAACATTAATATGTCCATGGTAGGGGGTCTTTCATATCTTTGTATTTGCTTTCTTATGTTATTGAGTTAACAAGTTCCCCCATATTTTTCATTTGTTAAAACTTCCTTATGTTCTTTTCACTTCCTCATCAATCATATTGATAGAGTATCTTTCTCTGCCAACTTCTCTTTCTAACCCAAGAATTTTTTTAACTTACCCAACAATCCTCGGCAAACATTTTAAAGCCATTCTTGACTTTACTCCACAGAATGCCAATTTGCATTTACAATTCCTGGTTTTATTCAATACACAGCAGCTTTAATAAATGTTACAAAATTTAAAATTAATACTGGTTTACTGATCTGTATTATAGATCAGGGTCAGCATCAGTGACTATTCAAATGCAATTAAACATCAAACAAGTAGAGGCGGCAGCCTTGTCACAATGAGTTACTGTACGTTATAATCAAGACACTGTAGCAATTAAGTCGGCTCACAAATTGAATACAACCTTGAATTGGAATTCTAAACTTTCCTGAAAAAGCATGGTTGAAACTCATACTATCTTACTGAGTTCCCAGTACAGAGATTACAGATTTTTTACTTTATTTTATTCTTAGAACCCCATGAACTCTAAGTTCATGCATAGTAATGTTTTTGTGTCTGGAAACATGGATCAATGGGGCACATGCAAATTTATAGTTAACCAGCCATTGGATGTTCTTCTTTTAAATTGGGAATGAAGTGTAGGAGTCACGAAGACTATGAACATGGACTAATGTAAGTAATTGGGTTGAAGAGGAAATAGTTTAATTTTTAAAACTAAATGCTTAATTGTCCAATGCACAACATAGTATGAAAGGATGTCTTTGGTAAGGTTTAGTCAATTGTAAATGACACATTAGTATGACCTATACCACCTGACATTTCTGCTTGAGGGTTACCAGATATGTATATCTTTCTAAGAAGATTGAATAACTAATACTTCACGATATAAATCTAATGGTTTGTTCACAGCAAAACCAAAATCAGCGATAGTCCCAGGAGTACAATGCTATTAGTGTTCCCCTTCTCCCTGTACTACATAAGGAACCTTAGCCTATTCCTGGTACATCAAAGCTATTACAATGCCCTGTCAATATTAAGCCCAGACTAAAATTTCACAGACGCCTACAATGTAGTTCCAAGGTAATACAGATCTTAGGGATTTATGAGCCAGGCTTCACAATGAAAACTAGCACATTTGTAAGGATGAAACTGACAAAAGGATTCTTCTGGGTTCTTATACTACCCAATTACCTGTAACACTTAAAAGTCAACGCATACGTATAAGGTTATCAAGAGTCCTTTACTAAAAAAGCACTTCACTGCATAACTTTTTTTGTGATAAAAGTATGCCACAAATACCATTAGTGGAAAGTAATAGATAAATGAAAACTAGCTACGTATTTTGGTACACGAACATTCCATAATCAACATACCTGTGCCATATATTTCTACACCAGAATGAAATACCCCTAGACCGATGGAAGATGTATATTCATTAATCCAATACTGAAAAGATAAATTATGAATTACAAAGCTGCAGCCTTATTACAAATATAATAATAGTGTATTGTACAGTTGCAGTACTTCATGTCTGACAAATATGCAAAGATTTATAATGGGCAATTC
Source organism: Macrobrachium nipponense (assembly GCF_015104395.2). NCBI lineage: Eukaryota > Metazoa > Arthropoda > Malacostraca > Decapoda > Palaemonidae > Macrobrachium > Macrobrachium nipponense. The sequence goes on along the minus strand of NC_061093.1, from coordinate 22,667,079 downwards.
ATAAAACAGAAAAGGATTTCAAGTCATTTTACTTAAGGAGTCCTACATAATTTACTATTTATAAGATGAGTCAAAAAGAACCCTGAATGTTAAAAACAAGTTTATCTCAAAGTTCTGCTTTTTGCTTTTGGTCCTTATCTCTTTAATTCTGATTCCTATCATTTGCATATCTATAGTACTTTTCCTGACATTTCTTTTCTTTAATATCTTCACTGCTCAATGCTGTGAATAAGCATCTGACTAAAATGCTAAACATATTGAGAATCTTGCTAGAAAATAACCCACGCACAAACCATGAAGTAAATTGATTGCTTAAAATATGAAATGCTCCCAATTGGGTTATTGGTGGGTCGGTCAGGAAGTTTGGTCAAATTCTCCAGTATGTTAGGCAGCAGCTTGCCCGAGAAGAACCTCAGGTACAGAACTACTTAGACTCCAAAATTTTTAATGACCTGTGTAGATCAGTTGGTAGCGCCCTTGTCTTATATCTGAGAGACCTGGGTTCGATCCCGATGTGAGTCAGAAATTTCTTTCAGTGAAACGCATGCTCATGTGTTGATTAGTTCCATATGTACACATATGTCTATGTAATACTAAAAGATGGTTTGCCTTTGCATTGTACAATCAATAATCACAGGAGTCTGTAACCAAGTTGGATATGATTATGAAGATGAAATACATTCCAAAATGCATAACTTTAGGCTCACCAGAATTTTGCACAGTACAGTATTTTATATCAATATTATAATATCAGGTTTGAGATTGAGAATATGTATATATATACTATAGGTATTTACACTGCATATAGTTAACTGAAAACAGCTTATCTCTGTTTAATGATGCAGCTGATATTTGTTACCTCAATAATTAATACTATACTTATATTCTCAGTAATGATTTTCATAATATTATTATCACGCCTAAAAGAAGAAATGTATTTGTAGGTTTTAATATAATTCTAGAAAAATATCAATTAAGCAGTTCTAACTAAAAGCAATTTAACCAATTACATTAACAGTAAAATTCAGGTATTCAACGATCAGAAAGCTACAGTTTTCAGTTTTCATCAATTAAGTTTATAGTACATTCACATTTGAGTAATAGCCTTATCCATACATGCTTTGGTAATGGATTTAAAATAAAAATCAGTCATTTAGTGTAAGTAACATCCATAAATTTATTGCATACTTTGAATTTTGAACATAAATATCCTTCTTGCTCTTAAATGATAACCAAAACTGGAACATGCCAAGTTAAAGAACTTTGACAAATCTGAGAGAAGACCAATGAGATTGGATAAAAAGTAAATGACAGCGAGTATGCAGAGGGGCCAAAGGGACAGCCAAGAACCTCTGGTATCTACAGTGAGCTGAACAAGGCACACTTTAAGTGATACCATCTTATGGGGCAATCCCTGAGTAAAGACAGCGATGGTAACTGGGGCATCAAACACAACCCATATCAAACACAATCCATCAGTACTAAATGTATTCATGTTATGCTTGGAATTATCAATGACTGTTTCATCAGCATCACTAAAGATCTAAAAGTTGAATGTTAAAAAAGCATCTGTACTCCAAGTGATGGATCCTAATTAAACATTTTCTGTAAAAGAAGTTGACAGACTTCTAAAATTGCTAAGAAGTGAGAAGCTAATGGAAGTATACCTTCAGTTTGTCTGATGATGAAGCAGCAATAAAATTCTGGAGACTTCAAAACTCCAAGTAATTTCTTAATATAAACATAGAACAGCCTTAATAGTACAAAAAGTATTGTCATACACTACTTACTGAACTTCTATCCACTTGAATGCTTAATTCTTAGGCTATTACATATTCTTTATACAAGCTTGAATGCTTACTTCTTTGGATATTACGTACTCTTTTCACAAATGTTATCTCTGAATCAAATTAAAACAATTAAGAGCTATTCTTTACAGCTTCACAACATAGCCAAACTAACCATAATCCCATAAAGGTGCCTTCAGTGATAAACTGAAGTGACACACAGCAAGTAATGTTATCACTTTTCTAGCAGCAGCCCTTTGTGGCCACAGATATTTTACTTCTTCTTGTCTTTTACATTCTATCCATTCCATTTCTTCTCTTCTCACTTGCCTAGCCAACTTCCTTCGTTAGAACAAATACTTCATCCACCATATCGAGAAACTCGTCTAACTAATATGGTTAAATCACTTCAATAACAACTTTTCCCACAGTCAACTACACACTTGATTTCATCACTGAAATTACCAGTACCCCATACATCTCTTTTTTCATAAGATAAAGGTTGAAGTAAAAATAGTATAGTAAACAGTAGTTAGCTAACCAACTGCACTGTATTCATCGTGCAGGTTAAGCTGATAATATAACAACATATGAAGTAAGCTACTACATTATAAGTATCTATCAATGGTAATTATACTTCAAACTCTTTTTGCCTGTTAAAGTACTTACTGAGTTTACTTCACCTTCATCAGAATAAAAGTAAAAATGAAGAGCTCTGTGCATCATATGGACATAACTTTTCTAGTGAAACAATTTCTTGCACTAAAATAAAATAAAACTATAAAAATTATCTACTACAATGAAAAGATGCAATTGACACTAACTAGAGTTAGAATTTACAAGTATAGTGACTGTAATTTAATGGCACACACAAACTCATATAATGTCTAAGAACAGAAAAAGTCAAGACTACTCCAAAACTATTCAGTATTTTCTTCTTATTTGACATAAATAGAAATTATCCTTACCATATCATACACATTGAGAATAACAGGCTGACGGGCCATATTGGTATACCCAATGTCGTCTGAGTCTTCGGCACTGGGACCCAGACAGCTGGCAAATGGCAGGCGACACGACACCGTTCCTTCCGACATTCATAGAAAACCTGTCAAATAAGGGCAGATGTGGAACGAGGTTCCTACTCCAGCCCTCTGGTAAAACTCAAAACAAAACAAAAACTACAATATAAATAAAACAAAATAAGGGGCTAAGCAGTCAACATGCTTTAGTTTAACAAGTTCATATCCTTACATGAAAGTCACAAATCAATGAAACCTGTAAGAGGTAAACCAGGCAAAGTAACGATTGTTTATAAGAATTATATCCACACATTGCCTTACTAACTGTACAAAATATAAATCATTGCATGTAAGAAATTTTAAAATAAAAAGACTCTCCTTTCCTCACTACAGGGACTGCCAACTGCTACAACTAGCAACTACCCAGCCAACGTATGCTTACATAAATTAAAACATGATGAGCATAACTACACCTATGATATTCATAATGACAAGTCTCTATCCTATTTTCAGCACTGGGAATTCAAAGCTTAGTATATATATATATACATATATATAATATATATATATATATATATAATATATATATATATATATATATATATATATATATCATATATATTATATAATATATATATCTATATAGTAGTAATATCAAAACAAGATACAGAACACAAGACTGTCCATCCTAGTAACACCTATAATACATGTATATTCTATCAGAGCTTATACTTCATCAAACAAACATCAAATCTCTTACCTTTTCTATCTCAGCTCTAAAATTTAAAGTACGACACAAAAAATAAGAACTTGTAAGTAATATTTGCGAAATAGTACATTAATATATTTTCATACTAGTACTAGTATTGTAAAATCACTTCTCTTTTATATGTTTACTTTCATCTACCAAAATACTACAATGTTTCTCTGAGATAACTTAATAACAATCACATATAAGACAACATATCTTTTAAATCCCTCTTTGTTTAATAAATACAACCAATATCAATTCTAAGTGTGATATCTTTTAGAACACTCAAAAAAAGAACTCAAACAACTTGAAGTTTTCATGCTTTGAAAATACATGACCAATACTTTGTAAAACCCAACATGAGTTGTCCAGGTGGGGATACCATACTTAAATTACCAATGAGCAATTTGTGATGGCATCAACAAATGAGGAAACAGCACTATACTAATAGTATACGTAAATAAATGGATGTGTAACTCTGGAGCATGGGAGCTGTTTACAAATTTCCTAATGAGTTTTTACTTTGTATGAACTAAAAACTAATTACAGTACACTTATTTACAAAAACACCTAGTAGTATTTAAGAAAGAAGTATCTGTCATCATGCTCTCTTCAATATGAATAAAGAAATACCAAATTATAAGGAATAATTATCACCTGATATTTGGTACACATACACCAAGAATAAGATTTATGGTCCCCATCTGGATTATGTCTCATACATAACTGTTTATATTTTCATCTATTCATAACAAAACCCACAAATATGGACACAGAAAAAGAAACTCAATGTCACCTGACCCCACACACTGGAATACAAACAATATGACATCACATAAGCCACACAGAAAAAACAAGGTTGAGAGTTAAAAATAAAAAAACTACAAAGTAGCTGCATGACCATCAACAAATGGCCTGTCAAGAACAAACCTGATGATCACTTTTGGCCCTGATCAACCAAACAAATACCCGATACCTTGCAAACAAAGACCTCAAAAAATCAGACTTAGTCGTAGTCTGTTGATTTGAGGATAAGTCCCTTTTGACCGTGAAAAGACATTCTTCTTCGCAGAATAATTTTGTTAAGACTCATACAACTCACTAGATTCCATCAGTTCTATGACAATGATTATGGTAACTCAACCTTCATGACTTACACTAAGAGGGTTTGTTAATGCAAACAGCAACAAAGCAGTTACACTGCCCATCTACATGGTGCTTAGTAGGATTACCCTTAAAAGATCCTTGAAAAGGATACATATCCTGTCTTAGGATAAGGTCAGAAAGAAAGATTACCTAAATGCAGGTTACTGGCACCAACCTACACCAACATCAAATGTTGGTTGGTAAACAGTGGAAATGCAGGTTTATCTTTTTTAAACATGGAAGCAATTTAAGATCAATTTAATAATCATTTAAATCAATGTAGCAATACAGTCAACCCCCGTTATTCGTGGACTCACGTATTCATGGATTTCTCTATGGACCTTATATACCCATTATTTGCAGGAAATTCACATATTCACAGTATTTTTCTACGAGAAATATCCACAAATTACTGAATTTTTACATAAATTTCATGATTTCGTATATGCACTTTTGTGATAAAACTATTAAAAAATTAGTACTTTTAGAAGGTTTTCATTGAGTTTGAACTAACAAATTAGGCAGCTTTAAGTGTTTTTTATAGGGGTTCAAAGTATTTGCAGATTCTAGCTATTTGCATGGCAGGGGGTCTGGTACGTATCCCCTGCAAATATCGGGGTCCACTGTAAGGTTGATATACTTTCTGATTGTGAGTTCTTCTCTTATCATGCTATCATGTCAGTACAGTTAGTCTACCATAAAATCTCAAAAACTTTTTTCTTAAATATACTGTTAGTTATTAAATTGGAACTAAAAAAATTAAAAAGAAACACACAGTAAAATCAAATTTTGATAAAACAATGCACACAAAAAAATCACCACAAAATACCAACACCAATTAGGTTAAGATGCTTCAAAACAATTTCCTTTACTGTAACAATTTTTCATACCATGCAATTACACAGCAACTGTATTGAACTAAATAATCACAGAAGCATCAGTTGTCCTTTGAGCGCAGAATGCTACTCTTTATAACTGTGTAAAGATAAAGATCTGAAATGAAGAGAAAGGATAACTCTTAATTCAATATCAGAGCAAGAAGAAATTTAATTTTTCAAACCTTTGCCTACTGGCTCTACTAAATGTTGGTAAATTTCAGAGTACTGATGATGTGCACATAACTTAAATGAAATACATTTCAGCCAATCACACTTCATCTAAACCATCCTGAAGAGAAACAAGTGCATGATCCTAATACAAGCATAAAAAAATATATCAAAATCAACTTTCACATTCCTGGATAATCATGAATTGTTAATTCTCTAAATCAGCATTCAAATTTCTTAATTATTCAATTCTATACCAAACCCACAAGTTCATTGAAGTCTGCCTAAGTGGGACCTGCCGAAGTGGGACCCTGGATTCCTCCAGAAGTACTTTTAGATAGATATGGTACAATTCTAGTCAGACTCCTTGGGAAAAGCATATTGTACCCAAAAAAGAAACTGGACACCAATTTTTTCAACATCTATAATGAGAGATTTAAAATGACCATGTTAGCCGTTAGCCTTGAATACCCAATAAGGAGGAGCTAATGAAGCATTCCTGAGATGGGTGAATGATACTGCCTTAAGTTACTAAGTCTGAATCACACTCTGAATAGTTCCTACACTTACAATGCCAGAAAAATGGCAAAGAGCAGTTTCCTTGGTAACCAAGTCGAATGGGAAGAAAAATAATCTAACAAGGAAAAAATTACAGTGAACCTGAATAAATCTAATTGGTTTCCTAAAAAAATTATTTAATAACATGATATTGCACCCTTGCTACCATCTCAGGAAAATGACAGCCAAAATCAGTTTTGTAAATACTATCACACTTTGGACTCACTACAGAAGAAAGTGTTGACACTAAAATTACGTAAACTGGCTAAATTCTCTGCAAGAACATATTTTTAGTTTTTTATGTTATGTACAGTCTAGATGTAATGGTAACATGACCTTCGTTTCAAGTACTAGCTTGAATGAAGGCATTTAACCTGCTATTAATTGCTATTCTATGGAAAAAATGTGCAGATAAGTAGTAAATGATTCATTTCTGAAATGTTATTGTCATGATACAATAAAAGTTGTATGCATACTTACCTGGCAGATATATACTTAGCTATAGACTCCGTCGTCACCCCGATAGAAATTTGAATTTCGCGGCACACGCTACAGGTAGGTCAGGTGATTCTACCACCCCCCCGCCGCTGGGTGGCGGGAATAGGAACCATTGCCCGTTTTCTAAGACAGATTTTCTCTTCCACCTGTCTCCTGAGGGGAGGCTGGGTGGGCCATTACTCGTATATATCTGCCAGGTAAGTATGCATAAAACTTTTATTGTATCATGACAATAACCATTTTTATGCATTCAACTTACCTGTCAGATATATACTTAGCTGATTGGCACCTTTGGTGGAGGGTAAGAGACAGCTAATTTACTGAATAGACAGGAAACAACATACGTTGTAGGTAATAAATAAATAAAACCTTGGTTCCTATGTGTTTAGACGAAGGGGTATTGACCTCCTAGCTATTGCTAGGGGTCTGCTTCGTCTCAGAGCCTCAGCGAGGATGTGACCTATGGCTAAGAGTTCTTGTAGATCTGTCAATGGGGTCTTATCCACTCACTTTGACAGAATCTAATGGTTTATTTGTCAAAGGGGTCCTATCCACTTACATGACAAAACACCTATGCCTAGTGGGCCATAATTAAGGAGCACAACACCGATCCCGATCCACCTGATCCTCACACGAGGGTTCGTGCTAACTTGAAAAGAGTTATCCCCAAACTCCTTTCAAACAACCCAAATAATAAAATTCCGTTAACTTAAGATTTAACTCACTAGTTAAGGATCAGTGTCGACTCCCTATCCCAGCAACTTATCCGTAGACACGTATAACCCAGAGAGACGTATCTCTCGTAGGTCAACTTGACATCCTTCGTATAATGGGAGGTCAACCCAGAGTTGCATCTCCCGTAAATGACAGCTATATGTACTTAATGACATATTGTTATGGAAGAACAGAATTCATAAAAGCTCGCACTTCATTCGCTTTTAAATTCTCAGCTGTTTGAAGGAATCATCAAGATACTCATGAAGTGTTTAGTGATCACATAGTTTTCAAAGAAGACCAGGGCTTTCTTAGAAATGGATCTCTTATGGATGAAGCCTAGAACCTGGCTGGCGCCTCGCGCTTGCCTGGTTGGCTCCTCGCGCCTGGCTGGCGTCTCGCGCCTGGCTGGCGCCTTGCGCCTGGCTGGCGCCTTGCGCCTGGCTGGCGCCTCGCGCCTGGCTGGCGCCTCGCGCTTGTCTGGTGCCTCGCGCCTGGCTGGCTCCTCGCGCCTGCCTGGCACCTCGCTCTTGGCTGGCGCCTTGCGCCTGCCCTGGAGCCTCACCTCTGGAGCCTGGCCGGTTCCTCCCCACTTGCTAGAGCTTCGAGCTTCTTAGTCCTCTCGAAGATGTCTGTCGATGTCCCCATCGAACTCTCTTATCTGTCCGATTTGTTCGCCTCTAGCAAAATCTAAGCCAGGTTGGAGGCCCACTCTTTCTCCTCACCAGACAATGACAGTGATTCTTGGGACTGTCTGCCTCTGGCGTTTTTTACGCCTGTTATGGCATTTAGCGCCTAGTTGGCGCTACATTGTCCGAAAGTCCTAAACAACCACAATAGTTTATCAGGAGACTTTGAGAAGGGTGGAAGAACCTTCTTCCACTTTTTGAGCTCTCGGCCTCTCCGGCAAGGGGAGGAGTAGTAGTCAACTACATCCATAATTGATATGAAATCTAACAGTACGAGAGATAAGTCTTATTCCGAAAAGGATCCTTCGTGATTACTTCTGTTGCTACCGAGATCTCTTCTTGCATGTTGATGAGGTTTCTCGTTGTAGAATCTTTCCCTATCCTTGCCCGAAGGAAGGGAAGGAGCCTGGAAGTCAAAGGAGACTCAGAGTAGAAATTGGGCGGACCCTCGATTTCTTAGCTCTTTATATATATCCCTCTTAATACTAACTGGGCAGCATTTTGAGCCCTCATCACATTCCAAAAACTCTGTAGGCAAACGTTTCCACCATTTCTTCTTCTGTAGATGAAAATGTAAGGACCCTGTCTGAACAACGAAACTCTATCTTGGTGGAGCGTTGAGTGAGGAACAGAGGGTTTTAGTTCTTTTGCCAGACATTATGCTGGCAAGAACCCATTGCCGAGTTTCCATCTTGTCATAACACGGAATCTGAGGACTCCAAACAAAAAGAATCCCATACTCAGTGCATGATATCCTACTCTTATCGTATAGAGATATCGTATAAGAATCCCGAAGATCTTAATTCTCTGCTACATCTAATTCTCCTTGCAGAGACAGAATATAACCTTATACGCGTTGTTGATAAAAGATATTGACAAAGGTGATTCTTCCCTCTGAAAGGGAAAGAAAACACCCGTATGTGGTTCACAGAGGTATAGGAAGAGGACAGCTTCCCTATTCCCACCAGCAAGATCTGCAGCAAGTCTATGTCTTTACCATGACCTTGCCTTTTACCATGTCTACTGCTGGTCAGTCTGCACGCAGACCGACTCAGAATGGAGAGGTTTTACAGGTCTATATACTGGATTCTAATAGAACCTCCAGAATCTTTGGGAAATTTCTTACGAAACATGCTGTGAGAAGAACGTTATTATCTCTGTGAATCCAATATATCTAAGGCCAAAAATGAAGTATAAAGTATCATCCTTTCTTCCTTTGACGCCCTTTATCTTAACATCTGTTAAGAATTTATATTTAGGGGAAAAAGACTAAAGTTTATTCCCCTTTCTTAAAACTAAGATGGCGTAAATTGTACATCTATTGGGTCAAGAATCAATGAAGTAATCTATAGGAAGCCTGGTTCGTCTTCCCACCTTGCGAAGCGATTATGAAGACTTCTCTCCGGTTTTTTACACTCTCTCCAATAGATGCTAGACATAATTTCACAATATTATCGTCTATCGAGAAGTTTTTCACGGACGTGCAACATATTGCAGTGAATCTCTTAAGAATCGTTACGTTCCGTGTCTGATTTCCGAACAGGTTCTCTTTTGTCAACGCGGAACCCGGGCGAAAAAAGATATTCTGATTCTCTTTGTGATATGAGAGAGCTGTGGCATTGGCCTAAATGCTTAAAATAAATAATTTCATAGTTCCTTGGGATCGAACCCATTTTTCGATTAGAAGGGGAACGAAATCAGGAACGAAACTTGCCGTTACTACGCCTCTGTCAAAGAGGCTAGTGAACTCTAAGGTTAATAACTCGCTAAAACGAGAAATTATCTTGGATGGGCGCATTGCGCCAGGCTGGCACTTCTGGCGCATTGCGCCAGGCTGGCCTCTTCTTTGGCGCATTTGCGCCAGGCTGGCGCTTCTGGCGCATTTGAGCCTTTTTTATGTTTATTCCGTTCTCAGTAGGAAAAACTTTTATGGACAATATATAGTTCCATTCAGGGAAAACAATTTCTGTCACGAAGAGAATGATTCCCAAAAGACTTATCAAACTTATCCTGAGCAATCTTCGTTCTTTAATACGATTATGCTTTTCTAAACATGCTTCTCAAAAGCCTGAGATCAGGGAAACAACTTCTGCCACGAAGAAAAATGATTCCCAACAGACTTATCGAACTTATCCTGAGCAATCTTCGTTCTTTAATACGATTATGCTTTCTACATATGCTTCCCGAAAGCCTGAGTTGAAAAAAAAAAGATAACTCCCTGCCCATAAAGAATCCTCTATAATTCTCTTACATTGCAGTAAACAGAATTAAAACTAGGAACACTTTTGTAAGGATACTAGGAATTCAGTTGTCAACCATAGAGTCAACTTCGGTATATGTATATGACATGATCATACCGTAGTCTTAAGGTGAATTCTCTACTACATTCTTTCCTCGCCGAGGCCGAGAGAGAATGTAAAATCTCCTAACTTCGTTCTTTCGTCAATAAAACGATTGGTACTAGACGAAGGAGATCCTAATGAGAAATAAGGATCGAAGAGAATCATTCAAGCTTCCTATCCGTGGACATAATGCTGTAATCTATGCTTCTATTACTTGAAAAAAGCCTCTAATCAAATAATGCGAGCTCATACAAGTCTTGTCCAATTCCAAACAATTGCAAAGTTCTCATTCTGAAAATCGGTTTGCTGCATATATACAGAAGAGGATGACTTATAATCCTCTTAAAGTAACGAACTAGGAGAGGGAGGGGTGGCAGAACTCAAGAGACTCTCCGAATTCTTGCAATAAAAGGGTTGCTAAGGTCTTGTAAGCTGAAAGACCTGCACCCTCATTGACTTCCTAGTCTGATATCTTCCATCTCTTGTCCCATAATGTTGGGAAAAGAGTGAGTTACCCGAGGAGAGCGCCTCTCATAAGGTAAAGGGTTTAAAGTAGAACCAGCTTCATCCTGACAAGGGTTACGTTCGCCTGTGCGACATCTTGAGTACCTGGCAGGTGAAGGCTGATCCTACAAAAAAAACTTCTCTCCAAATCAAACCAATGTGATAGAGACGAAGTCTCTTATTGCGACCACTAGTCCTCTCTTTCACGAGAAGTATGTTCTTGGGTTCTCTTCCAGAGAAACTTCCCACAGATTCAAACACATCCTGACACGGGCAACAGCCGCCTGTGCGACATTTCGCGCCCCCGTCAGGAAAAACTGATCCCGTGACAAAATCTCAAGAGGATACCTGTTCAATTTCCATCTTCCAACACAAAGAAGCTGGAAATCCTGGATGCTGTAAGAAATTTATAATTCGAAAGTATTTCCTCATTGGAGCCTCGTCTTCTAAACTTCTTCCCATTCGAGAAGATCAGAAGGAGATTAATCCCTTTCCTAAGGTTATTGTTCCTTAGACCTCACTTACTGTAAAGGCGAAGGAATTCTATCATTGAGAGACTGTGACGTCTCCGCTCTATCCTGTGGCACTATCCACGTACTGACCAGACCCCACGTTACTGAAACTTCGTTGATCGGAAGAGAAGCGGTATTCAACGTGGTATGGCCTTTGGCTATGTGCCTTCCCCCATGGCATTTCTTCATGCGCTTTTGGGAGGATCTTTCTTTTAGTAATGATACTATAACCATCCAATTTTCCTCTTTCTTTATTCATAACATAAACGAGATTATCTTGTATATTCATAAGAATCTTCAGTTGATGAATCTTCCTTCTCCTCATCCGCCGAGGGTAAGGAGGTTAACCATAATGGGGGAAACACTGTTTAGGATGCCTTTCCAATGGCTATCCCTGCAGTCTGGGACGTTCTACAGACACTGCCGAGGGGACGCCTGATCGGTGGGGATTTCTCCATAACCTCCGTAGGCTTTCGACATTCCTTCTCCTCTGGGCCTGTGAGCTTGGAAGAGGTCTAGGCCTGGGAGCGAGATGAAGCCGATCAGACGCACCCTCCATTGCAATGGGGAAACACTAATTCACTTCTTACCTTCTAATAGCTTGCTTTTGGAGCTATATTCCTTTTATCTTCAAATTGCAATATGAATTTGTAGTTCTGTAAAGTAAGAAGTGATGAGGATACAACACTACTAGTACTGTTAATGATCTAACTGCTCGTTAGTATGAGAGCTATAAAACTTCTAAAGGAAGCGTAACTAGTTTCTACCCGTTTTCTGACTTCCTCCATAAGGAAGTTAGCCTCAATCAATTTAACTTTTATTACCCATTAATGAATAAATATTAATATTTCCCTTCTTGCAAACTATGTAAGTGTCTACCGAAAACTTCGGTAGTTACACGTAATGTATTCTTCGAAATTTTCGAAGCCAAATTCGTTTAAAAACAGTTAATAAACGTATGCCGAACCAAAGACCCAGTACTTCCCTGCAAAAGATAGCCCAGAAGATCGATGGCGATTGAAACACGAAAATCCAAATCAGGAGGAACTGCAAACGTATGTTTACATTCCAAACGATGAGAGAAAATCTGTCTTAGAAAACGGGAATGGTTCCTATTCCCGCCACCCAGCGGCGGGGCGGTAGATCACCTGACCTACCTGTAGCGTGTGCCGCGAAATTCGAATTTCTATCGGGACGACGGAGTCTATGCTAAGTATATATCTGACAGGTAAGTTGAATGCATAAAAATACTTTTATGAGGTTATGACTCCTGAAGCTGAAGAGTAAGGTAAGGAAACATTGACAGACTGCATTGACTGCAATATGGAAAAAGTTCCATAACAAACTAAAAACTCCAAAGGTGCATGAAAATGTGGAAGGGTACACCAAAGAAAGCTGTGCTAAAGATTCCCAAAAGACAAAAAATCACTCCAGACCTACATTTCTGAGATGTCTAGTACTGTTCCATATTTTTATTTTCCTCATGAATGTCTCTTCTGTGAAGATGATGAACCATACACATTTAAAAAGAAAAAAAAAAAAATTTCTGTTTGCTTGAAATTGTGCATTGTACTGACTCAATATTAGATAAAACTATGAAAGTAGGGCAAGATAAACAATGACTGGGGCCAAGGGACGAGTACTTGCATAAGTAATGAATTTGACTTGGTTACTGCAGATGCCATATACCATTTAAATTGCATTCAGAAATTGTACACAACCCCTGGTATGAAATGTGGCCATCCCCAAGATGCTACAGTTTCAGAGCAATGGCTCATGCTTTTACTTACCTTGAATTGATTCGAGAAAACCAGTTTTCTTTCAGTGAAATATCTCATGGATTTGATGGTGATCTAACAACTGAAAAAACAATACAATCTAAACTGATGGAAAAATATGCAGATGATACCTGTATTACTTATCCATAAAAAACAACAAAAAGCTTGTTGTATGTTTTTGCAATTTTGGGTACAAAACTCTGTTAGGTCCTTGGTATGATCAGTGATACGAGAGATGAATAGAAGGTAACACATACTACAGTGGGACAGATACTTTAAATAATTGAGAACGATAAGTATCCACTACCAAAAGAATTTTTGACTGACTTGAAGAAATCACCTATACTTTAAATACTTTAAACTACTACCCTATTGACAAAGGTAAAGTAGGATGATAAAATGTAGAATTCCTCACAAGCTGATAAAACAGCAGCTAAATAAAACTAACATATTCCTTTTAGTACTAACTGGTTTTGCCACCTATCTCAAAATAAAGCTACGTTTCTCAACGTCTTTTGATTATTCTTTTCTCTTTAAAACTGTGTGACTATGCTGAGGCAACATTATTCCAAATGTCAGCCATGCAATATCCAAACTGGGTACCTCAGACTCACAGTGTTTCTAATCAACAATGATGAAGCTTTAATACTTTCCTCAGTATGGAAAGGATTCAGTTTCATTCTTCTGTTCAACAATGCTAATGTAAAAACCTGTATCACTTGTGGTGGCAACATTATCCATAAGTTAGGAAGGATTCAGTGTCACTCTTATCCAAATACTATGTAATCCAACTTAAGATCTTTCTATCATATTGTTAAAAAAATATCTCTTTTGTACCCTTTGTTGGGTTCCATTCCCATTAAGGATGTTGAAAATAAAGACAGTTATTGTTTGATATAAAAGTCAAAGATTTAATGAATACCAATCCAATTTCCATCAGCTTAAATATAAACAAGGGAACTCATGTGGCTATATGGAAAATGCCAAATGAAGAATGATATTCAGAGCTGGAGTCAAAAGACAAAAGCTGGTATAAAAAAAATGCACAATTATCTGATCCAAAACCATGTCAATCACAAAGAAAAAATTATATGGAAATCAAATTTACCACATAACTTTCCTACATTCAATATAGTTTGATGGACCAGACCTTCCTGCCTAAAAGCACCAAAAGAATACAGGTATGACGAGTAAAACAAGACAAAATGTAAACAAAAAAGGGCAAGTGTTCAGTGGAACAAAACTAGCCAAGTACTACAGCAAAATCAAACAACCAACACTGGGAAGAACCTATCTGAAGGAGAGGCTGTGAATGTTAAAGGATGTGATGACAAAATGGTTAGCTCAAAATATTTTATAATATCACAATTTTTTCAAGTAAATTGTATTTTCCTTAACTGTATAAACCTGAGGTCCTTTACATTAGGAATTACAGTGGTACCTCGACATACGAAAGGCTCAACTTACGAAAAACTCGAGATACAAAAGCAAATTCGAAGATTTTTTTTGCTCTACATACAAAAATTGTTCAAGATACGAAAGGTTATTGCTGTAAAGTCCCGAAATTCGCCCAGACCATCGATAACAATTTTAAAGCTCACGCGCCGCCAACTTAGGAGACTCGCCACCATCCTCCCGCTCTCCCATTGGTTCCTGATGCTAGTCACCGCAATAAGATCCTGCTCTCCTATTGGTCAGCATCTCTCCCATGATCCCATCATGCATCTACATAGCGGCGTGCTTTTTCGGCAACTCGGCGACGGCATCTGTATCGTAAGCACCCGGAATTCGTTTGTTCTCTACGATTTCGTTTAATAATGTAAATTCGTTAGTGATTTCGTTGTAGTACTACTTTATCGTGTTGTGTGAGAACTTTACTACATACATATACAGTAGTACCTCGAGATACGAAAGCTCTACTTACGAAACACTCAAGATACGAAAGCCAATGTGAAAATTTTACTGCTCTACATACGAAAAGTTTCAAGATACGAAAGGTTGTTGCTGTAAAGTCCCGAGATTCGCCCGGACCACCGAGAACAATTTTAAAACTCCCGCGCCAACAACTGAGTAAACTCGCCACCATCCTCCCGCTCTCCCATTGGTTCCTGATGCTAGTCACCCCATAAGGTCCTGCTCTCCTATTGGTCAGCATCTACCCCTTGTGCTTTAAGATTCTATTGGTAAAAGGATGCTGTAAATTGAAAAACTTATTCATGCAATACATTTAATAAAAAAAAAAAACATTAGGTAAAGATAGAATAAAGAATAGAAATGAATGGTTCTATACTGTTTTGGTAGTTTAGTTTCAGTAGTTGAAAAGAGATAATGAAAATTTTAGGGATCTTACTGTAAAGTGATTGCTTGTCGATCGTTCGATACTCGTAAGTTGGCTGGATGTAAACAAACATTTGGAAGCTTTTTTTGTTTGTTTGTTTATTATAGTTAATGGTTTACTTAATAATTATTTGAAATGAGTACATGCAATACATTTAATAAAAAAAAAAAAATTGTGAATTAGATATCATAAAATATAAAATAATCGACTGCCAACAAATACGTATTTTTTAGAATTCTTCTTCTGTTTTTATTATTACGTTACGTTTACGTATGTTTCATTATAGCTGTCAGTAACTCGGTATCCATTAGGTAAAGATAGAATAAAGAATAGAAATGAATGGTTATTATACTGTTTGGTAGTTTCATTAGTTGAAGAGATATACTAATGACAATTTAAGGCTTACTGTGTGCTAGGAAAATGATTGCTTGGCGCTCATTTGATACTCGTAAGACGGGTAAGAGCTGAATGTAAACAATCGATTGGAAGGTTTGTTTTTTGTTTGTTTGTGTATTATAGTTAATGATTAATTAATATTATTTGAAATGAGCACATAACTGACTATTTAAAATTTTATTGGCATATTCTAGCTTTATCTCTTTAGGTTTAGATGTCAGAATCATAGACTAGGCTACAGCAGCAACCGCTAACATATAGGCTAGGCTTATTGCTAAGGGACATATGCAGGTCAAAAATGGGGTTTGAACATTACATGCAGTTGATATTACTCAAGTATGTACAGTATTTTGCCTTTTTGGAGTCATATTTTTTTCGTTCCGTCGTGGATCGGCGTTGTAACCTTAGAACATGTGTTTTAGGCCTGGAAATATAATTTACTGGGTTGTTTTTGGAGGGCTTGGAACGGATTAGCCATTTTACATGTAAAATGTGTTCCAAGATACGAAAAACTCATAATATGAAGGCCGCCTCGGAACGGATTTAATTTGTTTATCTCGAGGTACCACTGCACGTACTACATAACTTAATTACATACAGCATATACGTAGTCATGGGTCCAAAGAAAGTTGAAGTAGGAAAGAAAAGGATGCTTTCTTTGGAGACAAAAATGGAAATAATAAAAAAGTATGAAGCTGGCATGCGATTGAGTGTGATCGCCAAGGAATACGGCTGAAATCGTCGACAATAGGCACCATCCTTAAGCAGAAGGTTGCCATCAAAGCAGCTACACCTTCCAAGGGCAAGACTATTTTTGTCTAGCAGAAGAGGAGCCACATGCACGAAGAGATGCAACGGCTGCTTCTTGTCTGGATATAAAAAGACAAAGAAATCGCTGGTTATACAATAACCGAGACAGCAATCTGCCAGAAGGCCAGCGCTATTTTCAGCGATTTGATTGCCCAAAAATTCCGTACTAACGGACTGGCATCCATTCGGTGGTGCAGCATGGGGAGGCGGCCAGCTCGGACACGAAAGCGGCTGAAGCTTTTAGTATTAAGACGTTCGATGAGATGACAATCAAGGAAGGCTACAGTTCTCAGCAGTCTTCAACTATGATGGATGCGACTGGCCTTATTTGGAAAAAAAATGCCTCGTCAGACATACATCACGCAGGAAGAGAAGAGCTACCCGGGCATAAGCCTACGAAAGACAGGCTTACAGTCACACTTTGTTCGAACGTCAGTAGGGATTGCAAGGTGAAGCCCCTACTTGTCTATCATTCGGAGACTCCTCGAGCCTTCAAGGCCCACAAAGTGCTAAAGGAGAAGCTTCCGGTGATGTGATGTGGAGGGCTAATGCGAAAGCCTGGGTAACAAGACTTGTGTTCACGGAGTGGGTAAATCTGTGTTTTGGCCCGACAGTGAAGAAATTCTTGGAAGAGAAACGCCTCCCTCTGAAATGTCTGCTGTTGTTGGACAATGCCCCTGCTCACCTCCTGGCCTCAAGGAAGATATCCAGCGGAGTATTCGTTTATCAAGGTTCTTTATCTTCCGCCTAACACCACCCCTCTCCTCCAGCCCATGGACCAGCAGTGATATCGAACTTCAAGAAGCTGCATACGAAACATCTTTTCAAGAGATGTTTCGACATCACCGATACCACAAACCTCACCTTGCATGAATTTTGGAAGGAGCATTTCGATGTTTGTCATATGCATCCGAATCATCGATCAGCTTGGCAGGAGGTTTCGAGGCGAACCTTGAATTCTTCGTGGAGGAAACTCTGGCCTTGATGCCGTATCTGCCCTGGACTTTGAGGGATTCGACGTGGGCAAAGCTGGTGCTGCAGATTCAGGAACAGTTGACGATCCTGAAACTGTTTCGCAACCAGATCTTGATGAGATCGTTGCATCGGCAAGTCCATGGGGCTGGTCGTCGACGAGGACGACATCAATGACCTTCTTGAGGAGCACCGAGAGGAGCTTATGATGGATGACCTGAAGGAGTTGGAGGCCATGCAACATAACGTCGTTCAAGATGAGTTCTCTAGCAGCGGCCAGGAGGAGGACGACGACCCTATGACAACGGCAGAAATTAAGAATGCTCTAGCTGCTTTTCATAAGGTGCAATCATTTGTAGAAAAGAGACACCCCGAAAAGGCTTACACAGTCGTATGCTTGTGCAGTCCGATGACGTTTGCCCGAGTCGTTTCAGGAACATTGTGAAAAGTAGGCAGAAGCAATCTTCCTTGGATAGTTATTTTTTAAAGAGGCCTTTAGTAGGAGTAAGCAAAAAGGAAGATCCAACTGATACTACAAAAAAACACGAAAGTTGAAAGTAGTGAAAAAAAAACATTTGAATTTCAGTTTTTTTGTAAAGTAAGTTAAATGTTATATTGTTTTGTTAATGTGTTTCGTAAAGTTTAGTCATGTTTCCTGACATTTTTTTAAGTGTTTCATAAAGTTAAGTGTACATACTACATACTATAAGAAGATTTCTGCCATTTGTCCTCCTCCTCTGTCGCCACTTTCGGAGATAGCCTCACTCGAAAGTAAAAGTTCCACATTTTACTACATACGTATATGTACGTTACAGTATTTCTTGTATACCATGTACACTAATACACTTTACTTACAGGTATGTACATATTAGTACTAGTACGTATCAAGTTAGGTTTTGAATGTTCAAATTGTTGTAGTATTTCATTGTTTATTGGTCAATTTAGCTTTATTATAAATTTACTGGGGTGTTTTTGTAGCGCTTGGAACGGATTAGCCATTTTACATGTAAATGCAGTTCAAGATACGAAAAGCTCATGATACGATAGCCGCCTCGGAACGGATTAATTTCGTATCTCAAGGTACCACTGTACTTTATTGTAAGCTGGAACGTGGTCCGTTAAATTCTTGAACAAGGTGGTTAGGTAGTAACTACTGTCTGCCCCTCGTTCAACGCCTAATACTGAGTTGCCTGGTGGTGCATTCCATGTTGGACAATGCATTCAACTCAGAACCATCAAGTACAAAAAAGATACACTCGAGCATATACATGTTAACCATAATGGGAAGGAAAAAAAAAAACAAAAAAAAACTTTCTTTTTGGGGATCAATAGTAAATGTTGTGGTGTGGTTGGCCAAACAATATCACTACTCATCTCAAAATAAAAACAGCAAATTCTTGGGAGGTCAGAAAGGCTATCCTGAGTTTCAGGTTAATTAAGAGACGGTACTATTTGTCTCGGTCGCATACCAGAAGAATTAACTGAATAAACATGCACCTACTACTCGGCAATGCAACTAATGACAGAAGCATGTCACGAGAGAATTATGCTAGTATATTTGAAGGTTCCTGAAAATTGCACGCCAGCCTAATTCTTCTTCATTCGAGAGAAAAGAATAAGGACTGGAAGCAAACCTCCTTCATTCCGAAATGAGAGAGCAAAGGTGAAGCTGTCCCGAAGGGAGACTTCTACAGTGATAAAAGGACACAAAGATGACAGTTCAAGCCGAACTGGTTTGTCCCCAAAACAGAGCACTGGAGAGGCATTCAAACTTCTCTGTGCTTCCCATGCTGAACAGATTGACGTATGTTTGGTAAGATCCTAAAATTGAACCAAAACATATACGTAGTCTCATATTTGAACTCTGGGGAATAAACTCCACAGAGTTCCTCTTATTCCCTCACTCATCCAGGTGTGAACCCACAAAGTAGAGGGAGAGAGGAGGATTGACTGTTCTTGCCTGCTCTTCTTTGAACTTGCAGTGTTCTCACTCTGCCAAATGAAGCATTCTTTTTCTACAACTGCTGAGCAGAGTTAAATGCAATAAAAGCAGGCAAGAACTTGCCACATCTTGCTACTCATCTATCTTCTCCGTGATGTTAGAACTTTGCCATTTCCTTTTTGTTTTGTTTTTATTCATTATCTTTTAGTTTCCCCTATTTTGTTATTTATTATAGTATCCCCATCAGGGTTTGAGTTTTCTTCCTCCACATTTTTAGTTACTATTCTGTTTTTGATCCTTGGCCTGTTTATTCCCAGAGTCCTGTTTTCGGTCTCCTTGGAGCATTCCGAGGTGACTTTGGAAGTCCCTGTGCCCAGGTATGGCAGTCTGTTTCTGGCCTTTGTGTTGATACCACACCGTATGGATTACAGCAAGTTCGCTCCTTTATTCTGCTACGACTTGAGCGCTCTTTATCCCTGGAGCTTATTGCAACGCTGCTGCTTCATCTTGCTGTAGCCTTGGGCCAGTATTAGCCCTGGTGGGGGACCTCCTTCCGTGAGCAGGTATAGAGCCTTTGATTTTGTGACATCTGGAGGGACGTGTATTTGTGACGTCTGAGAGACGAGGATCTTCCTGAAGAAGGTCGGGCTTTCTCTGCCGCTATTGGAAGATAGCTGGGAATACCTTCCCGTTCCTTCATTCCTATCCCACGACGTTTTCGTTTCTGGATCAATTACAGTTCTTATAAGAATTTGTGGGGATTTAAACTCTTAGTGGCCACTTTAAATTAGTTAGGTTAATTTAGTTTTGTTAATTGTTAGGCTTCTTTCTGGCCGTTATTTTCTCTTTTCTTTCGGGACCCCCTTATTTTGGAGAATGTCTGGTTTGATTCTGTAAGTAATAGTGTGTGTTTTATTCAATAGTGTTCATATTGTGTGATTGCTTTTTCATTTAATTTTGTATTTATAGAGGTTCCGTTAATCTTTCTATCTATGCTGTGTTTTGTAAATATATTATATTATTTTTACTTGTGGTATTAGTTTCCCTCATTGTTAATATTTGCACACTGTCTGTTATTTCACTTATCGTGACTTTAACTTTGGAGAACACCAGTTATGATTGATAGCTTTTCTGGAGTCTGAAAGTAGCCCTTTGAGGAGGGTCCTGACATATTTGGCGACCTTATTGCCAGGATTTCGGTCCTGTTTGGGTGTTCTCAGTGTGCAGTATTAACCGTGAGGGTGCTAGGCATAGGTCTAACACCTCTTTGGATTACTTTATATTTTGTATTGGAAGTTTTTGGTTCAAAATGGAGACTGCAGCAATTTTGGATGTAATTGGTGGTGAGGGCTGGCAAGAGAGGTTGGCGAGTTTAAATAAGGATGAATTGAACACTGTTGCTAACTATTTGGAGATTGAATTTGACCCCTCTATGAAAAAGGGATTATTATTGTTAACAATTTATGAAGGGATTAAGTCGGTAAAGTCTGATGGTGATAAGGAGGTGAAGTCTGCGGTAACCGATAGAGTTGGTGGGGAGAGACAAATTCAATTGCAGACATTGGAATTTGAAATTGAAAAATTTAGGGCAGGTGAGAGAGAGAAAGAAAGAGAGTTTGAAAGAGAAAAATGGTTGGCTAACCCGTCTTCTCCCTCCCAGTCTTCCCCTGGTGTCGCTGTTGGTTCCTGCTATCAATTTGGTACAGGCTTTGAAGTTCGTTCCCACGTTCCAAGAGTCGAACGTAGCAGAGTTCTTTGTCTCTTTTGAAAGGATGGCTGCTAGGTTGCAGTGGCCAGAGGAAACACTGGACCACTTTGGTACAAAGTAAATTCATTGGAAAAGCTCAGAAGGTTTATGTAACCCTTGATGAAACTTGGCCTCAGATTATGAAAACGTCAAGGCAATTATATTGAAGGCGTATGAGTTAGTTCCCGAGGCCTATAGACAACGGTTTCGCAATTTGAGGAAAAACTCTGATCAGACTTTTGTGGAATTTGCCAGGGCGAAGCAACAGTTCGCTGAGGACTGGCTTAAGTCAAAAGAGGTGGATACCTTTGACAAATTAAAGGAGTTAATGTTGATTGAGGAATTCAAGCATTGCGTCCCAGACAAGTTAAAAACACATTTAGAAGAGTTAAAATGGATAAACTGCCGGAGGTGGCTGTAACCACCTATGAGTATGTATTATCGCATAAAGTAGAATTTCAGAACACCATGTCTGAGGGAAGGTCGGACTGGAATAAGGCCAGTCGTGATAATTATAGAGAGAATACCAGTATGGAATAATTATGGTAGTAAGATTAGTGTCCCATGCGACAAAGTAATTCTGTTTCTTTCAGGAATAATGATAATACTACTTTCAGGAATAATGACAACGTTTCTTTCGGGAATAATAATACCTCTTTCAGGAATAAAGTTAATAATTCTGGGACGAATGTTGTCTGTTTCTTTTGTAAAAAAAGAGGTCATGTAAAAAGCAGGTGTTAGCTTTTAAGAAAATGCAACAGTCCAGGCAAAATCCAGGTGATGGGTGGGTGTCGGGAATGAAGAGGCTGTGTCTGCTAGGGCCAGGACAGGAGTAAATGACTACCCAGCAGTTTCGCTAAGTTCGTCTCTCAGGGTTGTGTATCAGCCGATAGGGTCACACTTAGAAAGGGGAGTGCAAATTTTGCGAGATACGGGTGCTGCGCAATCTTTGATTTTGAAAGAGGCATTGCCGGTTGACTTTGAACCTGTTGGGAGGAATTTGTGATCTTGTCTGGTTTTCCGGATTCAGTTAAATAATATCCTATCACATTTTTCAGTTGGATTGCCCGTCGTTTTCTGGGGCTATTAAATTGGCAATTGTAGAAAAATTTCCTGTGAAGAATATAGACGTTGTTTTGGGCAATGATGTTGTCTATAAGATACGACTTGTCCAATTTTGATGATAAACCCTGAAATGTCTGTAGTTACTCGTTCTCTAAGTAGGGTTGTTGACGCTGCGAGTCAACAACCGATTTAGATATTAGTACCTTAGAACGTAGTGATAGTAATAGTTGTAGTAATAAGGGATGGTTTAATTAAGCCTGATTGGACAAGAGAAGAGCTTATTAAAGCTCAGAAGCAAGAGTTCCTCAGTTTGCCCAAGGAATCTGGCCCTCTGATTGACTTAACACTGCCTCACTACCGAATCATTAACGAAATTCTGTACAGGTGTAGTAGGCCTAAAGAGGCAGGTAATGACGATTGTGAAATAATTCGCCAATTAATGGTTCCTTTCAGTTTCAGGTTGGGATTAATGTCGGTGGCACATTGGAAAATCCTTTGTCAGGTCATTTTGGCATTCGAAAGACTACGTTGAAACTTCTGTCCGACTTCTGGTGGCCAGGTTGAAATCAGACAAAAATAAAGAAGTTTGTCAACGGTTGCGATATTTGTCAAAAGGTAGGAAAACCGAATCAGTTGGTTCCAAAGGCGCCGTTAATCCCTATTCCTTTGGTGTCAGAACGTTTCAAGGAAGTAATTATTGATGTGGTGGTCCCTTACCTAGATCTAGGAGTGGGAATGAATACATTTTCACTATCATGGATAGAATGTCCCGTTTTCCCGAGGCTATTCCCCTCCGTACAAATCAAGAGTGTAAAGATTGTGGATGTCTTAATAAATTTCTTTACCAAGTTTGGGTTACCTAAAGTAATTCAAAGTGACAATGGTTCTAATTTTACCAGTAGATATTTCAGAGTAAGATGGCAGAATTAGGAATTAAGCATGTAACTTCGTCCCCATACCATCCGGAGACTCAAGGCGTTTTGGAGAGGTTCCACCAAACTTTGAAATCGATGCTGCGGAAATATTGTCTGGCTCATGGATCCGAGTGGGATAAGGAACTTCCTCTACTTACGTTTGCTTTTCGTTCATCTCCAGGTCAGTCATTGGGTCTGTCTCCTTTCAACTTAGTGTTTGGGCATAATGTCCGTGGTCCTTTGCAGGTCATAAGAGAAGTGTGGGAAGGTGACAGTACCGAGGTTAATTTATTGGATTACGTCTCTGGCCTTGGGGATAAATTGTCGAAAGCTTGGGAGTTTGCCAAGAAAAATTTGGTGAGTAGTCAGAAAATAAAATGAAATATTATTTTGATCAAAAATCCAAACCACATAGTTTCGCTGTAGGTGAAAAGGTTTTGGTATTGTTACCTTTGCCAGGAAATTCCTTAAGGGCTTCATTTTCAGGTCCCTGGCGAGTAATTAAAAAATTAAATGAAGTAAATTATTTGGTGGAGACTCCCGAACGCAGGAAAACCCTATCCAACTCTGCCACATAAATATGCTGAAGAAATTCATAGATAAGGAAAATGCGATTCCTGTGACCATTGTCGGGAAGGGTGATGATAATGATAATGTTTCCTTTTCAGATTATGGTCTTGATAAAGGTAATTCTTTTGACAAAGAGTGTTGGCCTTCTGATAATCAAAACTCTTTATTTTTGAAAAATTTTGATGATTTAGTAAACCATTTGGATGGGGACAGGCGGAATGTATTGAAAAGGTTAATGTATGAATATAATGACTTATTTTCCGATGTCCCTGGTCGTACGTCTATTTTAGAGCATGATATAGACGTAGGTGATGCTTGTCCAGTCAAACAGTCTCCGTATCGTTTAAATCCTGTAAAAGGTGAGGTGGTGGCCAAGGAAGTAGAGTATATGTTAAGACACGGGTCTTATAGAGCCGAGTAATAGTCCTTGGTCCTCACCGGTGGTGTGGTAAAAAAAACCGATGGTAGTTATAGGATGTGTGTGGACTATCGGAAATTAAACGAGGTCACCCGTTCTCCGATAGTTTTTCCTTTGCCTCGTGTGGAGGACTGTATTGATTCGTTTAGGTCAAGCAAAATATATTAGTAAGTTTGACCTCCTCAAAGGTTACTGGCAGGTACCCCTGTCTAAACGGGCCAGGGCCTTGTCCACTTTTGTCACCCCCCACCCCAGGGTTTGTTCCAGTGTCGTGTAATGCCTTTTGGGTTAAAGAATGCTGCCGCCACTTTCCAAAGGTTAATGAATTCTTTAGTTTATGGGCTGGAAGGTTGCGTTGGTTTACATTGGATGACATTGTGATTTATTCTGATGATTGGGACACTCATCTCAAACGTATTAAGGCTCTATTTAAGGTTTTAAGAAGAGCTGGTTTAGTGGTAAATTTAAGTAAATGTGATTTTGCTAGGGCGGAAGTGGTATACTTGGGACATACTGTTGGTAATGGGAAAGTGGCCCCTAAGAGGGCTAATGTAGAGGTAGTAGAGAGTATGCCAGTGCCATCTTGTCGTAGGGATGTCCGGAGATTCCTCGGCTTAGTGGGATACTATAGGCGTTTCGTTAAAAACTTTTCAGATATTGCAGATCCTCTTACTAACCTCCTTAAGAAACAGGTTTCATTTGTATGGGATGACAAGACTCATAATGCTTTTGAGTCCTCAAAAAGGTGTTATTAAGCTTTCCAGTGTTGAGAGCCCCCAATTTCAACATTCCCTTTTCTCTTGCTACGGATGCAAGTGATGTTGGAGTTGGGGCTGTGTTACTGCAGCAGGATGAGCAGGGGATATCTCATCCGGTAGCTTATTTCTCAAAAAAAGTTGAACGCCTCCCCAGAGGAAATATTCCACTGTAGAGAAAGAAACTTTGGCTGGTTATGTCAATTAATCATTTTAATGTATACCTTACCTCCACAGATTCTCCTATATTAGTCTTAACGGATCATAACCCTTTAACCTTCCTTAATCGGTTTAAGAATAAAAACCAAAGGTTGGCTCGTTGGAGTATATTATTGCAGGAATGGGACCTGCAATTTAAACATATTCCTGGCAAAGATAATGTTTTGGCAGACGCTCTTTCTCGGATGGGGGTTTGAAACCTTCAGTGGCTGGCTTCGCAGATTTGATCTATTTTTTTTTTTCTAATCTGAATGTTTTGGGGTCGTGAGGGAGAAAGATGTCGTAGCGTTTTTTGTATTGGATTGATTCATGGTATCATAGGATATTGTTTTGATGATGTCTAGTTCGTATAAGAGTTGACACTGTTAAGGGTAACGATAAGGTTAATAATAAGGTTTACTGTAAATGGTTATAATTAGGTTTAGTGTAATATTATGTTAAGTTCATGGTGGTGGTGAACTATGTGTTATTTTTAAGGTGTTTGCTGAGGTTTGAGTCCTCATTACACGTGTCAGAGCAGTGTTTGTTGAAATGTCATGTTTAGCTGAATGTAATGTTAATATAAGGTTTCGGGTATACCCTCAGCTGTGTAAAACCGTTTTTAGGATCATGCTTCATAATTTGCAAGTGGTTTTATCTTGTGGCTTACGAGCCCAGTGTAGAAATGTATTTCACTGTTAATGTGATTTTGGTGCCTGAGATAGCAAGAGACTATCGTAGTTAAAGTGATTAGGAACAGGACAAATATATGGTTATATTCCTATAAACTCTGCTTTAGAGAAACGGTCTTTGAGTGCTGAAAAGTGAGGAGTTAAATGGTGCTCTGTATTTTTTGTGTGTAAAAATGTTACTATTTTTCATATCGTTGTCTAAATTAATTTTGTAAGTAGTCTAATTTTTTTGCACCATACATCTTTGTTATGTTAATCTTGTAAACTGTTACATTTTTCAGGTGTTTCATAGAACCTTAAGATTTTTGTCAACTTGTTTAAAAAAAAAAAAAAAAAAATTTTTTTTTTTTTGTATGTGTGGGGAGGTGTTAGAACTTTGCCATTTCCTTTTGTTTTGTTTTTATTCATTATCTTTTAGTTTCCCCTATTTTGTTATTTATTATAGTATCCCCATCAGGGTTTGAGTTTTCTTCCTCCACAGTTTTTTAGTTACTATTCCTGTTTTTGATCCTTGGCCTGTTTATTCCCAGAGTCCTGTTTCCGGTCTCCTTGGAGCATTCCGAGGTGACTTTGGAAGTCCCTGTGCCCAGGTATGGCAGTCTGTTTCTGGCCTTCGTGTTGATACCACACCGTATGGATTACAGCAAGTTCGCTCCTTTATTCTGCTACGACTTGAGCGCTCTTTATCCCTGGAGCTTGTTGCAACGCTGCTGCTTCATCTTGCTGTAGCCTTGGGCCAGTATTAGCCTGGGGGGACCTCTCCGTGAGCAGGTATAGAGCCTTTGATTTTTGTGACGTCTGGAGGTGGACGTGTATTTGTGACGTCTGAGAGACGAGGATCTTCCTGAAGAAGGTCGGGCTTTACTCTGCCGCTATTTGGAAGATAGCGGGGACATACCTTCCGTTCCTTCGATATCCACGACGTCGTTTCTGGATCAATTACAGTTCTTATAAGAATTTGTGGGGATTTAAACTCTTAGTGGCCACTTTAAATTAGTTAGGTTAATTTAGTTTTGTTAATTGTTAGGCTTCTTTCTGGCCGTTATTTTCTCTTTTCTTTCGGGACGACCCCCTTATTTTGGAGAATGTCTGGTTTGATTCTGTAAGTAATAGTGTGGGTGTTTTATTCAATAGTGTTCATATTGTGTTATTGCTTTTCATTTAATTTTGTATTTATATAGGTTCCGTTAATCATTTCTATCTATGCTGTGTTTGTAAATATTATATTTTATTTTTACTTGTGGTATTAGTTTCCCTCATTGTTAATATTTGCACACTGTCTGTTATTTCACTTATCGTGACTTTAACTTTGGAGAACAACACCAGTTTATTGATTGATAGCTTTTCTGGAGTCTGAAAGTAGCCCTTTGAGGAGGGTCCTGACAGTGATCGAACCACACAAGGAGGACTACACAGAGAACCTCCTTCCAGCTCCTACAAATGCCTTGTCCCAAGGCTCTCACAGGTGGGTCCGAGCCCGCGTTCCCTCGCCCTGTGCCACCATCATGACAGAGAGAAGACTACAAATCACTGACTGTGGGTTTATGACCCATCTTGGTGGTTATACACTCAGAGACTCGTACACAAGTACCCGACACAGCCCCAGTTCCATGAGCAAGCACCTTGTAACCAGAAACCAGAATGAATCTGGGTTCGAACTCCTCGGTCTCCCGAGACGCTATTTTTTGGGGATAGTGTCCAGGTTCCCCCTTCGGAAGGAGCAGGTGACCTGATGAGAGAGCTATCTGCTTCCTTCTCAGGGAAAGGATGCAGACCCTTAGAAGTCTTGAGGTGAGATTTCTTAGGGGGCAGAGAAACTACCTTCTCTTCTTAGCCTGTGGAAGCCTTGAAGGGAGGGTTCTATGCCATGGCAAGGGACTGCATTGATCAACAGCAAAGAGTTCTTTCGGTAGAGCCAAGCATCAGCTCAGCAGAGCTGGCTAACCAAGCAGAGTCGAGTGAGTTGAGCAGATCACAACTACATAATTATGGGTTGTAACTGTTCTCCTTCGAGGCCGAAGTTCCAAGAAGACGAGAAAAAAGAGGAATTCTGTGTCTGCTGTCCTGTGTTCGGACCCTAAGATCCAAGACACGAGGACAGTACTTGACCATTCACCTGGGTGTTGCATGCAGTACCAAGCTCTGCAAACATCCCCAAACCAAACTGAAGAGCAAACTTATCTGTACTGGTAAAGGCTCGTCTCTCTATCGAAGCAATCGTGATGCGAGTGCTAGAATTCAAAAATAAAAAATTCCCACACTCGGTGGTAAACATTACTCTTACAAGACCATATTCAGGAGCACCTTGTCTCGTCCTTGCCCTGGTACTCGTCAAAATGATGAAGCTGAGCTCTCGGCGAGTGCCAGCGAAACCAAGGGATCCAGGCACTCAGTGAAACCCCCAATTATTGTAATAATTATTAAGAATGCCTGTTGCTAAAGTGTTTGGAAATCACAGAAAACCAAAACACTCTGAGAATGTCAGAAATTCCAAGGAGACCTCCCAATTTGTAACAACACTTATCGGGGATGCCCATCTCGCCCGAGTGTTGGGAATTACAGAAAACCAGAACACTCAAGAATATCTGAAATTCCTAGTAATTCAAGCATTCAGGGAGATTCTCAGCTATTGTAATAAACATTGTCTGGAATAGTACTACCTGTCTTGCCCGAGTTTTGGTGTTTTTGGAAATTACGAAAACCAAGACACTCTGACATTGCCAGAAATTCCAAGGAATTTGAGCAATCAGCGAGACTTCCAGGGTATTAACAATTGTTGGAATTCTTGTCTCGCCCAAGTGTTTGCAAATCATAAAAGACCACTTGGAGAGTGTTTTGAAATTCCAAAGAATTTAAGCACTCAGCAAGACCCCTGAATTTCTTCAAACAATCATCGGGAAGGGGCCCCTCCTCGACTCCTGCAGAAATTGAGGAGGAACCGGCATAAAAACCAGTTCTATATGCGAGCATTTTAGACTGGAATTCAAATAAAATTCAACAGAATTTGTACTCAAGGCTCCCAAAATGCAATAACCCAAGGGGACTGTGATTTGAAATCTGTCCACTGGACAAACAGCCAGGGAGAACACAGTCTCCAAGTGTTTGAATTCTCAGAATCTGAACACCAGTTGTCGCGATGACGAGAAGTCTCTCCGTCATTGACAGATGATCCTTCCTCAATGACGTGGATGCACATCCTGTGGGACTGAGATCCTTCTAGGAACATAGTCCTTCAACAATGAATCCTGCGGTAAGCACTATGCAGGATACCTCCTACTCACCTCCCCCCATCCCCGAGTAACCAGGGATGGATGGAGGGAATAGGTGAGGAAGATTGGACACTCTTGCTCATTCGCCTTGCTAGCAGAAACTAGCAGAAGAAGGTCGTGGGCAACCATCAACCTGCGGTGATAGCCATGACACGCATCTAGGAGAGCATTCTCGCCCTGGAGAAAAGCTTTCCCGAGGAGGGTTACAAATCCTTACACAGCAGGAGAAATGCTCGCCTCCACCAAGACTGGTTGGTCGGTCACACAAACGTGACCATGGCCTCTGAGAAGTTGAGCATGCATCTGACTGGCGAGGGCCAGTACCGTTCTTCAACGCGTCCCAGTTCTCGTCAAGGCCAAAACCTTTCAAGAGGACTGAATGGGGGACCCCCTACTGGTCTCAGCGTGTGCATGGTCCCTCAGGACCATCACGTCAACCCTGGGCACCAAGCAAACAATGCGAGAGTGATCACCAGTAAGGCTTGAGTCATTGAGCGACTCACTCCTTTCTTCTTCTCTGTGCCTGAGTCATGACTGTGAGATGATTCAGCGTCATCAACTCTTAATGCACGCAAATCCGTACATTTACGTGCAATCTGGGAATCTCGCGAACAAGCGCCCAACACTGAACTGGTATTAAAAGCAGAACGTCAAACACAGTACAGTGGTACCCCGTTTGTTGAACGTTTCTTGTCAAACTTTCCGTTTTTCGAACAAAATTTTCTATAAAATTTTGTATCGTTTGTCGAACAAATGTTCGTACTTCAAACTGACTGATTATCTAGTTTATACTACTTGTATTTAACAGCCTGCTGGGTCTTACAAGTGAAACTTTAGTAAAAAAAAATTTTCTTTTTCAATATATAACCATATTCAACAAAATGAATAAAAGTATAAAGCATTTAATATAAAGTTTAGCTTTCATATAAAATTTAGCATAAAAGATGTATGAAATTGTACATAACCGCAGTGACGTCACGCCCAGCTGACTTGACAGCGAACGAGGGAACGTTGATATGTTGAGGAGAGGAAGAGAAGAAGAGAGTTAAAAACATTACTATATATATGTAAAAGCAATAACAATTCACATAAAAAATGGAATTTCCCAATAAATTTAATGTAATGATAAAATAGACAATTAAATGCAATACAGGAAAAAAAAGCCTTAATTGAGCCAGTGTTGGTGCACCAAGTGAGATGGTCTTGTTGAAAAACATTGACAAAATAATAAATGAAAGAAACAAAGCTTTCACAATAAAATTTAGCATAAACGATCAATAAAATTATTCTTCACTGCGGGTGATAACCACAGCTAACTTTGAGGTAGAGGGAGGGGCTTTTACATTTTTTGAAGAATAATGAATGAATGATACTTTCATTATCGCGTGTCGTGGTATTATTGAGGAGAGAAGAGACAGTAAAATCTTTACTTACTATAATGTATGTACGTAAAGCAGTACTAATTCACATAAAAAATAAAATGTTATTTCACAAAAAATTTATTTACATAATTATAAAAACATGAAAACAATCAAATGCAGTGCAGTTTGAAAAAAAAAAGGCTTGCTCGAGTCAGTGTTTGGTGCACTGAGAGAGAGAGAGAGAGAGAGAGAGAGAGGAGAGAGAGAGAGAGAGGAGAGAGAAGAGAAGGGCTCTGCTTCCCACTGACTTGTCAGCTGGGCTGGGATGATTATTCACCCATTTCATTCCCTTACATTCACAGCCCACTGACTTATCAGCTGGGCTGGGATGATTATTCACCCATTTCATTCACTTACATTCAATCTGCCCAAATCACTTTTATTTTTGCTGCAGTAAAATACCTATCTAGTGACAATTATTTTTACGATTTTTAACTCAGCTCTGTAATAAACAAAACTGGGGCCGCTTTCAGCTTCTGCATGCCTTCAATTGTTTGTTTGAACAGCTTCCTTGTGAAAAAATTTATTTTATCTCACTTTCCTTTCTTGCATTCTTGACTTTTTACTTACGGTATTGTTTGCAAAATCCTCATGTTTGTTTTAAGTCTGCCATTTGCCAACAGTAAGTTGATGTATTGTGGCATAATTTTAATCTCTTTCGTGCACTTAGGATCCAAGTGTAAACTCCACTCTCTCTCTCTCTCTCTCTCTCTCTCTCTCTCTCTCTCTCTCTCTCTCCTCTCTCTCTCGGATCCAAGTGTAAACTCACTCTCTCTCTCTCTCTCTCCTCTCTCTCTCTTCTCTCTCTCTCTCTCTCTCTCTCTCTCTGACACACACACTATCAATTCTTTTGATCATCCTTTTAGCTAATACTATGTGAACAAATGATATTGTTATAATACATAAAGTTTCATACATACTTACCTGGCAGATATACATAGCTAAGACTCCGTCGTCCACCGACAGAAATTCAAATTTCGCGCCCCCCCCACTCGCTACCGGTATGTCAGGTGATCTACCTGCCTGCCCTGGGCGGCAGGACTAGGAACCATTCCCGTTTTCTATCATATTTTCTCTCTTCCACCTGTCTTCCACTGCGGGTAGGCTGGGTGGGCCATTAATCGTATATATCTGCCAGGTAGTATGTATGAAACTTTATTGTATTATAACAATATCATTTTCATACAATGAACTTACCTGCCAGATATATACATAGCTGATTGGCACCCTTTGGTGGAGGGTCAGAGACAGCTAATATGGAATAGACAGGTAAACAACATATGTTGTAGGTATAGAAAAAAAAAAAACCTTGGTTTCCTACCTGATAGGTGGTAGACTTCGTGGCTGTAGCCCGGTAGTCTGCATCACCTCAAGACTTTAGCGAGATATTAGATCTATGGCTAGAGTTCTTGTGGGTCTGTCGATAGGTATACCGAACCGCTTACTCGGCAGAGCCTAAAAGGACTTTGTCAATGGGTACTGGACCCACTTCTATGACAACACACTTGTGAAGGAGCATAAAACCCAAATCCCGACCACCTGATCCTAACCACCATGTTAGTATATAGAATTGCTCTGAGTTATCCCGAACTCATAACAAACACCCATAACTCGAAACGAAAAACTCATTTATACAAAAAATCTTCAAAAAAAAAAAAAAAAAATCAAAAGCAAGTCCAAATCCAGTCCACAGTAGCGAATGCCAAAACAACGATCCAGTACGTCACCAAGAAATCCAATAAAGATGATCATAAAGTCTTGAAAAGCAAATTCCAGTCAGGAGGTAGTAACAACAATGTTGATACCACCGGCGACAGAGAAAAGATGATAGAAAACGGGAATGGTTCCTAGTCCTGCCGCCCAGGCAGCAGGTAGATCACCTGACCTACCGGTAGCGAGTGGCGCGAAATTTGAATTTCTGTCGGGGACGACGGAAGTCTTAGCTATGTATATATCTGACAGGTAAGTTCATTGTATGAAAATTGATTTTGCTATTAACCTTTGCATACTGAAACCAATTCAATTTCCTCAAAGGGTTCCCATCTATCTTCCCATCCATCCCCCAGCTGGCCAGGTGCCATTTTCACCAAACAGTTCCTAAATCGGTACACAGAAAAAATAAAATTTTGACAATTTTACTATTATAACATACTGTTTCATTACTTCACACTCTTAATTTAACCTTTGAACACACTAAAAATAGAAAAAATGTGAAAAGGGGGATTTTATGGGTTGGTTGGAACAAATTTATCCTGATTCCCTTTATTTCTTATGGAGATATTTGTTTCATATTTGGAGAAATTGTACTTGGAACAGCCTTCTAAAACAGGTCAAGTTCAAAGTCTGAGGTACTACTGTATATATATACTTATTTGAAATTATTAAAGATAGATCCCACAGGGAAAATCGTGATTAACGGCTAGTCAGCAAGAGCTCACAAAACATATGTCTTCATTGGAAGATGGTCAAAACCAAAGTGAGTGTTTACATCCAGGCAGGTGGGCCTACCTGCCTACCAGATGGTAGTTACTGCCCAACTTCCTTCTTCAAGAATTTAACGACCATATTCCAGCCTACGCTGAAAGTGATTCCTAATGTAAAGGAACCGAGGGTTTGTATATCGTGTAGGAACAAATGAGTAATCGGTTCGTGATAAAGTGTTACCTTGGTCAAAAGTTACTCCAACTGCTCTTTGAGGCTTTAGTGATGTCATTCTACCACCTCTGTCCATGTTACAGTGCACCAATTCATAGAATTTGTCATGTGCAAAAGCAACCTTGATGGTAATTCTAGGTGATATTTCCATGCCTGCTTTTACCTTGGAAATTGATTTTTCCTACAGGTTTTTACTTCTGATAAAGAATAATCTTTGTGATCAACTGTAATTTATGTCCCAACGTTCTCTATCTAACAACCAACTAACCCCCCACCTTACCAACTGTACCTTGTCCACCCCCCACCCACCACCCAAGTGACCCACCTCCCCTCAGCTGCTCCCTTCCGTGGAACATATGGCTCCCTATGGGTTTGCGTATCCCTCATCCTCTACCAGAACACAAACATGGTCGCTTTGTTTAAGTGTGTTATCCCCTGCCCAAAACCCAAATTCCCAAAGTCTCCTATCATTGTTGGGTAGAGAAAGGAGATAAACAACAGTTGACTGCCACAAGATAACTACAACCTACTTCTTCATCAAAAGCACTAAAACTGTACGAAAAATCAATTTCCAAGGTAAAAGCAGGCACGCCATCACTACTTAGAAATACCCAAACCTATTACATCAAGAGTAAGAAGAGGCTTTTCTAAACTGCACCACAGGGTAAAGCATTGGTCCGTCAAAGGGCCACTTCTCTCACTCATATTTAATTGGGGAAACAACAATACAATTCAATATTAAGCATACCAATTTAAAAGATTGAAGTTTCATTAACAAAATGAGATACGTATATGAAACTGCCATACAAAGTAAAATAAAGCATGTGAAGTCTTTGTAAAATAACAATTTGTCGAAAATTTTATTTTTCCTAACTATACAAACCTGAGGTCCTTTAACAATAGGAATGTAACTTGCTAGGAAGACTCACTTCTTGGTGGGTGGAATCTCACTTCTTGGTGGGTGGAATCTGAGTCAACGAACAGACTGGTGTTCGTCCCAACCTTTTGGTTGGCCCTCCCCCCTGGTCGTAAGAGCAGAGGGAGGGATTTCTAGCCTCTGCCCAATGATCGGGTATGTACCGCAGGATCAATGGTCAGACCTCTGGACCCAAGTAATAAGAGGGAGGCCAGCATACCTCTTAAAACTAGCAAGCAAGAACTTGTTCCTAATGCAAGAGGCAATATGAAGTCATGAGTTTGTCTTTTGTTGGCTTCCACTTCCCCCCCACTTGTTGGGGAAGTGGTGGATAATTGCTCCTATCCCTAATGAAAGGGATAGGAGGAGCCGGAGCGAGTAGCTTACCTGTATCGGTCTGCTGTTACAGCTTAGTGACGGACTGCATCCCTCTACCCACAGGTAGAGGGGGAGAAAAAAGATGAGGAAGAGAAGCCAGTCACACTCTCATTCACTCATCCATTCATGCAGTCACAAAAGGATGCAATGCTGTTCTGTCCGCTCGGGTGCTGGGTAAGCACACAACCTGTTGAGCAGCCACCACGGGTTCCAAGGAAAAAGTGTCCAAGGACCTGTGGGCTATATCCCAAAGGTAGAAGGAGGGTGAAGGTGGTCTGGTTGGTCCAGACCCCCGCCTTCAGGACCTGCACCAAGGAGTTTTGCGGAACGCAAGGGAAGGACTAATGCCTCTGACTTCATGGGATCTCGGATGAAGGGTACGGATGTCGTCGCTACCATCAGCTTCGTACGCCCTCCTGATTGCCTCACGCAGCCAGAAAGAAAAGTGTTCTTGGATACTTCTTTCTTGGTCACCCGGTTGCTAACGAAGAGACGTCGACACTCAGGCCTGAGGTGCCGAGTTCTCTTCAGATAGCGCCGTAGCGCCCTCACAGGACAAAGCAGCATCTCATCCACATCGTTGTCGGTGAAGTCCAATAGGGAGGGGATTGTGAATGACAAGAATCGTGGTGGGACCGTGAGGAGCGCACTCCCCACGATCACTCTGGTTCGCCTCGCTCTTCCCAGTGTAACCCGAGGAAGTTGAAGGGATCGGAGAGGAAGACCTGATGCTCCCCCCTTTGCCCACATAGCAGAACCAGTGTGCTTGGGGGGCTGCAGGCGGTCGCCAAGCCCCGGTGGCGATCGAGCTGCAGGCCCAGTCGCGCAGCTCCTCCGAGGAAGAGCGGCTGGACTGAGAACAGCGGCTCTGGTCCCAAGCATCAGAGAGCTGTTGCTGGTCCCCCTACCTGCCCAGTCCCGGTGGGAGCGGCGGTTGGACCAGCAGAGTCCGCCATCGCGGTGGGAGCAGGGCCTGTCCTCACTGCGCGTCGTGCCGCTGGCCCAGTTCCGGCGACCGAGGGGACCTCTTCCTTGCCTCAGCCCGCGGCCAGTCTGGGACCATCGTGTCAACCCTGAGTACCAGCGGACCGCTACGATAGCAATCGCTGGTCTGGCGGGAGTCACCTAAGCAACTCTCACCAGTCTTCCGCTCCGTGCCTCAGTCCCTGGCACCGAGCGAACTCGGAAGCCTGTGCCTTGGTGCTGCACAGTCACCCGCAGGCGACCACACACTCGGTACCTCTCGCGAACGAGAGGCCGAGACGGAACCTGATGTAGCAGCAGAGCCCATAGCACCAGGTGAGGAGGTACCGGTGTTAGCTGGTACCCCTCTGGTCCCCATCTTCTTTCTTCCTTGCGGAAGGAGAGACGGGCCCCGCTCCCGAAGGAGCGGGAGGACCAGCGGAAGACGCCCCCATCACACCGGAGTGAGACGGGCCCTTAGAAGTTCCCGAAGGAGAACTTCTTAGGGGGGAGGAGGTGGCCTTCTTCTTCCTCGGCTGTGAAACCTTGGAAGTCAAAGGGGAAGAGGCAGCAGCAGACGACGACGAAGAAGACGATGAAGACGACAACGACACCTTCCTCCTCTTCTTCTTCTTCTTCTTCGTCAGCTTCCTCAGGACAGTCATCAGGTCCTCCATCCAGGACGGAGATGGGGCAGTTGCCGAAACAACACGGCCCGGCTGCACCTGTCCGGAAGGACCTGCGACTGGAGCAGCAACACCACGGGCAGGAACGACGTCGGCAGGGGTTGGTTTGGTCCAGGTACAGCAGGTACGGCAGGCACGGCAGGAACAGCAGGTACGGCAGGAGGCGGGGTCAGCGGCCAGCAACATCCTGGGTACTGGCGGCAGTCAGGCGGGGCGAGCTCTTGGGGCACCGGAAGTCGGGGGGCTGAGGCGA
>NC_061093.1:22470374-22625374 GCF_015104395.2 Macrobrachium nipponense | reverse complement strand
TCGTTCGCAAGAGATGGTGGATAACAGCCAGCCGTGAAGTCGTAGGGACTGGACTGTTTTGGGTGGTACCGCTCTACGTGTGGCTGGACGAGAAGGTTGTGCCAAGGGGGAATCTCTCTTGGTTCTCCTGCGAGAAGAGCCACCAGGTCCAGATACCAAATGGCCTGGGGCCATTTGGGAGCCACCAGGATCATCCTGAGATTCGGGGCTGACCAGTGCTCGACTGATCACCTTGCGAATCAGGCTGAACGGGGAAAGGCATACGCGAAGAGGTTGTCCCACGGATGTTGAAGAGCGGTCCTCTGCAGCTGTCCCATGGGTCCGGCACGGCCTGGGAAAAGAAAAACCTGAAGTTTCCTGTTGTTTTGCCGGGTGGCGAACAGATCCACGACTGGTTCGCAGGTCGAAGAGCCTTTCCGCCACTTCCTGGTGTAGAGACCATTCGGTCCCTATCACCTGATCCCGACGCCTGAGCTTGTCTGCTACTACATTCCTCTTCCCTGGAATGTAGCGTGCTGACAGCTCTATTGAGTGAGCCTCGGCCCACTCGTGCACCTGCCGAGTCAACTGGTACAACGGGAGAGACACTAGGCCCCTCTGTTTGTTGACGTAAGCCACTACCGTGGTGTTGTCGCACATCAACACCACTGAGTGACCCATCAAGCAGTCCTGAAATTCTTGGAGAGCAAGAAACGCTGCCTTGAGCTCCAGTACATTGATGTGAAGGTGGTGTTGTCGCGATCGTCCCACACGCCTGAAGTCAGCAACTCCTCCAGGTGGTGCGCCCCACCCCTCGGTCGATGCGTCTGAGAACAGCTGCATCTCCGGGGGCGTAGAGGCACTCCCTTAAGAGGTTCCTGTCGTCCAGCCACCAGGCTAGGTCCTGCCTCACCTCGTGTCAGGGACACTGGAAAGTTTGGGGGATCCGTTGCCTGTGACCAACTCTCCTTTAGTCTCCACTGAAGAGACCGCAGGTGAAGACGCCCGTGAGGGACTAACTTCTCAAGCGACGACAGGTGTCAGATCACGACTTGCCACTGCTGAGCTGCCTGTTCCTGCCGAGACAGGAACTGGTTGGCTGCCTCCCTGAATCTGCTGATCTGGCGAGTCTGCGGGGAGGGGAAGAATCGCCCTGCTACCGCTTTGTCGATCAGCATACCCAGGTACTTCATCCTATGCTTGGGTTTTCGAGATCGGACTTCTCGAAGTTCATCACGATCCCTAGATCGCGACAAAACTCGAGTAGTCGATCCCTGTCCTGCAGCAACTGCGAGCGGGAGCTCGCCAGGACTAACCAGTCGTCGAGATACCTCATCAGACGTATCCCGTGCGAATGGGCCCAAGCAGACACCAGAGTGAACACTCGCGTGAACACCTGTGGGGCGGTTGAGAGACCGAAGCAAAGTGCCCTGAATTGGTACACCGTCCCGTCGAGGATGAAGCGGAGGTACTTTCAGGAGGATTGATGGATGGGTATTTGGAAATATGCATCCTTCAGATCCACTGAAAGCATGAAATCGTTCTCCCTCCGGATGGAGTCGGAGCACGGAGCGTGCCGTCTCCATCATGACCCGAGTCTGGCGAACGAATCGGTTCAGGGGAGAGAGATCTATCACCGGGCACCAGCCCCCCGTAGACTTTTCCACCAGGAAAAGACGACTGTAGAAGCCCGGTGACTGATCCGTGACGATCTCTACAGCTCGTTTGCTCAGCATGGACTGGATCTCCTGTCTTAGTGCTACGTCCTTCGAAGAGCCTGGAACGTACGATTGCTGTTGGACCGGGTTGGAGGTGAGGGGTGGCCGAGATTCGAAGGGTAATAGATATCCCTCCCGAAGGACACTACTATCCAGGTCTCGGCACCGTAGCGCTGCCAAGTTGCCCAATGGCTGGCCAAGCAACCCCCCACTCCGGCAGCAGGTGAGGGGGAACGCCGTCCCTAGCGTTTCCCCCCTTTCTTCGACTTCTTCCCTGACCCTCCTGCGCGAGAAGGATGGCTGGGAGGAGGGCTGGTTACAGCCCCCCCCCCTTGGCAGAAGACGAAGAAGACAGAGTCTTTCCACGGGGCTTCGACGAGGCTATCGTCTTAAACTGCCGAGGAAGCGCTAGCCGAGCTCTTTGGCTTGGCCGCAGTTCGAGGCTGCCCAGAAGGCTTCGAAACTGCCTGGTGTACCAGACGGTCACTGTCATCAGTGCGCCGTCTGTCCACCGCAGCATCCCACCATCTCTCCTGGGAAGAAGAGAGGAGGAACTCCGTATAGGTCCATTACAAAGCCCTAATGCCGCCTCACGCCCAGCCGCCCTGGATACTCGTGTAAGGACAGCGTCCCTACGTTGGAGTACCAGGTTGGCCCACAGGTTTACCGTCTGGTGGGCTAGGAAGGAGATGGCTCTTCCTCCAGACTGGCAAAGCCTCCTGAAGGCCGAGTCTTCTTCGGGGGGGAGATTCCCCTGGAGTTTGGCTGCGACCTTAGACACTGTGAGGGACCACAGGTCTAGCCAGGAGACGGCCTGGAAAGCTGCCATGGCAGTGGATTCCAGACCAAGTGTCTTGCTGCGGCGAGAACCATAGGTTCTCAGATAGGGGGGGGCTGCTGCAGAGACACCCCTGGTGTTAGCCTGGCTAACTCCGGGTTTACCTGTTTGGGCGGCATCGGGTCTTCAGACGGCACGTAGAATCGCCGCTGTCGCAGTAGAGGAGGCGGAAGTAGCTTGCTCGACCTGCTCGACCTGAGAGAGCCTTCCTGCCCGGAGACAAGAGACTCAACCTGGTTCAAGACAGAGTCGGCGAGCTCTGATCGCGGCAATCCCACCGTCGGTCTGGGTTCCCTCTTCGGGCCCCAGAACGACTCGAGCCGGGACGTGGGCTCGGAAGGTGGGAGTGGTGACCCTTCCCCAAAGTCGTTGTGCTGACGAATCAGCGCAATAACCTCGGCAAAGTTCATCTGGATCTCTGGAGTCACTGCATCCAGAGGAGTAGGACCGTCCAGTCCCTCGAACAGGAGCATCTCCCGAGGACCCTATCCCCCCTCGAGGGGGGGGAACGAGCGACAGACCCCTCTCGGTCTCCTCCAGCCACTTGCGCATACGTCCTGGTCGGTCCGAGAACCGTGCCTGGCACGTAGGGCGTCGTGGTGGGATCATGAGGAGCGCACCCCTCACGATCACTCCTCAATACCTCGCTCTTCCCGGTGTAACCCGAGGAGGTTGAAGGCACGGGAGAGGCAGACCTGACGCTCCCCCCTCGCTCGCTGGCAGAACCAGCGGGCTTGGAGGGCTGCAGGCGATCGCCAACCGAGCTGCAGGCCTGGTCGAACCGTCTTGCTGTGAGAATGGCTGGACTGAGCACAGCGGCCCCGATCTCGGGTGTCAGAGGAGCTGGTGCTGGTTGCCGTACCTGATTGCTCTCTGTGAGAGCGGACGGTCAGGCGACCTGCAGGCTCCACTGTCACGGTGAGACCGGTGCTTGTCCTCACGGCACGTCACGTCGCTGGTGCCAGCCGTGGCTGGCACCAGCGACCGGGTAGACCTCTTCCCAGCCTCGGCACATGGCCAGTCGTGGACCGTCACGTCAGCCCGGGTAGCCAGCTGGTCGCCGCGAGAGCGAGAGCTGGTCTGAGAGTCATGTGATCGGCTGTCACCAGTCTTCCGCTCCGTGCCGTGAACCTGACGCTGAGCGAGCTCTGACGTCTGGTTCTTGGCTGCTACGGTCGCTGGTAGGCGACCGTACACTCGGTACCTCTCGCGAACGAGAGGCTGAGACGAAACCTGATGCAGTGGCAGAGCCTCTGACACCAGGTGAGGAAGTGCCAGTGTTAGCCGACACCCCTCTGGTCCCGGTAGTCTTCTTCCTTGCGGAAGGAAGAAGACGGGCCCCGGCTCCCGAGGGAGCAGGAGGACCAGCGGAAGAACGGCCCTTAGAAGCTCCCGAAGGAGACTTCTTTAGGGGGGGAGGAGGCAACCTTCTTCTTCTTCGGCTGTGAAGCCTTAGAAGTCGAAGGGGGAGAGGCGGCAGACGACGACGACAAAGAAGACGACGAAGACGACGACGACACCTTCCTCCTCTTCCTCTTCTTCTTCGTCAGCTTCCTCAGGACCGATGTCAAGTCAGCCATCCAGGGCGGAGCCGGGGCTGCTGTTGCCGAAGCAACAGGGCCCGGACGCGCCTGTCCGGACAAACCAACATCGGGAGCAGCAGCGCCACGAACAGGAACGACATCAGCAGGTGCAGGCATCCACAGGAACAGCAGGTACAGTCCACGCAGCAGCGGTCGGCAACATCTCAGCCAATCATCAGCGGCTGGGCAGGTACGGCAGGTGGTACATCCAAGCCAGGAGGACGGACCAGCGTCACCGACACTCCTTGGCATCGGCAGGCAGGTCCAAAGGGGGAGCTCTTCGGACATACAAAGTCTGGCCCTCGCCCCCAGCACGGCAAACCCCAGTGGCGGCATCACACTCCCCCTGGAACGGCGATCGGACCTTGCACCGATGAAGTTGGTGTTACAGACACCGCATGCGGGGAATAACACCAGATGAGGGGGGAGCAGCATAGCCTGGAGTGGACAACGTAGTGGTGGTGGTGGTCACAATGGCATGCGTGACCGCAACAGAGCCAGCCAGATGGTAGAGCAGCCCCTGGACACTTGGCACGCCCTGCAAGCCCAACGATGCCCACACCTGTCCAAGGTCGTCCCTCGTAGCAGCAGCACCTGGGGAAGCAAAGGTCGGGTGGTTAGAAGGGGTCTCTACCCGTCCGCGCGGTGTAGACGAACGGATAGAGGTCCCAGAATACAGTTCCACGTCGGGGTACCGAGCGCCCTCCTCCACACTCGACAGATCGGGTGAGGAGAAGGACCTGGAAACCCCCCCCCGAAGGGGAAGGAGCCAACCGTGGGAGCTGAGCCAGGGGCAGGAAAGAGGACGAAGTGTCCGTAACCAAAGGAGTCGCGGGAGAGCTCTCCGACGACTCCTTTGCAGGCCTTCGCTTCTTCCTGCCCTCGTACAAGCCCCAAGATACACAAACATCGCACGGCTCGGCACGGGTGCACTGGCGCCCCGACACCGAGCACATAACACATGGGATCAATCTCAGGGAATGAGCACTACTTACCGCACTTACGCCCCTCAGTTCCCGGCACAAGTCGCCGGATGATAGGAGGCGGCAGAGAATCCATGATTGATCAAATCAATTAAGTTCACTTTGACAAAATTGACGAAAAAAAGGGAAATGATTGTACTTACAATTGCTCGCAAACACAAAGAGAAACAACCATACAAAGGAAAGCAAACGACGATGAAGCGGGCAGAGAGCGCAGAACACACGTCCACTCGCTGTGAGGCCGAAAGCAAAAGTGATTGTTTACCTCCCAGTCGCGCGGGGCGTGCCTGTCGGACAAGCAGTTAACTACCGAACCCCTTGTTCGAAAGCTTACGACCTATCAGCTGCCGCTAGTAACCTTCCTATTGGTGTATGGATTTAGCAAAGGAAATGGGAAGTATGTTGACACAAGTGACTCCACAATCATCGAGACGGCGTCAATCTTCTACACATAAGGTGTTTTAAGTAAAAATTTCAAAGTAGCATAGACGTGAGTTTGCACTACGCATGGCTAGACTTTCATTAACTTCTGTTTAATTGGAAATTATAGTCTTAATTTCTAACTTGGGAGAAAACAACTTACTTCCGAGAGGAAAGTAGAGGTCTCGAGATGTTGCTTCCATGGAGGTTGGCTTATGACTGACATCTAATTCAGGATACTAGAAGTGCTAGTTAATTTTAGGGAAAGTGACCGTGCCACGGTAAAAAGTGTCCCCCTGTCCCACACAACGGTGATTTACCCTATTACTTTACGTAGCCTGATCTTGGTTTACGGACCTCAAAGAGGTCAAAGTGGAACAGAAGTTATTGGAAATATAGCGAAGAGGGAGATGTGGAATATTCACAAACCCTTCACATGCCATGAAAACCAGCAAGGCCAAATGGGTATGTAAGTTAGGGGTAGGCCTATTAATCTAATAGGTATAGGGTAAACAACCACAGACGATCCACGTCATCGCGTGGCCAGTCCTTATTCACTTAATATTAATTGGTGAAACAAGAATACAATTACAACTTTAAGCATACCATTCAAAAGATTAAGTTTCGTCAACATAATGTGATATATGAAAGCCCCATACGAACTAAAATGAGCAAGTGATGCTCTTCGTAAAATATGTTTTCAAGGCAGTTTTGAAATCCAATATGGCGGCAATCGTGCGGCTGGCCGTTCTAACCACCAGACAATCCACCATCTTTCCAGCCTTCCCAGCACTCATTTGAACAATGTTAGCGTATTTATGTAACAATTATTGATCTTACTCCAGATTGCAGTTGTAATCAGCACAATAAGACATTTTGTTGCCTATATTAGTGAAAGCATGAAACTTTTTTATTCCCGGGGTCAAGGTTTGAACTGAATTAACCTTTAGGTACCTTGTAATAGGTGGTTTTATCCTTACTGCCATCACAACTGAAACTCCACAGTGCTTATTTGATTGTAATTATACAAATTTTGCTCTTAATTCACTCCACATTGCACTTGAACCACGTTGCTGTTCCTGGTTCCTAAGTACTCACTCTGCAAACACAGTTACGAGCAGCAGATGACTACAGTTTATGAGGTGCAAAACTTTTCTTCCTTTAATTGTTTACTTTACTCATTTTTAGTTGAACTTTACTTTGTTACTTTAAAATGTTTATTTAATTCATGTCTATTACCCCTTTTTTGCAACCAAATTAACCCCAAAAAATTACAAATATTTCTGATGTACTTTTACGAGGAGAACGACGCGACGAAAAATGACTCATCGTTGCCAATCGAGTGGAGCTTTACACATACGCCGATGCATTTACAAACTGTTTCCATTAATTCTAGTTGTCATAGTAATGCAGTAATGATAAAATTGCTGTAATATGTATATATACTACCAATATAAACGCTAATTTCACTTATTTCCCCGGTTTTGTGTAAGTCTTATACCCAGTTTGGAGGGTAAACACATACCA
This sequence comes from Macrobrachium nipponense, assembly GCF_015104395.2. Taxonomy (NCBI): domain Eukaryota; kingdom Metazoa; phylum Arthropoda; class Malacostraca; order Decapoda; family Palaemonidae; genus Macrobrachium; species Macrobrachium nipponense. The sequence continues at coordinate 22,618,326 of NC_061093.1, read as the reverse complement.
ATTGACAACACTGATACACAATTGAAGAGCACAAAATGCCGCAAAGAATGCAGTAGTCCCCTTGGATACGTACTGGGTTAAAGGTCAGGTTTACGATTGTTCTGATGAAAGTGCCCCAGCGTCTATGGGTACAAGTGGTGTGCAGATTTACCACAGGAATGGGAAGTTTGTTGACACAAGCGACTCCGCAAACATCGAGATGGTGTCAATCTTCTAAACTTTTTTTAATCGTAAGTCAAAATTTTGAAAGAATTTTGGGGTAGTGTGCTGCATTGGTCACACTTTTCATTACCCTCTGTTTAAATCTTAAAATATGGCCTTAATTTTTAACTTTGAAGAAAATACTTACTTCGAAAGGAGAGTAGAGGTCTTGACTCCTGCTATCCCCACCACCAACAACTCAGGACGTGTTAAAGTACTTTTTCGGAGGGTGGTCAAAACCGCGGTAGTCAGTGAGTTGGCCAGTCCAGTCGGTTGTTTACCCAAGCTATCCTACCAGGGTCAAATTTCACACCACATTTGGAAAATACTAATACCCCAGTTACCATAATTCCATAATTGAAGCTATTTGATTCAATATGTTGGAAATGATTATACCTAAAGTTCGAGAGGTTCAGCCGCCCAAATTCTTAACCAGCTTTACTACCCCCACCAACAATGAATAGAACTAGGGTAAAAAAAAACAAAAAATTAAATCCCAATGGGATAAAAAAGGTCGAGCTGTAAATCAAATAGATTCGTTCAGAATTCAAATCCGTAAGGAATTATTGTTCAAGGTTACAATGGCCTCAACACAAGTACGAAAACAAAACACCTGGAAAGAAATTCACAAAACACCCAAGTTAACAACATGCCCAACAAGGGTCCATCTGGCGACCGCAGGGGTCAAAGGAAGTCATGGAACGTCACTAACCTGTCGCCCTGGTAGGGGAGAATATCCTATACTTCGACATAAGACGTCTCTACGTCACAGAAACCGTAATAAGACGAAAACTCAAATTAGGAGCAGTGTCAGGGATCCCCAGAGGACATCAACAACACGGATATCAACAAACGTCATAATATAAGAAGGGTCTTCATACATTTAAATAAGAGTTATCTGTTTTCGTTTTCCGATAAATATCGTTTTTCAGATGTAGCTCGAGAGCTCTATGATCATATTCCTAAATATATATACACACATACATACCTATATATATATATATATATATATATATATATATATATATATATATATATATATATATATATATATATATATATATATATATATATATTATTCAATGGGATGGTTGGAGAGGTTCAGCACTTTGCTGGGTAAGCCAAGATTATTCCATACGTTGTTGCTCTTTAGTATTTTTAATTTGTTGCACAGATTTCTGAAGTAGGATTCACTGCTTTCAATAGCAACCGATAGCACAAAATAGGAAGGTATCTGTACATACCATTATTCCCGCACAGGAGGCGAAGCGACGTGGATAATTCACTTATTCTTCTTTTCATCACATAGATGTCTTGGTGTGATATATATATATATATACTATATATATATATATATATATATATATATATATATATATATATATATATATAGTATATATATATATATATATATATATATATATATATATATGTGAGGGTATCCAATATAAATAATTCATCTCAACAGCTTCACATATATCAGATATTTGTTATGATAAAACCAACAAGTTTTATTGTGAAAGTAACATGGAGAAAGAAGCTTCTAAGAATATTCCTAGTTTGCCTGTTTTAGTGGTTTTGAAACCATAAAATCGTTGTTAAAATCTTTATTGTCAACATTTGTTTTTCCTGTAACACAATAAAAGGAATGCTAATTTTAGAAAAATGGCCCTAAGGAAAGCTACAACATCATACATAAAATTCCATGTTTGGACTGCCCCTCTTTTTATATCGGCCAATCTAGCAAGGATTTAGAAGTAAGAATTAAACAACACAGTAGTTCTGTCAAAACTGGGCAAATATCCAATGCAATATTCATTCATTTAAGTGAAAACTCTCACAGGATAAACTGGAATGGCAGCTCAGTGATTGCCAGATCGAAATGTTTTAGAATCTACCAATACTACTTACTTCCAATTGTAATTTTTAACCTTAGCACTGCTGGTATTACTTATGGCCCTCCCCTTGTATTAGGAAAGCGTTTAAGGATGACCTTAAAGATAAAATCACTTACTTGATTACAAATTCCCTTATAGGTAATTGCTTTGCTATGTATCTATATGTTTTGATATATTTTTTTTGTGAAAATTTTTCACTTTGCAAAAAATATTATCGCTTACCAAAATGAGATTTATTGAACTGTATCACTTATAACATTTTTCGGTGGTCATTCACCCCCTTGTATAATCTTTTAACTGTCTTGTCCCTGCCTCTGAGATCTTAATCCTTTGTAAGCCTAATAAATTTGTACCGCTGTTTTGGTAGGTCTACTAATTCTTCAGCTGTGTTGGATTCCAGGTACATATTTTCCTTTATAATCCTTATCTGCCGTTTATACAACTTTCTTTGTAAACTTATTTTCATTTTCATATTTTATATCAGTCCACTTAATAATGGACAAGAAATCAATAGGACTCGCAGCGATACTTCTTTCTTTCACTTTCCTTCATGGATTTTGCCTTTATTATATATTCATCACGTTCCATAGTTTTGTGATTCAGTTATAGGTTCATATATATATATATATATATATATATATATATATATATATATATATATATATATATATATAATATATATATATATATATGTGTGTGTGTGTTGTGTGTGTGTGTGTGTGTGTGTGTGTGTGTGTGTGTGTGTGTGTGTGTGTGTATGTCGAAGGGAATTGTGGGTTCTGAGTAAGAATAAAAAAAGGAACAAAAAGGTTGAAGATGTGAGGGTAATTATTCACAAAAAGTCAAATGCCGCATAAGAAGACTTGAGAAAGAGGAAGATAGACATAAAGTAGCAGTGGAAGATAATTCATCAAGATGAAATTCTTCTAGAGTATAACATAATTAACAGTAAAGTATGAATGGCTCGGCAATCTTGTTATAGGAGCATCGATCTTAACATATAACTTGGATTAGATTTCAACATCCTATACTCTGTTTTTTTCCATCTGTCCATCCGCCTGTGGTGTTTTTGTATGGTAACACTGCGTCCCGGGCTTTAAATAGTTACGCTATGTGTAAGTTTTTAGGTAAATAAAAGGATATCTGGGTGCACATTTGCAACTGAAAAGTTGTTTTAATAATTTACTGTATGCGAAGTACACCGTTAATATTCGAAATAGGATATTGTTTATATTGTTGAATGTAGCTGAATGTAACTCTCTAAAGCCCGGACGCGGTGTTACCATACGCAAACCACCACAGGTGGATGGACAGATGAAAAAAGACCGAGTATAGTAAAGGATTTTAGGTAAACAAAAGGCAAGAGAATTTCTGATGCCTTATAGGTTCATTCTGTCTATCAGTCCTGACTGGGAAGGCAGATCCTGTTAATTGCACATTGATTTCAATATTTTTAACGAATTTTTATAGTAATAACAAGCATTGCAAATAGCATCTATATTTCAAAGCTCTTATCTCCCTTTCTAGGGAGGGAATACCCATTTTAGATAATATTTTCCTCCCCTTATTTCAGCTTTTATTTGGTATTTCTTGTTTCTGCAATATTGAAAAGAGTAGCTAATTAGATGAACAACCTTCACCTTCATTGTAGCAAATGTTTTTGACAATTTGAGTATAATTGTCACGAGAGGAATGCCGTTGCATAATTTTTTTTTTAAATTAAAAATGGAGTTGAGTGTACCAAAGATGCATTGGACTCATATACACTTAATAACAATTATGGGGTAGTTTCATAACTAATTCTTTTGCTTTTTAGTGCATTTTTCTGAAAGAAAGAGTCCTTAAACAATGAGCATGCTTAGTGGGTGCCCCCTCCCGCCAACCTCCACCTACCAGATTATGGAGGTAACAGGAACTCCAACCTTGAAGGAGTGGCGATGACAAGGTGAGCCTTGTTAGGCGCACCGAAAAGACTCGCACACTGACAAACAAAGGCAAAACTACTGAACAATTTTGCCCGGGGAAAACGGTCTTGGAACAACAACAGAGCTGAATGATGAGGCCTTAATTAGTTTCGACAACCCTCTATAGATGTAGGGAACCATAACGCCATTTTTTGTAACTATGTTATATATCTTAAGTGCTTTGAATTATTTAAAAATACGTTAATACGTTTTGGATTTTGGTTTGAAATTATACATAACTTGTTGAAATAACATTCACCCATCCTCGGAGAAGAAAATTTCTATTGGGAAGCTATCTAGACGTAAATGCAGGTTAGCTGTTCCGAAAATGAATATCCTTTTAAGATCAAGCCTCCATAAAGGCATATTAAAAACACGTAATATAAATGTTTAAATATATCTCTAGGTAAGCATATTCTTCGTACACAATTCTGTCCATATTTTACCAGTGAATAGAAACACGAAGGAAGAGGTGTCTGAAATATATGGTTCCAACGTATAAATAGTTTTATGGGCCTTTTATCTTATATTGCTGGATTACACTAAAAAAGAAATTTCCATTCTCTATGCACCTTCAGCAAGCCAAGAAAAACATATATTAAATAAACAAATAAATCCTGATTAAAAAAGCTGATAATTAAAATGAGCTCAGTCACAAAAGCTCATTGTAATGGTGACCATATACTAAATGAAACAATATGGAGTTAAAATGAAGAATGTTTGTGTTTGAAAAGCGAGGGCATGAAAGAACCGATCCGAGTGCTAGGACCTATCACACAAAAATATACTACTCGGGTTGAATAACATTTTGCTAAGGCTAAGGACAATCAAACTTCACGAGAAAGTTTGGAGCAGCTGAAAACTTAATTAGCGATACATAACTAAATTGATGATAATGAAAATATAGCATAAGGTAACTGACAAAAAGGAAACAGCGCAGCCCTTTATGATACACCAGTTGGTCAGATATAGAGCAATTAACCACAATAGAAAAGTGCCATAAAAGAAATTAGGACCCAGAACATAGGAAGAAGTTTATTTGATTTTATAATAATCTTATAATATTGCATATCTACAGAGCACCAACATTAGATCTCTGCTGAAGATGATCACATTCAATATCCTCGCTACTTACAATTTTGAAAAGCACAACATAAATTTTATAATGTATAATAATTTTATGTTTCATAAAATATAAAAATCATAGCAGATGAAAGTTGAAAAATTATTCGAGTTATTTCTGTGCTATCCGGAACTCCTAAAAATAGACGGATTTCGTTTGTTATTAGCTGTTATCGTACATTTGAGATGTAGGTCACATGGTCAAAGAAAACGGGTTTATTTTTTACATCCACTTTGTTTTGTTTAATAACTATGAAATAGGCAGGTTTTCTATAACATATGTCTAAAAATAAGCTAAGTTTTTATTTCAGCATATTTTGATAGACTTTTGTCATATATTTAGATAGAAGGAAAATAAACGATATTTTAAATCTCCCGCCTATGATTAGGTCCATCATCTTTTGTATATAGTTAAAATACTTTTATATATTAAAATATATAATGTTGACCCATGTTTATTATAAAGACAAAATTATGACCATAGAATATCAATATATTCATGCTATTTCGAAATATTTTCGTAAACTGTACACCCTTCGCCATCTTTGTTGTTATTGTCTCTTGTTTTGTTTCAGGTCTGAATCAATTCCGGACCTAAACCTGCGGTAATTACGTTTGAACGTGTAAATAGGATTTCTCGAATCTCATTATTGCATTTTCAGGATACACAACCTCTGACATGGTGAGAAGATTTATGACAATTTGTTAAGCCAGTAAAAACACATAACTAAGCTAGGCTAATCGTAGGCTTTGGTACAGAGTTTTTTCGCAGGGCTAAAGTACATTTAGCAAAATTTAGTTTCTAATCAGCGCTAAAACTGATTTATTATTAATGATATCGTATATGATAACATATTATGAAAGGTTTTTCATATAAAATCTTCGTTAATGCTATAAAAATGCTTAGCTAGGTACCTAATCAACATTATAGGCTACTAACCTGGCCTAATCGCTCAAGCAGTTAAAGAATTCATACCAATGCTAAAATAGGTAACTATGATAGTAGTAGATTCACGTCCAGCGTGCATCTGATGTCTAGGCCCGTCCCTTACAACAGTCCTGATTGGGTGTTGATAGCCAATCACAGGGCTGGAAACTCTTGGTCTCTCTTGAGAGTTCACATAGGCTAGGCATCAATGTACGTTACGACCTCTAATGAGGGGATGTGGCTTTCCAAAATGATAACTTGGGTAGTTTGTACATCAGCGGTGAAGCAGTTACAGCTCCTAAAGTACGATTCCAAATGACAATTGTACTATAGGATAAAAGTTGTTCAGCATGGCAAAATCTATCCAAAAAGTCACTTACCTTATCATATTTCGGCAGTTTACCATCTGGCAATTTTTTCGTTGGACCGTAACTTTTCTAAGTACCCAGTTGATCTTAAACCCTGTGGCTAGCCGCGCAGGGAAACAATACCTCTTGCCACAACAAACTTACTTGCCAAGTAATATTTATATATGCAGATAAGGGTGAAGCGCCGTTCTACCATGTTCTTATCGACAGCAAAACATTAACAAACTTTTCCCCTTGTAAATCTGTGGTCTGCGGATATTTTTTTTTCCTTTGAAAATCGGCGGTCTGCGGGATATTCACTTGCTTTGTTAACTTTCATTACCCTTCAGTTTTACCTGCAGAAAAGGAGTTTCCCAGTTCATCACTAAACATTGTCAAGCCAATAATTTAAGGATTATAATAATATTTAAGAATTATGTATTCAGTTTACCTAGACTTGATGCTCAAATAGTTAAAGTGAAATAAATATGAAATTCTTAATATAAAGTATATTCTTTCATTCCTTACATGAGATTGTATGTGCACTTATCTTTTATCATCTTGTGTTTCATACTGTTTGTAGCTTAAATGTCATGGAAGACAATGCTACCAAAAAAAAAAAATTATAGGTAGAGCCATCAATATGAAAATAACAAGCAAAGTATTAAGAATATTAATCTCTCTCTCATCTTCCTGTAGTCATGTCCTGCTCACGTGATCACTCGATGACATAATCATCATGATCATGACCCCTCCTAAGAAGAAGTCTTATGGGGGTTATGGGGAAAAAGAATATTAAGACTTCATTATTGTCATTAACATTATCACCATCACCCTTTCGTGTTGTATAGTAGAAATCTCTTTATGAAAATAATTGTCTTAGATATTGATACCATCTGGAGGAAATTCTTTCATATCAGTGATTTTTCTTTCGCTACAATCTGTCCTTTATACCCCTTTCATTATTCCTTTTTATTATATATATTATGATTTTCTTCATAATTCTTATATCATTATACCTAATTCTTAATTCACTAACTTGTCGATGTTTAGTGATGCAATTTGGGAAACAATACTTTTCTGCGGTTGAACTGAGGTGTAATGAAAATTATAACTTTCGAAAGACGTATCCCTAGAGTGACCAGACATCCCCCTGCAAATGTACTAATGTCCCCTTTTATTGAATTTGCCTGTCATCTGTCCCCCATTGCATATGCAAATTGTAATAAACAGTTAATTGTTCAAAGATAAGAGTTAAAATATTTTTTCTTGAAACCTCTAAGGCTCTTTCAGAAGCATATTGGTCAAATATAAATGTTTTTTTTTTTGTATATCATATATATATATATATATATATATATATATATAGGTATGATATATATATATATATATACACATACACACACACATATATATATAATATATATATATATTAATATATATATATATATATATATATATATATATATATATATATATATATATATATATATATATATATATAGATATATATATATTATATATATATATATATATATATATATATATATATATATATATATATATATATATATATATATCTATATATATATTATATATATATATATATATATATATATATATATATATATACATATACATATGTACATACATACATACATATCCCATATACATATACATACAGTGATCCCCTGTATTCACGGGGGATGTGTACCAGACACCCCAGTGAATAGTTAAAACCCGCGAATAGTTAGAAACCCGACTAAAAATGCTTATAACTGCCTATCTTGAAAGTTCAGATACCAAATAACATCCTACTTCAAATATACCTAAAATTAATTACTTAACTTACTACTGTATTAATCTTTGAGGTTATATTATTAATATAATTCCAAAGTCATCTTAACCAAAAATTCTACATTAAAAATAAAAATATACCTACATTCAATAACAGAGAGAGAGAGAGAGAAGAGAGAGAGAGAGAGAGAGAGAGAGAGATGAGAGAGAGAGAGAGACACATGAATGGCAACATTATATATCTGACCATCAAGAGAAAAGATAATGAATTATTCCTGAGAGAGAGAAAGCATTATCCTTATTTAAAAGTGAAATGGATAGATTATTGTATTTCTTTAAATACTATCACATATGAATTTCTAAATTAGTAATATTATTAATATTATTATGTGAAAATATTATAATAAACATATACACATGTACCATAGAAATTCTCTCATCTCAGGAAAAGAGAGAGAGAGAGAGAGAGAGAGGAGAGAGAGAGAGAGAGAGAGAGAGAGAGAGAGAGAGAGAGAGAGAGAGAGAGTTATCATTATTTTGAAAGAGTGAAATTGAAAAGATTATTGTAGTATTTCTGTAAAATACTATCACATATGATTTTTGTAATTACAGTTATTATTACAATTATTATTATCATTTGAAAATATTAATAAACTATAAAATACATGTACTATAAAAAATCTCAAATCTCAGGGGAGAGAGAGAGAGAGAGAGAGAGAGAGAGAACACTCCCTCCCCTCCCCTCCCCTCCCCTCCCCTCCCCTCCCCTGCCCCTCCCCTCCCCTCCCCTCCCCTCCCCTCTCCCTTCCCCTCCCCTCCCCTCCTGTCACATTATGTGATATATTTGACAGCTTTTGGACCTCAGTTTGGTACCTGGAGTTTGAAAGAAAGATGTGTGAAGACTGGGATTTCCTTCATTCTTACATAATTTTATTAATTTATAAACTAAAATCTTACAAATTCACTATAGAGAGCAGCTCAGGACGAGAGTAACTGTTGACTAGCTTAAGTCGAGAATAACAACAACATAGTGAAATTTGTATTTTAAATATTTTTATGGTGAGAAGAAATGAAACATCGATAGTGATAAGATATTCTCTTGTATACTCACAGTTTAGTAAATCACAGAAAGAATAAGAATATGGCAACAAATGTCGGGGACCATCTTGTTCTTTTATTCTTTTATTATTATTATGACACTTATCATTTGTATGACTGCAGTGTTCAGAGAAGTTGATTAAGTTCTACCAAAACAATAACGAAGTTCAAATTGAATATTAATGTTTTCCTTAATGTTATTAATATTGTAATTACACTACTACTATTAACATTTCTAAAAGGTTAACGAATGACAAAGGTTGCTGTGAAGCAATGTAACTCAATGTTTACATTTTGTTGCTGGCCACTCAAGTACAAGTTGATGCCAATGATGTGGAATTATTCCATGAATAGGCTGTATATTATGAAGATATGCCAGTAATATATAAGGTGAGAATGGTTTTATTGTTTTTATTGTCAATTAATATCATAATGTGAATATGATCATGCATGTTGCTGGTTATTGGACCACAGAGAAGGCTTAGCCTACCACGGACAAGCCCGTGATGCTGCGATTCATACCAGCGATGTAGATTGAGAAGTGGTCCAAGGAAAAACCCGTGGATAACTGATCCCGTGATTGCTGACCCGCGACTAAGGGAGGCCATACTGTATAGATATCTAGGGTTATGCCTAGGCATAGTCTATACATACTTGTTAATTTTTATGGGTATCCCCCTTTCACATCTGAAGTAAATGGTCACCCTACCTATCCCTCAGGAGAGGTTGGAATATAGACGTTCCCTATATGAACTCTTGAGAGACTGAGAGTTTCCAGCTGTGTGACTGGATTATCAACTCCCAATCAGGAGCATCGTAAGGAACGGCGCTGGGCATGGGATGCATGGGTGATGTTAATCTATTATTGCAAAGTCCACCTAACCTTGCAGCTAAGCCCCACCCACTAACTACATCATCACCATTCCTTGAAGCTGATTGGTTGGCAATAGGTAGTTTAAAAAATTTGGTTAATCCATGGTTTTTTTCATGTTCAATAATTTGTTCCTACATGATATACAAACCCTCGCTCCTTTATATTGTGAATTACTTTCAGCGTGGGCTGGAATACAGCCATTAAATTCTTGAACAAGGTGGTTAGGCAGTAACTACCTTCTGGTAGGGCGGTAGGCCCGCCTGCCCATATGTAAACACTGCTTTCGGCCATCATCCAATGAAGACGTATGTTTGTGAGTTCTTGCTGACTAGCCGTCAATTACGGTTTTCCCAGTGGGATCTTTCTTTTATTATTTTGAATGAATATACTGTATACATTGTGTTTGATGTTAATAATTAATTAACATGACACATTTTTAATCAATTTGTAGTATTTGTTCCTACACAATATACAAACCCTCAGTCCTTTATATAAGGAATTACTTTCTGCGTAGGCTGGAATACGCCTGTTAAATTCTTGAACAAAGTGGTTAGGTAGTAACTACCGTCTGGTAGGTGAGTAGGCCCGCCTGCCTGGATGTAGTAAACATTCCACTTTGCTTTTGGCTGTCCCCAGGGTCAAGCGTGTCGGGAGCCATAGAAATGCAAACTTTCGGTTAGAACTTCTGCTGCTATCTAGATTGTGCTGCCTCCAAGACTAGTTCTTTGTGTCGGCCGCTTGTTTGTGAGCTTCCCAGGTTGTGCATGCAAATCTGTGGATTTGCATGCATCCAGAGTCATTAACACTGAGTGCACTCACCTTCATGACTCGGGCACAAAGTGGACGAAAGGGTTACACTCAGGTGACTCACACCTTGCCAGCAATCACTTTTGCGGTGACTGCTTAGTTCTCGTGAGACTGTACATGCGGTGAGACTGGTAGAAGGTTCCTCGTTCAGTCCTCACGAGAGGTTTTGACCTTAGATGGGACTGGAACGCATTGGGAGGATGGTTCCAGCTCTTGCCAGTTAGTTGCACAATCAACTCCACACGGCCACAGTCACGTTCATAGTGACTGACCGGTCTCTGTGGTGGCGAGCGTTTCTCCTGGTGTGCGAGAGTTTTGTAACCCTCCTTGGGAAAGCATTTCTCCAGGGCAAGAGTGCTCTCCTAGACTTGCGTCGAGGCCATCACCACAGGGTGATGGCTGCCTGCGACTCGCTTCTCCTGCTAGGTATGCTAGCAAGGCGAGCGAGAGTGTCTAATCTTCCTCACTTATTCTCTCTACTTCCTCTGGCTACACCAGGAGGGGCGAGGTGAATAGGAGGGATCGTGCAGACTGCTCTCTCCAGGATTCAGTGTTGGGGCCCTATGTTCCTAAAGGGCTTAAGGCTCCCACTGGACGTATGTCCACGTTGTTTAGGAAGGATCTTCTGTCAGTGATAGAGAAACTTCTCACTGTCTTGACACCTGGTGTTTCGAACTGTGTGGAGACTATGTTTTCCCTGGCGCTTTCTGTCCTTTGGCGGATTCCAATTTGAAGTCCCCTGTGGGGTCTTGTGTTTTGGGAGCCTCGTGTGCTTATTCTGTGGAATTACACTAAAAATCCAGTCCTAAATATGATCGCATATAGGACTGGTTTTTATGCCTGTTCCTCCTCGATTACTATGGGAGTTGTAAGAAGGACCCCTCCCAATGATCTTTTGAATTCTTTGATGCTCGCTTGAAATCTCTGAAATTTCTGGCACTCTGAGTGTTCTGGTCTTAAATGATCTGTAAACACTCGGGTGAGAGGAGATTCCCCATTATGTAATTGTTACAATAATTGGGATTTTCACTGAGCACTTGTGTTACTTGGAATTTCTGTCATTCTCTGAGTGTTTTGCTTTTCTGTGAGTTCCAAACACTGGCGAGACGGAAATTTCCAATGATTAATATTACAAGAACCGGGAGTCTCATCGAACGATTGAATTCCTTAGGATTTCTGGCGTTCTCCGAGTGTTTTTGGTTTTCTATGATTTCCAAACACTCAGGCCAGATGGGCATTCCCCCAATAATTGTTGTTATAAGAATCTGGAGTCTCGCCAAGCGCCTGAATGCCTTGGTTTTGCTGGTACCACTCTCCAAGTGCTTGGCTTCATCATGTTGCCGAGCACCCCAGGGCAAAGAAAGGTTTGCCTGTTTATTGTCTTACAAGTTGGAATTCTTGCCGAACGCAGGAATTCTTACGAATTCTAGCGCTCGCTACCATGAGCGTCTGAATAGCAAGACGAGCCTTTACCAGTACAGATAAGTTGCTCTTCAGTCTGGTTTGGGTTTATGCAAATCTTGGTATTGCATGCCAACACCTTCTAGGGAAATGGTCAAGTACCGTCCTTGTGTATTGGATCTTAGGATCCAAACAGGTAGGACAGCAGACATGGGATCCCTTTTTATCTTCTTCTTGGAGCTTTGACCTTGAAGGAGACCAGTTAATTGGGAAAAAGTTATAGTTCTTTGCTGATGATTACCACTCAATTATGTGGTGGTCTGCACAGCTCGGCCAGCTAACTCTGCTGCCAAGCCGAGTGCTCGGCTGTACCGAATGAACTCTCTGCTCTTGATCAGTGAGGTTCTTTGCCATGGCATAGCACCCTCCTTTCCTCTATTACAGCGTTTCACAGGAGTCATTGTCTTCATCGTCTGTCTCCTTACCTCCCTTTTCAAAGGCTTCCGGGCCTGAGGAGAAGAAGGTAACATCTCCAAACCCCTAAGAATTCTCGACTCTAGACTTCTAGGGTCTGCATCCTCCCCCAGGGAGGAAACAGTGTCTCTCTCATTGGTTCACCTGCTCTTCGGGAGCGGGGGGGAACCATGACACTGTCAATAACATTTAGTGTCACGGGAGCTCCAGAAGTTCAAACCCAGGTTTGTTCTCCTGTCACTGGTGTTGGTTACTCATTTCGAGGTCTGTCTGAGTGTACAACCTCCAAAGGGTTGAGTAGTCTTCTCTCCATCATGACAAGATCGCAGGGCGAGAGAAGGGATTGAGCTGCTTTGATGACTCAGACCCACCTGTGAAAGCCAGGAATGGCTATTCTTCGGGTGCAAATGTCGATGTCGCTGTCCCTTGGGACAAGGCATTTGGGGGAGCTGCGAGAAGTTTTTTGCGTAGTTTTCTTTGTGAGATTTGATCACAGGTGGGTAGATCTGTAACAAGATGGGGCAAATTCTCGCCAAGTTTTGCCAATATTTAACTCCGTTCAACTTTCGCTCTCATTCACGTGAACAAAACAGTTGTAGAAAAAGAATGCTTCATTTGGCAGACTGAGAACACTGCAATTCAAAGAAGACCAGGTAAGAACAGTTAATCCTCTTTTTTGTTTTTTCCACTACTTTCTGGGTTACACCGGAATGAGCAAGGGAATAAGAGGAACTCACGGGATATACTCCCCAGAGTTTCGAATACGAGAGACTATGTTTCTGGTTCAATTTTAGGATTTCTCCAAACATACATTCATTCTGTTCAGGATGGATGAGCACTGAGAAGTTTGAACACCACCTCTCTGGTGCTCCTGTTTTGGGAACAACCAGTTCGGCATGAACTACTCTTTGGTGTCTTGATATCACTGTAGAAACCTCCCTTCGGGACAGCTTCACCTTTGCTTTCTTCATTAGAGAATGAAGGAGGTCTACTTTCAGTCTTTATTCTTGTCTCTTGAATGAAGAAGAATTCGACTGGCGCTCGATTAAGAGGAACTTACGAATATACGTACTAGTACTACGTATACTCTCCTTGCGACATGCGTCTGTTAACGGTTGCACCGTTCGAGTAAGAGGGGCATACCTTTAAGTTAGTTCTTCTGGTATGTAACTTCTCTTAACCTGAAACTTAGGACAGGCTTTTGAGTTGCAGGTTTCCCATGAGTTTCCTGTATTGATTTCGAGATAACTAGTGGTATTGTTTACCAACAGCACCAACCGGGTTGACATTATCACCGAACAAGAGGGTTTCTTTCCCTCATTGCCCTTAACATGCAGGTACTCAAGTGCATCTGTATTGCGCTTGATAGTTCTATAAGCTGAACGCATTCCAGTATGAATTGCACTAACAGGCAACTCATTATATGAGTTGAGTGAAGGGCAGTTTTGCCTTCTCTCTGAGATTCTGTTCATCTTAGTATTGTTTCTTCTCTGTAGAGGGTTAAACTACTAATTTGATTTCTTCTCTGCCCAGCCATCACAGACTTGGGTTTCTGGTTGGCTTGGAATTCTCACATAAGGTTCATGTCTTGTGCTACACATTTGCCACTGCGAGAATTTTCAGATAGAGGTATGCTCATTATTCTCTTTCTGTTTACCCCACATTATATAACAGAAGTCTGTAGTATCTGCTCCATATCACTGAATAATTGGCTGCTGCGATGACTCAGAATGATTTTCTTCAGACAATTTGAGTTTTGTCCTCTGGTACTATACATTTATCTAATTCGTAAGGTGTTCAGTTATTCTTTGTTCATCTCAAATTGAAAATGAATAATGTAAGAATTTGAATGTTCCCCACCCTACTGGCTCTGCTTCCAGGGTAAATAGAAGAGTTCCTCCTTGATTCAACCCATGAGAAGTGGTTCTTCAGGCAGTACAATTCCTGTTTTCACAACTAAAGAGCTGCCGCCTTTACTGCAAGCACAGACTTTCTTGCAGAGTAGTGATAAAATAGTGGAAATACTTCTTCAGTCCTGATGTAACATGCCAATGATTAGAGCCGTCTTCACTGGTTGGTGTTAGCGAGAGTTTGCTTCTCTCTGATTTAAGGGGGCCGGCTGGCTAATGCCCTTTTTTAAGGACAGGACTTTGATATTCATAACCACTTAATAAGGTGACTTGGGACATCTCCAAACCGTATATGATTTTCGCCTCTGACCTTCGGTTTTGTGACGCTAGGGCGATTTATCCCGAAAATAACCATTTTTAAAATTCTATCTACTCCCTTGATATTTAATATTAAGACCTGGGATTACTACCATATATAGACCTGATGTAGACCTCCAATCGAATGAGGAGTTTTTTTTCTAAAAGTCATTTTTTTGCTAGATATGAATTTTTCAATATGGTAAAAAAATAAACCCTATAAATCAGGAGAAAAAAATTTATAAAAAAATACGAAACAAAAATTGGAAAAAAGGGCTCTATTTGATTGTTTCTATAATGTCTTTCTGAGTTATATACCAAATTCCAATGTTATAGCTTTAAAACTAAGTGAGAAGATAGATTTTGAAGGTCAATAAGTATAGTTTTGAGATGGCGTTCAAAGTTTTCCTTCATATTTCTACAAAGACAATGTTAATAAATAATGATTATTATGAATGTATATTTCTTTTTTATGTATTAATAAACCAAAACTATTTTATTTATCATAATTTAATCATAAATGATGATCCCTTTGCTCATATATCGCAGCCTGGGGCACTGCTTGAGGCAAGATGGGGCACTCCTTCCTACGCAATTCTCTCTCTCCCCTTCACTAACTCGGCTTATTACAGCGAATTTTCTTCTTCTGTATGTTAGCGAGATGTTTTCCTTGTATTTTCCTCTTTGGCATGATGAAATTCTTGCCCGAAACAAAGATAAACAAACGTAAATGCAAGAGAATGTCAAGAGGTGAAACTCGAAGGCGTACTCTTTTTTTTTTTTACAAAGACAATTTAATAAATCATGATTATTATGAATTTCATATTCCATTTTGGGTATTAAAAAACCAAAACTTTGTTATTTATCATAAATGAAGATCTCTTTGCTCAAAGATCGTAGCCTTGGGCACAGTGTGACGTGTGCTGTCAAGCAAGATGGGGGCGTTACTAAGGCAACAACCCCTTACTTCGCAACCCTCCCCTCTCTCTTCACTAACTACGCATATATTGTGATAGTATTCTGTAATAATACTTGAGCGATTTTTCTTCGTCTGTATGTTAGCGAGATGTTTTCCTTGTCTTTTCCTCATTGGCATGGTGAAATTCTTGCCGAACAAAACCCATACATAAACATATGTAAAAGCGGGCGAATTTCAGAGGTGAAATGGAACGTGTAGATTACTTGAAGTCTGTGATCGCACTAAATCAGGACTGGACTTGGTAGCTGAGCCTGAAGTCTCGTTCTCGGCTCGGGGAATGTCTACAGATGCCATTTCTCCCAATTTCTTTGACAATAATTATCAAAATTTACGATAATAGAAGAAATATTGCATTTTCTTGTACGGATCAATGTTACGTTAACTAATTACCCTGTAACTACGAAAGTAAGAGGAATTTTGACGAAATATTTATAAACTATTCTCAATTGCCATATGAAGCTCCATGAATTTTTTCATGACTGCATTTTTCGTCCTATACCACCATATACAGGGTTCCAGCCAGCCCCCTTAACTGTGAAGACATAGGCCCACATTCGCCTAGTCATTCACTAAAGTAGTATGTTTCTATCTTAGTTGATATTCAACTACTGATGAGAAACTTCTCTTCTTGCCATCACAGAGGCCTGCCTCAGTCTCTAGAGGGCACTTGACTCATCTAGCGTGCACATACATAGTGGGAATCATCAGACAGAGTTTTGTTTTCCAAGACTGCAATCTTGTCTCTCTCGAGCATTGGTGAAGAAGATAGATGATTTGCATGGTTCATTCTCAACATTACTCTTCAAAAGGCGGGTGTCATGTCGTGATTCCATCAAAGATGAGCAGTAATTTGGCATCTTTTCATGAGTTCGAATCCTTCATGATCTCCTGCGTATTGGACTTTGTATTTTTTTATCCAGATCAATCATTACTTTGTCCTATTGGTGTGTTGTACCTACGGAGGATCAACATTTATTATTGAATGTTAATTCCTTTCTCCACTGCTGACTCCCAATGCAGAAGTATTTAACGACACGTCTTCCTTCAAGTCCTACTAGATTGTGAGGAAATCCTCTGCAGAGGGGCTATGTCAAATGTATGCGCACTCATAGAGTGAAGAGTCCCAGTAGCTTGGTACTTTTATGACACATCGAAGAATATGTTGGACTGGAAGATAGATGCAGTCTCATTATGACCACATTTATATCTTTGTTCCTTTGGGTAGGCCCACAGGGCCTTGAAACTCCTTTTTCCTTGGGCCGAGGTGGTGGATGCTCAACAAGTTCGTTTGCTTACCCGGCTCCTTCAAGAGGACAAGTGGCATCTCCTTAGGGTGGGTGGCGTCTCTAGAAGATGAGAAGGATAAGGGAAAATGCGAGAGTGACTAGCCTCTCCCCCTTCCCCTTCCTTGTCCATCTACTCCTCTTTCTTAGGGTAGAGGATAGGACTCGAACTTAAACTTGCTGGTTGGGAGTTTTAACGAGGTAAGCCTGCACATCGAGTTTCCTTTCTATTTTCCTATGAGAATCATAGAAGTAATTCCACTCCTCCCTCTAGTAAGGGGAGGAAGGAGACTGGCAATAATGCAAACCCTTCCCAGAACTTTGCATTAATACCTCCAACACTAAATATTCTTCCCAGCCCATTTTTTGGGGTGAGTTATGAGTCCTCACTCATATTGAAAAGGCCCAGAAGTCTGACTCTTGATCATGCAGCTCTTATACTCAGATCAAGTTGTCAGAGGCAGTGCACTCCTCCATGCTTTTATGACCAAGAGGAATAGCCCAGGTGAGCTGAACTCCAGTCATTTTCATCCCACCAATCAGTGAGTCTCCTAATGTAAAGGACCAAGGGTTTGTATGTTGTTTAGAAACAAATCACAATCTTTTAAAAGTAAATTGTATTTTTCCTAACTAGACAGACCTGAGGTCCTTTACAGTAATGCCCACCTCATGCCACCCTTAATCTGAAACCTGGGCTGAAAGGGGGGAAAGTAGAGTGTTTACATCCAGGCAGGGGGAGGGGGTCTTCAGTGTTTTCCCACCCCCCATATTCACGGGGATAAGTACCAGACCCCCCCATCCCTTGCGAAAGCTAGAACCTGTGAGTAGTTGAAACCCCTATAAAAATGAGTAAAACTGCTTATTTGTAAGTTAAACCTGAAGAAAAACCCACTAAAAAAACTTAAAAAATGGTTATACCAGGTTTTTTGTTCATGAAACTTACTTGGCAGATATATATA
This sequence comes from Macrobrachium nipponense, assembly GCF_015104395.2. Classification (NCBI taxonomy): domain Eukaryota; kingdom Metazoa; phylum Arthropoda; class Malacostraca; order Decapoda; family Palaemonidae; genus Macrobrachium; species Macrobrachium nipponense. The sequence continues at coordinate 22,599,987 of NC_061093.1, read as the reverse complement.
TAGCTGTATTCTCCGAAGGCCCGACAGAATTTCAAAACTCGCGGCACACGCAGTGGGCGGCCAGGTGGTAGTACCCATTCCCGCCGCTGGGAGGCGGATATCAGGAACCATTCCCATTTTCTATTCATATTTTTTTCTGTCGCCGGTCGGTAAACACCTGTTTACAGACCTCCGCCCAGGATTTTTGGATTTAACTCGTTATAAGTATCTGGATTGACTTTTGGTTTTGACTCTGGATTGTTGGATTGGCATACGCGATAGTGGACTGTTTTTGGATTTTGGATTGGCTTTTGTATGAACGTGATGTCGGGATCAAGTTCAGTGAGCTTCAGAGTGTGTGTGAGGAGTGATTGCAAGGTGAGGCTACCGAAATCATCGGTAGACCCCCACACAGTATGTATGGGGTGTAGGGGGCATGTTTGTTTGCTAGTTGATCGTTGCATTGAATGCAAAAGTTTGACTGAGGATGAATGGAAGGTGTATGAATCCTATCGGCGTAAGCTAGAACGCGATAGGATCAGGAGGTCTTCCTCTAAAGCGGTTCTACGAAAGGTAAGGGAAGTAACATTTCGCCTATATTAACACCAGTAGAATTTGCTTCACCTAATCCTGTGTTGTTGCCTGAGGGCCCTAGTTCTGTGTCTGGAGAAGGTAATGCCCTTTCTCTGATTCTAGAGTCATTGCGCACTCTAGAGTCCAAAGTGTTGGCCCTTGAAAACGGCTCGACTAAAGTGTGTGATCGTGCCCCTAGTGTTGTTGAGGGTGGGGGCGTCAGATCGGCCCCATAATGCCTCTAGTCTAGACCTCTGTCGGACTCCCAGACCTCAGGGACGTGGGATGTCGAAAGCCGCAAGAGGGTTACGGGGGCTCCCCACCGATCTGGCGTCCCTTCGGCAGGACCTGTTGCTACTTCCCAGGCTGCCAAGGAGCGTGCTCAGGCTCGCATCCTAAAGGACTGTTTTTCGTCCTCCGAGGCGCCCTCCCCGCGCAAGGGGTGGTTGGAGCGCTCGGAGTGACTCCAGTCCGTTTGAAAAGGAAAACGGACTTTTCCATTAGGGGAGGACGCTTTACGTACCCCTCTCTCCGCTCTCGTTGCGGTCGTCGCCCTGCGTCGTATGACGCGTCCTCCTCGGAAGAGAGGTAGGACGTCGTCCGAGGACGACGCTGAGAAGCGCTTCTCGCGCGCCTCGGAGAGGCAGGTTGCTGTTCCTGTGAGAAGGAAGGAGGCGTCCCCCCGCCCCTCGTCTTCTCGCAGGCGCAGCCCTTCACCTCCTCTCGGTTCTTCACCTACGAAGAGTTTTCTTGCGTCGCTCCAAGACCAATTGTCGACCTTAATGGCTCGGAAGACTCGCCCAGCAGCAGTTGAGCCTAAGCGGCGGAAGGACGCTAGACTGCCTGTCAAGAGGACGAGGCAGTCTCCTTCTCTGTCTCCTCGTTCGTCGCTGTCTCCACCCGCGCGTCAGGACGCCTTGGAGGACGCTCGACAGGACGCCTTGGAGGACGCGTTTGAAGACGCTCGGCAGGACGCTCGTCGGGTGGCTTTGTTTGACGCTTTGCCTGTGGAGAAGGCTTTTGAGAGCGCTCAGAAGGACGCTTTGAAAGCGAAAGCTGGACGCTTGAGCGTCAAGCGTAAGGACGCTCCTCGAGAGAGACTTAGAGTTTCCTCTCTGGACGCGCAGCGAGGTCAGGAAGCTCTTCGTGGTTCGAGCTCTAAAGATCGACAGAAGGTCAGTCGCTTTGAAGAGGCGGATGTTAGTCTTCCTCGGAAGCCTTTGTTGAAGGCTAGACCCGCGGGGCGCACGCCCTCTCCAGAGGTCCTATCTCCTTTGCCTCTTCGGGAGGAAGGAAGAACATAGTAGTCCGGCTGACTCTGTAGAGGAAGAACAGCCGTCAGCTTCGTCGGTTTCCGACTACAAGTGCTGGTACGACTTTTACGTTCCTTGTTTGGGGAAAAGTTCCAGCCTGCAGCTCCTAAGTCTCCGCCCTCTCAGTTTTCCTCTTCGAAGTCGGGCAAGGTTTCGGAAGTGGTGGAGATGAAGACTTCCTTATCCACTAAGAAAGCATTCAAGAAATTGCAGGACTTGGATGGAACGTCGGAAGGAATCAGGGCAAGTCGACTTTCGCCCTTCCTCCTTCAAGGCTGAGTGGGAGAGGCGGCATTTGGTATGAGACCAAATCGGAAGTGGGAATTAAGATCCCGTCCTCTTCCCAAGGGGACTTTGCTAGTCTGGTAGAACGCCCAGAAGAGATCCCTTTTGTCGTCCGCGAAGATTTCTTGGACACCCACGGAGATAGACCATCACATGAAAGGTCTGTTAAAAGACTATGGAAGTCTTTAACTTCCTAGACTGGTGGTTTCTAGGAGCCCTGGATCTTCAATCTAGGAGTCCTGATTCTTTGAGTCTGGGGGAGCTGTCCAATGTGTTGTCATGCATGGACAAGGCCGTCAGGGATGGTTCGGAAGAGTTAGTGTCATCATTTCGCACTGCTTTCCTCAAGAAGAGAGCGCTATTATGCAATTTCACAGCGAAGTCTGTTTCTGCATCGCAGAAAGCAGAACTTCTCTTTGCACCTCTTTCGAGCCATCTCTTCCCCCAGGCTATGGTAAGGGACCTGGCAGTGAGCCTACAAGAGAAGGCTACCCAGGATCTCTTGGCCCAGTCTTCTAGACGTCCTGCAGTCCCTATCACGTCGTCGTCGGGACGACCTCCTAGGAAGGTTAAACCCTTTCGGAGCGCTCCTCCCTCGAGAGCTGCTCTCGAGGGAGAGGACTTGCAAGAGGAAGAGGTTCCTTCAAACCTAAAACCTCTAAATGAAAAGAAAGTCCTTCAGATGCCTGTCGGAGCCAGGCTAAAGTTCTTTGCGGGAGCGTGGAGAGAGAGAGATACAGATGCGTGGTCCCTCAAGATAGTAGAACAGGGGTACAAGATCCCCTTTGTAGACCCGCCTCCTCTTTCAACGACTCCCAGAGATCTTTCCCCGTGTATCAAGGGGAGAAACAGCAGGTTCTTTTAGATCTTTTGGAACAAATGATCTCGAAAAGAGCGGTGGAGCAGGTCCTAGACCTGGGGTCACCAGGATACTACAACAGACTTTTCCTGGTACCAAAACAGTCGTCGGGGTGGCGTCCAGTCTTGGACGTAAGCAGCTTGAATCTTTTCGTAGAAAAGAAAAAATTCAAGATGGAAACACCTCAGTCGGTTCTAGGAGCCTTAAGACCGGGCGACTGGATGGTGTCCTTGACCTACAGGACGCATACTTTCACGTGCCCTATCCACCCTCTTTCAAGGAAGTTTCTGAGGTTTATGCTAAGGACAAAGTTTGGCAATTCCGAGCCCTTTGTTTCGGTTTAAAAGCACGGCTCCGATGGTATTTACCATGCTCATGGAAGAACGTAGCGAGATGGATACATTCTGCAGGAATAAGAGTGTCCCTGTATCTCGACGATTGGCTTATCAGAGCATCGTCAGAAGAAAGGTGTCTGAAGGACCTTCACTTCACGTTGGCCTTGGCGAAGTCCCTGGGACTTCTAGTCAACCTCGAAAAGTCGCATCTGACCCAACACAGTCCATCGTGTATCTGGGGATTCAGATGGATTCAGTGGCTTTTCGAGCGTTTCCGTCCCAGGAACGACAGCTGCAAGGCTTAGAGAAAGTCTCGGCATTCCTGGGGAAGGAAGCTTGCTCGGACGAGGGAATGGATGAGTCTGCTGGGAACCATTTCCTCGCTGGAAAAGTTTGTTTCCCTGGGAAGACTACACCTCAGACCTCTCCAGTTTTTCTTAGCAGACGCATGGAGAGTCAGAGAGGATCTGGATGCGACCCTTTTCATCACCGAATCGGTGAAGAACCATCTAAGATGGTGGTTGGATCCTCGGAAGTTTCAAGAGGGGTTGTCCCTAAGCTTCTGAGCCCAGACCTAGTGTTGTTTTCCGACGCTTTCGGTGTCGGGATGGGGAGCAACACTGGGAGGGGAGGAAGTGTCAGGCACCTGGAAGGGGGAACAGGTGTCCTGGCACATCAATGTAAAGGAACTAGCGGCGTTTTTCTGGCGCTACAGTTCTTCCAACAAAAGGTTGCAGAGAAAGTAGTCCAAGTCAACTCGGACAACACCACAGCCCATGGCGTACCTAAAGAAGCAGGGAGGTACACACTCCCGTCCTCTGTTTTATTTAGCGAGGGAGATTCTGCTGTGGGCAGATGCGAGACGGATAAGGATCCTGACGAGATTATCGCGGGAGTCCAGAACGTCAGAGCAGACCTTCTCAGCCGACAAGATCAGATCCTGCCGACGGAATGGGACGTTGCACCAGGACGTCTGTCGAGAGCTCTGGAGACTGTGGGGGTGTCCGTTAGTCGACCTCTTCGCGACGTCGAGAACAAAGAGGTTGCCTCTTTATTGCTCTCTGTGTTTTTTTGGATCCGGGAGCAGTCGCGATAGACGCACTGCTCTGGGACTGGACGAAACCGGACTTATATGCCTTCCCGCCATTCAAGATCATGGGGGAAGTAGTAAGGAAGTTCGCGGCATCGGAGGGGACGAGGTTGACCCTGATCGCCCGATGTGGCCCGCGAAAGAATGGTTCACAGAGGTAATGTCATTCATCATAGACTTTCCGAGACATTGCCCTGGAGGAAAGATCTACTCAGACAGCCCCACTTCGCAAGATATCACCAAAAACCTCTCCGCTCTGGGTCTGACTGCGTTCAGACTATCGAAAAGCTGGCCAGAGCGAGAGGTTTTTTCTAAAGCAGCTGCAAAGGCGATCGCCAATGCTAGGAGATCGTCCTCGAGAGCTGTTTACCAAGTCCGAAGTGGGCTTCCTTCAGGGCATGGTGTAGAAAGGAGGGAATTTCCTCTTCCTCTACCTCTGTGAGCCAGATAGCCGATTTCCTGCTATTTTTAAGAAATGTGCAGAAACTGGCCCAGGTCCCGACCATCAAGGGATATAAGAGCATGCTGTCGGCAGTTCTTCCAGACACAGAGGACTACGACCTGTCTGATAACAGGGGATCTTCACGATCTCCCTGAGATCATTTGAGACTTCCAAGATACCTCAGGCGAGGCCTCCTTCTTGGAACCTGGACTTAGTCCTTAGACTGTTAATGTCGAGTCCTTTCGAACCTTTACATGAAGCGTCTCTTAGGAACTTGACTAAGAAGGCTCTTTTCCTAACTGCTCTGGCGACGGCGAAGAGAGTTAGCGAAATTCAGGCCATTTGTAAGAGAGTGGGCTTCAGGGGGACAATGCTGTCTGCTCTTTGAGTCCCACTTTCTTAGCAAAGAATGAAAACCCCGTCGAACCCTTGGCCAAGGAGCTTTGAAATCAATGGGTATGACAAGCCTTGTGGGCCAAGAACCGGAGAGAGTCCTGTGCCCTGTCAGGGCTCTAAAGTTTTATGTCCACAAGACTAAAGAAGTAAGAGGTCCCTCAGATAATCTCTGGTGTTCGGTTAAACGACCCGATATACCGTTATCCAAGAACGCTTTGGCGTTCTTTCTGAGGGACGTCATTAAAGAGGCTCATTCGTCTTCCACACAGATCGATTTGAGCCTCTTGCGAGTGCAAAAGCTCACGAGGTCAGAGCTGTTGCAACCTCGCTTGCCTTCCAAAGGAACATGTCGATCAAGGACATCCTTGACGCCACCTTTTGGAGGAGCAATTCAGTATTCGCCCTCACACTACTTGAGAGATGTGAGAACGATATACGAGGACTGTTGTTCTCTTGGGCCATACGTTTCTGCAGACACAGTCTTGGGGGCTGAAGGTAGCTCTCTCCCTATCCCTTAGTTAGGTTTAGGTTAGGTTTTAGTTGTTGTGTTTTTTGGTTGTGGTGAGGCTTTGGTGAAGACCTCCCATCTTTTAGCTTAGTGTTCAGGGGGTCTTTGTTAGTTGGTCAGGTGGTGGTCAGTTGCTTCGTTGCCCATCATTTGTATGGCTCTATGCTCTTGTCACATTGAGGTCACGTCCCCGTTGACAGAGCATTCAGAGCGCACCAGCCACTACAGGTCTCCACCTGGCTGGCAACTCTGATTAAGCACAAGCAGGCTGTAGTGACAGTAATCACAGAGTCTACTTTGCTAACAGGTGAGGAACCAAGGTGTATATCATCTACTTAATTTAAGTTTCCTACAAATCCTATTCTGTCTCTTCCCACCATCCGAAGGTGGGATTCAGCTATATATATCTGCCAAGTAAGTTTCATGAACAAAATGTTAATTGTTATAATACAATTAAGTTTGTTCATACTTACCTGGCAGATATATTATAATTAAGTGCCACCCACCTCCCCTCAGGAGACAGTGGCACTGATAAAAATATGAATAGAAAAATGGGAATGGTTCCTGATATCCGCCTCCCAGCGGCGGGAATGGGTACTACCACCTGGCCGCCCACTGCGTGTGCCGCGAGTTTTGAAATTCTGTCGGCCTTCGGAGAATACAGCTATATATATATCTGCCAGGTAAGTATGAACAAACTTAATTGTATTATAACAATAACATTTTTAATAGTTTTGTCTCAAAGAGTGCATTTAGATGAAATTGATAAAAAAAAAAAAAAACGAAAAAAAAACAATTTGTGGATATTTGTCATAGAAAAATACCACAAATAGGTAAAATTTCTGCAAATAATGAGGGTATGTGTTCCCGAGAGAAATCCATGAATACGTTGAGCTTTGAATCTGGAGGGTTCACTGCACCTGCCTACCAGATGGTAGTTACTGCCTAATCACCTCGTTCAAGAATTTAACAGCCGTGTTCCAGCACTGTAAAGTAATTCCTAATGTAAGGACCTCAGGTTTGTATAGTTAGGAAAAATACAATTTACTTTAAAAATTTGTGATTTCTCAACATGATCAAAGGATAATTATCTTTATGTGGCTGTCGTTTACAAAAGCTAACAATCCAGGGGATGAGGTTGGCAAGTGGAAAATATTAGCTACATACAGAATTCACTTATATACCAATTTGTTTATGATCATTGAAATTTTGATGAAACAAAACAAAATACTGTTATGTGATTCTTCCAGGTATGGCTTCTTCAGGCAATGAGCAACAGTTGCGTTTCAGGTGGAATGACCACATGCAGCACATATCTAAAGTAAGTGAGTTTAGTATTATAAAGAACTACTAAATAGGTTCATAAGCAACTACAGAATACATATACTAGGTGCTTCTCGAAATATGAAACAGTTTTAAAGATAAAATTTATATACACCTACTTTTTGTGCCCCAAAATTTGATATTTGGTACATATGATATGTGGTTTTTTATTTAAGTAACTTACCAAGTAAATTACATAGCTAAGGATTTCTAAGTACTGGTAGTTAAAATTTGAAAATTGCTGTAACGATTCTTTGATATTGGTATATATGAAATGTGGTTTTTATTTAATTAACTTACAAAGTAATTACATAGCTTAGAATTTCCCAAGTTCTGGTTGCTAAAATTTGAAAATTGCTGTAGGGAATAGGATAAATAAAGCAGCAAACTAGCTCAATTTATTTGTACAGCGCTCTTGACGTAAGAGTGGTCAGCAGTAGCTCTTAAAATTTGGATCGTTTTGCTTACCGGTTGTTAAGGATATGGGTGAAGTACCACTTGATTCTTTTTGTTATTAGCTATTGGATTTGGTCATTTAGTCAGGCATTAGAAAGACTTTTGGACTTTTCTTTGTATTTGACTTTACCTGACTATGTCTGACTCAGGAGTGACCAGTATCCAGTACTGCAACAAAGGTTGCAGGACACAGATGACTACCAAGTAGTATGATGCACATACAATATGTACTAAGTGTAGAGGCTAAAGTTGCTCTCTAGAACTAAGATGTTCCAAATGGGTTGGCTGGTATGAGAAGCAATGGATAAGGTTTGGTTTTTTTCTTCTCATTTGTCAAAATTGGAGAGGTAGGTTACATAAACCGACTGCTAGATATGAAAGATCGTTAGCCAGTCACAAATCTTTGAATACATCCTCTGATGTACTTATTATTTTATTAGTGTATCTTACCCAGTAATGTTATACAATTGTAGTTGTTCATATACGAAACAAAAATAAACCTTTTTGGTCTTAAACATTACGATAATACTAGCGCCAAGCTGGAAACCGGATAGACAATTTAAAATTAAAGCTTGTGAGACTTCATGGAAACGATTTGGCGATCTGCTAGCCAGGTCAACGCGGGGGCATGACAATTACCCAGAATGTCCTCAGTAAGCTGTGATGTCATTGCGTCTGCCATGTCGGTGTGTGACGCTGGTTGTGACGTCACAAATCTTGTAGGGAGAGACTGGGCGGCTGCTGCTGGCATCATACGAGCACCCCAGTTAGGGAGGGAAACCATAGATTCTAATATATCTTTGGTTCAAGTATTATTACTATTCGGAAATGGATAAAGGTGGCAAACTCCCAGTCAGTTATAGATCTAGACTTACCTCCCACAATAAGTAAGTCTATCCTAATTTGTTAAGACCGAAGGTTTGTTTCGTATATGAACAAATAACAAATTTTTAACCAATTTGTATTTTTCATAACTAACAAACCTGAGGTCTTAACAGGTAAAGGCCTACCTCGAACCACCCCTCTAGCAGTCTAAACTGGGTTGGAAGAGTAACTGACGGGTCACGGGACGCTGAGGGCATTCTGGGTAATACATGCCCCTTGACCTGGTTACAGATGGACAATAGTCCCATGGGATCGCACAAGTGTTAATTTTAATTCTACCGGTTTCCAGATTGGCGTTAGTATTATCCTAATGTTAAGACCTCAGGTTTGTTAGTTATGAAAAATACAAATTGGTTAAAAATTTGTCATTTTCCACCGGACCCTGGTTGGCAGCTTGAATTCCTAAATTCGCGGTTAAAAAACTTATGTCCGGTAGGTGAACAGCTTCCACCATCTACATGAAAAACACCTCAGTTTTGTTTCTCCCGTCCCAGGACTAAAATGTTGTAGGAGCACAGCTTGTTATTCCCCATCAAGTTTGACCTTGCTGCTTCACTGCGGTGAAAGTATTTTTAGGCTTTGTAGCCTGTTTTGGTTATAGATTGCATCAAATTTGTCATGGTTTTTGTCTGTGTGGATTAATTATGTCTAATTTTTGTTTATGGTTTATGCTGACTTTTCTCTCATCGAGAATTGCCAATCGTTTGCTAGTTTGGCAGTTCTGTACTCTGTTCCCTGTCTTTTGTCTGGGTTACTTAACTTTAAGAAGTGGTTAATATTTTCTTGTCTTTTATTGTTTACTGGTTTAATACCTTATTATATGAGATTCTAGCTCAAGTAGTTTTAGGTATTTCAGCAAAGGCTGCAATAATAGTTAGCTAAAGTTTTGTATGATGCGCTTACCATCTGTGTTTCTTGCAGAGGTCAGGATTGTTCAATTAATAATACTTATCAAGAATGTGGAAGGATGGGATAAGATGTGGAAGAATTTTACTTCTCATCTTAATAAGCTTTAAAGGGATTGAAAGAGGGTGTCTGTTATAGCTGAAAGTAAGGTAGCCAATAGCTTGACCCCAAAAAAGAGATGAGTGTTGAAGTATGTACTTGTTTCTTCACCGATTTCAAATATATCATGTATGCCGAGTCTGCTACTCCGCCTTCAAACGGAATCATGATCGTAGGAGACAGATCGCCTCACCACTCTAGAAGAGAAGATTGACAAGAAGTTTGGACTGATGGTGGACTACAGTTAACCAATTAGGTGAGTCAGTGAGGTTATTGATGAATAATTTTAATAAAAGCGAAGGTGAAGTTCTTAATGGAGAAGGTGGCTCACCCGGCCCCTCTGATGCTCCTAGGTAAAGAAAGTCATGCCAGGCTCCCCTGAATCAGAGAGGAGGTATACTGGAGGCCCAAGGGTGGTTGATTGGCTCTCTTGTCAAGCTTATGAAACGTCTAGATTCGGGACACCACAGGCGTTATTTGAATGAGTCGTGCTCATTGAAGAGACAAGACTCTTCAGTGGAGCACTCTCCTCTGCCTTACAAAAGGCATAAGGAACCTGTGGAAGGCCACAACCTTCTTTCAGTTTGTTCCGACACGGCATACAAACCTTCGGTCCTTTTACAATAGGAAGGTACTAGCGGCAGCTGGATAGGTCGTAAGCTTTCGAACAAGGGGTTCGGTAGTTAACTGCTTGTCCGACAGGGTGGCCGCTGCGCGCGCGACTGGGAGGTAAACAAATCTCTTTTGCTTTCGGCCTCACAGCGAGTGGACGTGTGTGTTCGACGCTCTCTGCCGCTTCTCGTCGTTTTGCTTTCTTGAGTATATGGTTGTGTTTGTGTATGAAAGAATTCATTGTAAGTACAATCATTTCTCTCTTTCTTTTCATATTAATTGAACTGCAATTAATTAATGATGGAATCTCCTCGCCTCGCTACCCCACGGAGACTATGCCCGGGTACCGAAGGGCGTAAATGCGGGAAGTTCCGCTCTTTCGGAGATAGACCCTCATATTTGTGTGCTCGGTGTCGGGGGCGCGAATGCTCCCGAGCCGAGCCTTGTAATGTGTTTATTAATTGGTTCGGAGGCGCAGTGGATTTTGTATGAGGGCAGGAGGAAGCGAAGGCCTGCAAAGGAGTCGTCGGAAAGCTCTCCCGCGACTCCTTTGGTGACGGACACTTCGTCTTCTTTCCTGCCGCCCGCTCAACTTCCACGTCTCGCGCCTTCCCTTCGGGGGGGGGGGGGGGGGGTTTCTAGGTCCTTCTCCTCTCCTGACTTGTCGAGTGTGGAGGAGGGCGCTAGATACCCTGACGTCGAGTTGTACTCTGGGTCCTCTATCCGTTCGTCTTCGCGCGAACGGGTAGAGGATCCTCCCCTAATCACCCGACTTTTGCCTCCTCAGGTGCGGTTGCCGCGAAGGATGACCTCGGACAGGTGTGGGCATCGTTGGGGCTGCAGGGCGTGCCGAGTGTCCAGGGGCTGCTCTACCATCTCGCTGGCTCCGTGGCGGTCACCCATGCAACGGTCACGACCACCACCACGACCATTACAACACCCGGCTACGCTTCACCTCCTCAACCTGGTGTACACCCAGCACGCGGTCTCTGTGACACCCACTACATCGGTGCAGGGGCCAGTCGCCGTAACTCGGGGGAGTGTGATGCCGCCGCCTGTGTTTGCCGTGCTGCCGCGACCGGACTTCGTGTGCCCGAAGAGCTCGCCCCTGGACCTCCCACCGGTACCTAGGATGTCTGTGCCGCTGGTCCGCCCATCTAGACCGCCTACACAGTCTGGCCGTACCTGCCGTACCTGCCCAGCTGCTGTCCACGGACGTGACGTGGACCACTGCTGCCGTTCCTGTACCTGCTCCTGCGGTTTTCGCCGTTCCTGTGATGCCTGCACCCTGCTGATGTTGTTCCTGTCCTGGCGCCGCTAAGCTTCCCGATGCTGGATCTGTTCGGACAGGTGCGTCCGGGCCCTGTTGCTTCGGCAACAGCAGCCCCGGCTCCGCTCTGGATGACAGATCTGACGTCGGGTCCTGAGAAGGTTGACGAAGAGAAGAAGAGGAGAGGGAAGGTGTCGTCGTCGTCTTCATCGTCTTCTTCGTCTTCGTCGTCGTCTGCCGCCTCTTCCCCTTCGTCTTCTAAGGCTCCCCTGCCGAAGAAGAAGAAGGTCGCCTCCCCCCCCCTAAGAAGTCTCCTTCGGGAACTTCTAAGGGCCCGTCTCGCTCTGGTGAGACGGGGGGTTCTTCCGCTGGTCACCCAGCTCCTTCGGGGGCAGGACCCGTCTCTTCTTCCGCAAGGAAGAAGACTACGGGGACCAGAGGAGTGCCGGCTAACACCGGCACTTCCTCACCTGCTGTCAGTGGTTCGGCCACAGCAGCAGGGTCCGTCTCGGCCTCTCGTTCGCGAAGAGGTACCGAAGTGTACGGTCGCTTACCCAGCGACCGTGCAGCCAGGAACCAGACCTCTGAGTTCGCTCAGCGTCAGGTTCACGGCACGGAGCGGAAGACTGTGACAGTTGCTCACGCGACTCTCACCAGACCAGCTCTCACTCTCGCGGCGAGCAGCTGGCTACCCGGGGACGGACGTGACGGTCCATGACCGGCCACGGGCTGAGGCGGGGAAGAGGTCCCCCCGTTCGCGGCACCAAGCCACGGCTGGTACCAGCGAACTGACGCACCGTGAGGATACGCACCGATCTCACCGTGACAGTGGAGCTCGCCGGTCGCCTGACCGTCACTCTCACAGAGAGCGATCGGGTACGGCGACCAGCACCAGCTCCTCTGACACACGAGACCGGAGCCGCTGTTCTCGGTCCAGCCGTTCTCCACAGCGAGACGGCTCGACTAGGTCTGCAGCTCGATCGCCACCGCGGGTTGGCGATCGCCTGCGTCTTCCAAGCCCGCTGGTTCTGCCAGCGAGCGAGGAGGGAGCGTCAGGTCTGCCTCTTCCATACCTTCAACCTCCTCGGATTACACCGGGAGGGGCGAGGTATTGAGGAGTGATCGTGAGGGGTGCGCCCACCCTCAGGATCCCACCACGGGTCGTACGTACCAGGCACGGTTCTCGGACCAGCCAGGTCGTACGCACAGGTGGTTGGAGCAGACCGAGAGGGGTCTGTCGCTGTTCCTCTCCTTGAGGGAGGAGGGTCTCGGGAGTTGCCCCTGTTGAGGGGACTGGACGGTCCGACTCCGCAGGAAGCAGTCACTCCTGAGATCCAGAGGAACTTTGCGAGGTTATTGCGCTGATTCGTCAGCACAACGACCTCACGGAAGGATCGCTGCTCCCACCATCCGAGCCCACGTCCTGGCTCGAGTCGTTCTGGGGCCCGAAGAGGGAACCCAGACCGACGGTGGGTTTGCCGCGTTCTGAGCTGGCGGACTCAGTGCTGGACCAGGTTGAATCGCTTGTCTCCGGACAAGACGGTTCGCTCAAGTCTGGCAGGTCGAGCAAGCTGCTTCCAACCTCCTCTGCTGCGACAGCGGCGTTTTTTACGTGCCATCTGAAGACCCGATGCCGCCCAAAACAGGTGAACCCGAGTTAGCCAGGCTGACTTCGGGTGTGTCTCTGCAGCAGCTCCTGTCCGAGAACCTGTGGTTCTCGCAGCAAGAGACATTCGGCCTGGAATCTACCGCCATGGCAGCTTTCCAGGCCGTCTCCTGCTAGATCTGTGGTCCCTCACAGTATCTAAGGTCGCAGCCAACTCCGGGGAAATTTCTCCCGAAGATGACTCGGCCTTCAGGAGGACTTTTTGCCAGTCTGGGGGAGGAGCCATCTCCTTCCTTGCCCACCAGACGGTGAACCTGTGGGCCAACCTGGTTCTCCGACGAAGGGATGCTGTCCTTACTCGGGTTTCCAGGGTGGCCGGGCGTGAAGCGGCGTTGGGACTTCGCAACGGACCTTTACGGAGTTCCACGTCTCTCTTCCCAGGAGAGATGGTGGACGCTGCGGTGGACAGACGGCGCACTGACGACAGTGACCGTCTGGTTCACCAGGCAGTCTCGAAGGCGTCTGGGCAGCCTTGGACTGCGGCCAAGTCTAACGGCTCGGCTAGCGCTTCCTCGGTGGCTAAGACGGTAGCTGCGTCGAAGCTCCGGGGAATGACTCTGTCTTCTTCGACTTCTAGCAAGGGGAGCCGTAACCAGCCCTCCTCCCAGCCCTCCTCCTCCCGTGGAGGTTCTGGGAGGAAGTCGAAGAAAGGGGGGAAACGCTAGGGACGGCGTTCCCCCCTCACCTGCTGCCGGAAGTGGGGGGTGCCTGGCCAGCCATTGGGCAACTTGGCAGCGCTACGGCGCCGAGACCTGGATTGTAGATGTCCATTCGGGAGGGAGATCTATTACCCTTCGAATCTCGGTCACCCCTCACCTCCAATCCGGTCCAACCAACAGCAGGCGTACGTTCCAGGGGCATCGAAGGACGTAGCATTGAGACAGGAGATCAAGACCATGCTGAGCAAGAGAGCTGTAGAAATCGTCACGGATCAATCACCGGGCTTTTACAGTCGACTCTTCCTGGTGGAAAAGTCTACGGGAGGCTGGCGCCCGGTGATAGATCTCTCTCCCCTGAACCCGGTTGGTTCGCCCAGACCCCGTGGTTTCACGATGGAGACGGCCACGCTCAGTGCTCCGACTCTATCGGAGGGAGAACGATTTCATGCTTTCAGTGGACTTGAAGGATGCGTATTTCCAAATACCCATTCATCAGTCCTCCAGAAAGTACCTCCGCTTCATCCTCGACGGGACGGTGTACCAGTTCAGGCCACTTTGCTTCGGTCTCTCAACCGCCCCACAGGTGTTCACGCGAGTGTTCACTCTGGTGTCTGCTTGGGCCCATTCGCACGGGATACGTCTGATGGGGTATCTCGACGATTGGTTAGTCCTGGCGAGCTCCCGCTCGCAGTTGCTACAGGACAGGGATCGACTGCTCGAGTTCTGTCGCGATCTGGTGGGGATCGTTGTGAACTTCGAAAAGTCCGATCTCGAGCCCAAGCAGAAGATGAAGTACCTGGGTATGCTGATCGACACGGTAGCAGGGCGAGTCTTCCCCGCAGACTCGCGGATTAGCAAAATTCAGGGAGGCAGCCCAACCAGTTCCTGTCTCGGCAGGAACGGGAAGCTCAGCGATGGCAAGTCGTGATCGGGACACCTGTCGTCACTCGGGAAGGCAGTCCCTAACGGGCGTCTTCACCTGCGGTCTCTTCAGGGAGACTAAAGGAGAGTTGGTCACAGGCAACGGATCCCCCAAGCTTTCCATTGTCACTGACACAGGAGGTGAGGCAGGACCTAGCCTGGTGGCTGGACGACAGGAACCTCTTAAGAGGAGTGCCTCTCGCACTCTCCCCCCGGACATGCAGCTGCTCTCAGACGCATCGACCGAGGGATGGGGCGCACACCTGGAGGAGTTGCTGACTTCAGGAGTGTGGTACGAGAACGACAAGCACCTTCACATCAATGTACTGAAACTCAAGGCAGCGTTCCTCGCTCTCCAACGAGTTACAGGGACCGCTTGATGGGACACTCAGTGGTGTTGATGTGCGACAACACCACGGTGGTGGCTTACGTCAACAAACAGGGGGGGGCCTAGTGTCTCTCCCGTTGTACCAGTTGACTCGGCAGGTGCACGAGTGGGCCGAGGCACACTCAATAGAGCTGTCGGCACGCTACATTCCAGGGAAGGAATGTAGTAGCAGACACGCTCCAAGAGGACCGTCGGGATCAAGGGATAGGGTACCGAATGGTCTCTACACCAGGACGTGGCGGAAAGGCTCTTCGACCTGTGGGGGCGACCAGTCGAGGATCTGTTCGCCACCCGGCACAACAGGAAGCTCCAGGTGTTCTTCTCGGCCGTGCCGGACCCATGGGCAGCTGCAGAGGAGGCTCTTCAACACCCGTGGGACAACCCTTTTCGTTTCCCCTATGCCATTTCCCCCGCTTCACCCTGATTCGCAAGGTGATCAGTCGAGCACTGGTCACCCCGAATCTCAGGATGATCCTGATGGCTACCCAAAATGGCCACAGGCCATTTGGTATCCGGACCTGCTGGCTCTTCTCGCAAGAGAACCGAGAGAGATTCCCCCTTGGCACAACCTTCTCGCCCAGCCACACGTCGAGCGGTACCACCGGAGCAGTCCAGTCCCTACGTCTTCACGGCTGGCTGTTATCCACCATCTCTTGCGAACGAGAGGCTTTTTTTCGTAGCGCAGCAACAGAGATGGCTGGAAACGTCCGTCAGTCCTCTGCAGCTGTGTACCAGGGTAAGTCGGCCGTCTTCTGTGGTTGGTGTCGTAGACGGGGCCTATCTCCTCTCAGAGCCACTCTTCAGCAGGTAGCGGATTTCCTCGTTTTTCTTCGCCGAGAGAAGCTCCTCTCAGTTCCCACAGTCAAAGGATACAGAGCCGCCTTGACGCTCGTCCTGAAACTGACGGGATTGGACATCTCGAACTCGTTCGAGATCTCCTTACTTAGGAGGAGCTTCGAAAGGTCTTGCCCACCCAGGGAACTCACAAGCTCCTCTTCTTGCTGGACCTGGCATCGGCGAAGAGAGTACGGGAACTTCATGCCGATAATGATGCGGATGAGATGCTGCTTTGTCTGGGAGGACGCTACGGCGCTATCTGAAGAGAACTCGACACCTCGGGCCTGAGTGTCGACGCCTCTTCGTTAGCACCGGGGTCACCAAGAAAGAAGTATCAAAGAACACTCTTTCGTCCTGGCTGCGTGAGGTCATCAGGAGGGCGTATGAGGCTGATGGTAGTGACGACATCCGTACGTCCCGTCCCGAGAGCTCACGAAGTCAAGTCCCCCCCAGTATTGGCCCCATCGTTGGCGTTTCGTAAGAACTTCTCCGTGGCGCAGTATGGAAGGCAGGGTCTGGTACAACCAGACACCGGCACCTTCCTTATACCTTTTGGATATTGCCCACAGGTCCTTGGATCGGTTTCCTTAGGACCCGTGGTGGCTGCTCAACACGTCGTCTAGCTAACCCAGACCCTAGCAGGCTGAACAGCATCGAGTCCTGGTGTGACTGTATGAATAGATAGTAATGAGAAGTGACTGGCTTCTCTTTCTATCTTTTTCTACCCTCTACCTGTGGGTAGAGGGATACGGTCATCACCCTGCTGGATAAGGACGAGATGCCGGTGAGCTATATGACAGAGCCCCATCCTATCCCTTTCACTAGGGATAGGAGCAGAATATCCACCACTTCCTTCTACAAGGGGGGGAAGTGGATGCCTACAAGAGTCAAAACCATGACTTTATCTTTGCTCCTGTACAGGAACAAGTTCTTACATTGCTGGTACGAAGAGATACGCTTGCCTCTCTCTCTTAGTACTCGGTCCAGAGGTCTGACCATTGATCCTGCGGTGCACACCCCGATCAATCGGACAGAGGCTTGGATCCCTCCCTCGCTCTTATGACCAGGGAGGCTTCCAAGGTTGGGCGAACACCAGTCTGTTCACAAAAGACTCAGATTCCACCCACCAAGAAGTGAGTCTTCCTATTGTAGAGGACCGAAGGTTTGTATGCCGTGTCGGAACAAATGACAATTTGTCCAAATTGCATTTTTCCTAACTATACAAACCTGAGGTCCTTTTACACATAGCCCCACCTCATGCCACCCCTCACTCTGCAGTTTTTGCTTGGGCCAAAAGCAAAAGTGATTTGTTTACCTCCCAGTCGCGCGCGCGCGCGCCTGTCGGAACAAGCAGTTAACTACCGAACCCCTTGTTCGAAAGCTTACGACCTATCCAGCTGCCGCTAGTACCTTCCTATTGTAAAAGGACCTCAGGTTTGTATAGTTAGGAAAAATGCAATTTTGGACAAATTGTCATTTTTGGGACAGTCCTGAAAGGCTGTCTTTGGATCAGGAAGCTCAGGACTGTCAATATTTGGCACCCAAACGACAGATGTTGGTATCGAGGCACCCAGAAGCGCCTGAGTGCCCATTGGCACCAATTTCTCGCTACTCACGGGAGTGCCCTCATGCCCCAAAGCATCCAGGCCACCCCACACCTGTGTGATCTATTAAAGAGACTAATTCAATTCCTTTTCATTTTCAGGTACCTTTTTGGGATGGAGGAGGAAGTGGACCCTTCATTGGTACCGATAAAGCGTCAACTGGAGAGTATCATGGCCTTATTGAAGAAACCTCCCTCACAGAAAACGACGCTGGAGACTTAAGACGAAGCACCCTTCTACTGTCAATGAAGAAGCAGCGCAAGATAAACCACACATGGCTTATGCGGCAGCCCCTCTAACTTTCTTTCTAGAGGCTTATCCAGGTTTCTTCTCTCTTGGAGGCCTGTTGAAGCTGCAATCGACTTTTACCATCATGGACAATCCCATTCGGGACTATTTTCTAAGTAACCTAATACGGTACTTTGCTCGTCAGCTTCTAATCCGTTTAGAGGAAATAGACAACTGGCCTTCGGAGAAAAGGCTTCAAGGAATGTGTTCCTTTTGCATTCCCCCATCTCACCTTTCTAGATGGAGATATCAGTCTTATTCTACTGGAGAAGTCCCTTCTTTGGGAGCGACTGCCTCCTCCAGGGGAACTCTGAGTTGATTGATTCAGCTCATAGGTCTGCTCTTAATGCAGCCAAAGTTATGTTTTCAGGTACAGAGATGGATCATCTTTCCGAGTGAACGGTTTTTGGACAGACGTGTTTCTGTGTCTGAGTGTGCAGTATTTTCGGGTTCTGCTTTGGCGCTAGAACATCCATGGTGCAAGAAGTCC
The DNA here is from genome assembly GCF_015104395.2 of Macrobrachium nipponense. Lineage (NCBI taxonomy): Eukaryota > Metazoa > Arthropoda > Malacostraca > Decapoda > Palaemonidae > Macrobrachium > Macrobrachium nipponense. The sequence goes on along the minus strand of NC_061093.1, from coordinate 22,581,803 downwards.
CTTTATCGCAGAAGCGCCCATTGGCACCAGAACTCTCATTCTGTTGAGCGCCCATTGACGCATTAGCTCCCTTCTTTGTAGCAGTGCCCATCAGTGCCTGAACTCTGCTGAGCTCCCTTTGGTGCAGGATTCTCTTCTTGTGCAGGAGCGCCCATTGGCTCATAAACTCCTTTCGGCATGGGAGGCGCCCATTGGTACAGGATTGCCCATGTGTGGATCAGCTCCCTTCTGTTTTTGAGCTATCAGCTTCTGTCAAGCTCCTGTTGCCTTCTGAGTGCACTGTAGCACCTGAACGCCCTTTGGCATCTCAGCTTCCACTGGCGCCAGAGTGCCCTTTGGCACAGAACTTTCCTTGACTCCCGAGCTCCCCTCGGCACCTGTTCCTGTTCTTGCTCATATTGAGATGCAAAGTATAGAACCAGTTCCTCTTTACCCTTTGACTAGTTGAGCTCTGCCTCCTACTGGAGAAGTAGATCCTCACCTGTCTCCTGTTTCTTCTGAGGAAGAAAGGGATTCTGTTACAGAGGATTCTAAACCCCCAAGGGCTTATGGTTAACTTTTGAGGTTTTTCCTTAAAAGTTATCCTGGTTTTTTCATAGCAGCTATCCCAACATCACCTGGGTCTTCATTCCAGTTGGGCTCTGCTCCTTTGGAAGCTTTGAAGATCACTTCTATGGTACTTTCAATTTCGGCCAAGAAGTCTGAATGAAGTTAAAAGCTGGTTGTCTGCTAAGAGAGTGCAAGGGAAAGCTGTTTTCTCTTTTCCACCTTCCCGTCTCACTAGGAGTAACACTTGTATTATGACACTAGCGAATCTCCTTCCTTGGGCGGTTCTGCCTCGGCACAAGGAGATTTTTCTGGACTTATCGACTCTTCTAGGGGAGCAGCTTCGCTGCAGCGAAAACTATGGTCTCTTTTGCCGAAATGGACCATCTTCTTCGTAAACCTTTCAATTTATTTGAAGTAGTAAGCTTTGTGGATTGAGCTGTAGGTGCCCTTGGTAAAAAGATTCGGGAGGCATTTTTAATGCCCTCAGACACTTCCTCCAATCTTCTTGCAGTCCTCTTTTCTCAATAGAGGTATCAGAGATAATTCACGAGAGCTTGCTTCCATTTTCTCTATGTGCTTGCTTAAGAAGCACAAGTTATGGTGCTCTTTTACCACCACAAAAGGAGTCATTCAGACACAAGAGTTGGCTCTTCTTTTTTCTCCTTTTGCATGGGATTTTATGTTCCCACAAGATGTTAGTGGAATTGCTTCCGACTTACAAAAGAAATTGACTCAGGATTTGCTTGCCCCAGTCATCAAACGTTCAAGGGATATGACGCAGTTCAGCAAGTCCTCTTCTCCACTGCAATGTTTGCCCTTTCATGGCGGTAAGTCTAGACCCTCTTCCAAGAGAGGAAATGGGCGCTTCACACCAAAAACTATCAAGAAGTCGTCTTCCACTCCCACCCCTAAGAAGTGAGGTAGATCAGATTCATGCAGCAGTAGGTGCTAGACTTAGCGTTTCTGGCAGGAATGGAGCAGAAGAGGAGCAGAACTGTGGTGATAGAGGTCTTAAGGACAGGTTACTCTATTCCTTTTCTCTTTGAGCCCCTCATTAGTCAAGAGTCCCATCGTGTGATTGCGTACTATCACGGCTCAGAGAAGTATTCTGCTTTGGCTGTAGAGGTGTCTACTCTTCTCCTGAAAGAGGCAATAGAACTAGTAGAGGACCTTCAGTCCAAAGGCTTTTACAACCACCTATTTGTGGTTCCAAAGGCATCAGGAGGGTGGAGGCCAGTGCTGGATGTAAGTGCTCCGAGTGTCTTTGTCAGCAAGACAAAATTCAAAATGGAGACAAATTGGTTGATTCTTGCTGCCATCCATCAAGGGGACTGGATGGTCTCAATCAATATGCAAGATGCATATTTCCATGTCCCCATTTACCCTGAGTTGAGGAAATATCTCCGATTTGTCTTCAAGGGTCAAGTTTTTCAGTTTCGGGCCCAGTGTTTTGGCCTCTCCACAGTGCCACAGGTGTGCCTTATATCTCAATGATTGGCTCCTTTGCTTGAAGTCAGAGTAATGCTGCATGGGAGACCTTCTGAAGACCTTAACACTGGCTCATGAGTTAGGTGTCCTGATCAATTGTCAAAAGTCTCAACTAGTACCATCCCAATGGGTAGTTTTATTTGGGAATGACTTTGGACTCGTTTCTTTTCCAGGATTTTCCATCCCCCAAAAGAGTGGAGTCTTGCCTATAGGCAGGTTGCACTTAAGAATCTACCAGTTTTTTCTATGGGCAAAATAGAGCAGGAGGGAGTTTTTGGAAAACTTGGTATTCCTGATACCGCAGGAAATCAAAGAATGTCTCCTATGCTGGAGATCAGACCCAGACCTCAATTTCTATGTAGATGCATCCAATGTTTACGCTGGGGAGCGGTGATAGGGAGCAGAGAAGTCTCCAGATTGTGGATAGAGCAACGGAAGGCCTGGCACATCAATCTAAAGGAATTGAAAGCCACATCCCTGGGGCTTCAAGCGTTTGAAGGGAAAGTCCAAAGCAGAACAGTAGCCATTCACTCGGACAACATGACAGCCCTCACGTACATTTCCAAACAAGGGGGAATCCACTCCTCTCTGCGAGGCAGCGAGAGATCTCCTGTGGACCAAGAAGAACCAGACGAGTTTGGTAATGACATTTGTTCAAGGGAGATTGAATGTCTTTGCAGACCAGCTTAGTCATTCCAATGAAGTCATCCCTACTTAGTTGTACCTTGTATCCAGCGGTCTGCCTGGACCTCTGGAAGTTGTGGGGAGGACCAATGATGGATCTCTTTGCTACTGCAAAGAATCATTGGCTCCCTCTTTGTTGCCTTCCAGTCCTGGATCCAGCGGTATGGTCAGTGGATGCAGTGCTCCTGGACTGGTCCGACAAGAAACTACGCGTTTCCTCCCTTGGGTATGATGAGGGAAGTACTCAAGAAGTTCCAGACTCACAGAAATGTCTTGGTGATCCTCATTGCACCATTCTGCCACTCAGAGAATGGTTCCCATGATTCCCAGACTTCAGCAGTCTGTTAGCAGGTTTTTCCTAGGTTACTCCCACAAAGAAGAAAACTACTCAAACAACCACATATATGAGGTATCTACTCAGGCTCTGACAGCGTTCAAACTGTCATCTGACTCCTCAGAGCAAGAGGCTTTTCAAAAGTCGGCTGCAGAAGCGATCTCTTTTAAGTGTGGGTCACCAGTTATCATCTAACACCAAAATGAATGGGCCATTTTCAGATTATCGTGCAGAAGAAATAAAGTAGTGAAGATTGCTGATATTCTTTTATATCTGAGGAAATCAAGAGGACTATCTTCCTCTACTATTAAAGGATACAGAGCCATGTTAGGTTCTGTATTCCGACATAGAGGTTTAGACTTGTCTGCTAACCAAGACTTAACAGACCTGATTAAGGGGGCTGGCCGGTACCCCCCTATGTATGGGGGTATTAGGGCAAAAAATGGAAAGTCATGATAAAATTCATGGTGCTTCAAATGGCCATGGAGAATGCGTATATGAAATATTTTGTCAAAATTCCTCTTACTTCTTAGTTACAGTGTAGTTAGTAAAATAACTCAATAAGCCAAAAACATTGATTTGTACAAGAAAATGCAATATTTCTTCTGTTATAGTAAATTTTTATAATTAATGTCAAACAAATTGTGAGCAATGGCATCTGTAGAGATTCCATGAGTCGCAAGACGGGAAGTTAGCAAAATATCACCTTTCAGTGCGAGCAGAAACATGATAGAGGGTAGACGTGCGAGTTTCACCTCTGACATTCGCTCGCTTTTACATCTGTTTTTATTTGTTTCGGCAAGAATTTCCTCATGCCAAAGAGGAAAAGACAAGCAAAACATCTCGCAAACATACAGAAGAAGAAAATTTTCTCTTATAAGAGTTCAGATCATAATATCGGCGATATTAGTGTAGTTAGTGGAGAGAGAGAGAGAGAGAGAGAGAGAGAGAGAGAGAGAGAAGAGGAGGAGAGAGAGAGAGAGAGAGAGAGAGAGAGAGCAGAGAGAGAGAGAGAGAGAGAGAGAGGGAGAGGACTGCATAGGAAGGAATGCCCCAGGCTACGGTCTTTGAGCAAAGGGATCTTCATTTGTGATAAGTAATATAGTTTTGGTTGATTAATACTCAAGAAGGAATATAAGTTTCATAAAATCATGATTTATTAATAATATCTTTGTAAAAAGAGAGTATACATTCACGTTTCACCTCTGACATTTGGTTTTTTTACATCTGTTTTTCTTGGTTTTGGCAAGAATTTCATCATGCCAAAGAGGAAAAGATAAAGAAAATGTCTTGCTAACATACAGAAGAAGAAAATTCACTCTAATAAGCTGAGTTAGCGAAGGAGACAGAGAGTGTTGTGTAGGAAGGAGTCCTCATCTCGCCTGATGCAGTGTCCCAGGCTACAATCTATGAGCAAAGGATCTTCATTTATGTTTAAATTATGATAAATTACTTATTTTGGTTTATTAATACCCAAAAAGGAATAAAAGTCATAATAATCATGATATATTAACCTCTTACGCCAAAGCCCTAAAAATCAAAACCTCTCCTGTATGCCGGCGCCGGTTTGGAGTGAGCGCGGAAGCGGAAAAAATAATTGTTCATACACGAAACAAACCTTTGGTCTTAACATTAGGATTTACTAGCGCCAAGCTGGAAACCGGAAGAATTAAAATTACACTTGTGAGATCCAGGGACTAATGGCATCTATACAGGTCACGGGCATGTATACCCAGAATGCCCACGGCTACCTGTGACCCATCAGTTATTTTTTTTCAAAAAATCACAGCGCGCTTAGTTTTGAAGATTAAGAGTTTATTTTTGGCTCACTTTTTGTCATTGCCTGAAGTTTAGTATGCAATCATCAGAAATTAAAAATAATATCATTATCATATGTAAATAATGCGATATATGGTACCAAAAAAAAAAAAAATCATAGATAATTGTATTCAAATCACGCTGTGCAAAAACGGTCAAAGCTAACGAGTTACTTTTTTTTCGTTGTATTGTACACTAAATTGCAATCATTTTGATATATAATACATAGTAAAACAATAAAAGCAACACCGGAAAATATTATCACAAAATGATGTACGAATTCGTAACCCGCGGACGTAAAAAAATGTTATTTTCAAAAAATTCACCGTAATTCTAAATATTATTCTAGACTTCCAATTTGTTTCAAAATTAAGACAAATGATTGAATATTACGATACTGTAAGAGTTTTAGATTAGAATTGCAGATTTCGACCATTTCGGACGAGTTAAATTTGACCGAATGTCGAAATTTTTATATATATTTTTTTTTATATGCACATATTTCGGAGATGGAAAAAGCTACAACCTTCAATTATTTTTTATTGTATTCTTCATGAATTTGCGCACATTTTGATATATGAAACTCTATAAAACAGCTAATATGAAAAGGAGCAAATATTAGGATAATGCGATGTACGTATTCGGAGACTTGCGGCCGCCGGAATCGGCGCGCGGAGTGAAGAAGGTAAATATATTTTTCAAAAATTCACCATAAATCACAATATTGTTCTAGAGACTTCAAATTTGTTTCAAAATGAAGAAAAATGACGGAATATTACTAGGCCGTAAGAGTCTTAGCTTACAATTGCGTTTTCAACTATTTCGGTAGAGTCAAATTTGACCGAACGTGGTTCTTTTTCTATTTATCGTGGTTTATATGCAAATATTTCGAAAAAAGAGAAAAGCTACAACCTTCAATCATTTTTAGTTGTATTCTACATGAAATTGCGCACATTTTCGTATATAAAACTTTATGTAACGGCTAATTTTAAATGGTGCAAACATTTCGACAATCGCACAAAAAAATTAGATTTTTTTTGGAAGAGTTTACCGCGCGGACGTAAGGAAAATGTTTTTTTTTTTTTCATAAATTCACCATAAATCGAAATATTGTGCTAGAGACTTCCAAGTCGTTGCAAAATGAAGGTAAATGATTGAATATTACTAGAATATAAGAGTTTTAGCTTACAATTGTGTTTTCGACCATTTCGGTAGAGTCAAAGTTGACCGAAAGTTGAAATTTTTGCAATTAACGTTATTTATATGAAAATATTTCGAAACTGATAAAAGCTACAATCATGAGTATTTTTTTGTTGTATTTTAAATGAAATTGTGCACATTTCATATATAATACTTCATGTAAAGGATAATTTAAAATGGTGCAAAAATTATGTCAAATTGACGAAATAATTTTGAGATGTGTCACTGATACTTTTTAGTGTGATAAGAAAGAAATTCGCGCTTGCGCGCCTGTGCAGCGATTGTAAACAAAACAACGCCTTGATCCGTGAACTCCCAGCATACCCCCAAGGCGCGTGATTCAAAAGTTTTCGGCTGGTAGGCCTTTAAGTATTTTTCCGCGAATTTAAAAAAAAACTTTTTTGAGCCGACGTATGATACGTCCAATAGGCATACGGGAGACATTTTGACTCGACGTTTCATACGTCCAATCGGCGTAAGAGGGTTAACATTGTCTTTGTAAAAATACAATGAAAACTTAGAATGCCTGTATCTCAAATCTATACTTATTGACCTTAAATTTCTATCTTCTCCCTTAGTTTTAAAGCTATGGCTTTGAAATTTGGTAGTCTATATCTTAGAAAGACATTATAAAACAATTAAATGAAGCCCCTTTTTTGCAGTTTTTTTCCTGCATTTTTTCCCTGATTTTTAGGATTTATTTTTTTACCATAATGAAAAAATTCATATCTAGCAAAAAAATGACTTTTAGAAAAAAAACTCTTCATTTGATTGGAGGTCTACATCAGGTCTATATATGGTAGTATAATCCCAGGTCTAATATTAAGTATCAAGGGAAGAGATAGAACTTGAAAATTGGTTATTTTCGGGATAAATCGCCCTGGCGTCACAAAACAGAAGGTCAAGAGCAAAAATCATATGCAAAAATCATATGCGGTTTGGAGGTGTCCCAAGTCACCTTAAGTGTATGAATGTCAAAGTACTGTCCTAAAAAAATGGGATTAGCTAGCTGGGCCCATTAAGTCTTTCAATACATCAAAACGTAAGGAAACGCAGCAAATTTCCTGGAATCTGGACATAGTCCTGAAATGGTTATCTGGTCCTCTTTTGAATTCTTGCTCAGTTAGGAACCTAACCGGGAAAATAATGATGTAATTGTCAAATAATATAAAACGATGACAGTTATTGCATGCATTTAAAAATGCCTTAAACCCAAGTGGTTGATAGAAAATTGCATGTAGCAGTATGCCCGATAAGACTGAAGAAAGGCATATTTAAAAGGGATTTATAGATTGGAATTACTTAAGTTTTCAGGTGTTTGGGAAGTTTGTCATAATATTGCTCCTCCTTCTATTCTCTTTTTGTGTAAATCCTTATCAATTTGTGGTTTTGGTGTTTTTTGCTATCAATATTGTAGAAAATTTATCCTTGTTATACATATTTGAAGTCATTGACTTTAACCAAAGATTTTACTGTTGTTAAAAAAAAGTAAGACAAGATTCATAGATATTTTCAGGTATTACTTAGGAAGGCCACTTTAAATAATACTTTTATGTACCAGTTGTTTTAGTTCAGCTGTTATGATACTTGTTTAGACCTTCATTAAGGCATTGATTTTGTAAGATATATTGCTGTTATGTATTTAATTGTATTAGTATTTATTAGCTTATTAATGTTATTTTTTTGCATTTCAGGTACTTACATTGCAGAGATTTGAAGAACAGTTTTGTGATGTTACATTGGTATCTGATGATGGGTTTGTCATGAAAGCCCACCAGGCCATATTAGCATCCACCTCTGCTTATTTTCAACGTGTTTTCTCTGACATTACTCCCGATCAGCATCCAATGGTCGTGTTACGAGGAGCAAATTTTAGAGAAATGACTTGTCTCCTAGACTACATGTATCAAGGAAGTACTCAGGTAATGCATAACATAAATGTTTCTTGTATGGATATCAAATAACATTCTTTAGTAAATCCAATTTTTAAAATTTACATTAGATAATCTCTGTCAGACCTCTCACTAGTGTTGTAGTTAATTATGTTTTGATCACGAACCCATTACAGTGGTACCTCGACTACGAAAGTCCCAGCTTATGAAAAATTCAAGTTACGAAAGCAAATACGAAGATTTTTTTGGCTCTACATATGAAAATAATTTAGGTTACGAAAGGTGGTTGCTGTAAAGTCCCGAGATTCGCCTGGACCGTCGAGAACAATTTTAAAACTCGCGCACCGCCAACTGAGTAGACTCGCCACCATCCTCCACTCTCCCATTGGTTCCTGATGCTAGTCACCGCCATAAGATCCTGCTCTCCCATTGGTCAGCATCTCTCCCATTGGTCAGCATCTCTCCCATTGTGCTCTACGTAAAGGGCGTTCTTCTTCGGCCACTGCTTCACACCAGCGTTATCGTATGCACGGGGAATTCGTTCATTCACATATACGATTTCGTTTGTTAACGTAAATTCGTGTTAGTGATTTCGTTGTACTACTTTATCGTGTTGTGTGAGAACTTAGTTAGTATGCTACATAACTTAAATACGTACAGTATAGTCATGGATCCCAAGAAAGTTGCTGAAGTTCAAGGAAAGAAGAGGATGCTTTCTATGGAGACAAAAATGGAGATTATCAAGAAGTATGAAGCTGGCATGCGGTTGAGCGTGATCGCTAAGGAATACGCCCGAATCCGTCGATGATAGGCACCATCCTTAAGCAGAAGGAAGCCATCAAAGCAGCTACACCTTCCAAGGGCGTGACTATTTTGTCCAACAAGAGGAGGCATGTGCATGATGAGATGGAGAGGCTGCTTCATTTATGGATTGAGGACAAAGAAATCGCTGGCGATACGATAACCGAGACGGCAATCTGCCAGAAGGCCAGCGCTGTTTTCGGCGATTTGATTGCCCAGGCTGAAGACGACAGAGGAGAAGGGACATCGACGGCAACCCCAGACTTCAAGGCTTCTCGGGGGTGGTTTTATAAATTCCATAAATGGACTGGCATCCATTTGGTGGTGAAGAAATTGAAATTTTGTAAAAAATGTAAAGTAATACAGAAGTAAAAAAAAAAAAAAAAAAAAAAGAAATTTAATTTTAAGATTTTTGTAAAGTTAAGTGTTAACGTTTTGTGCCATTTGTTAGTGTGTTTCGTAAAGTTTAGTGTTAATGTTTCCTGACATTTTTTAATGTGTTTCGTAAAGTTAAGTGTTCAAGTTTTCTGCCATCTGTCCTCCTCCTCTGTCGCCACTTTCGGAGATCGCCTCACTTGAAAGGTAAGGTTTCCCATTTTTACTACATACATACGTATGTACATTACAGTATTTCTTGTATACCATGTACACTAATACACTTTATTTACAGGTATGTAGTACATATTAGTAGTTATATATAGTTTAATTAGGTATTGAATGGTCCAAATTGTTGTATTTCATTGTTTATTGGTCAATTTCGCTTTATTATAAAATTTACTGGGGTGTTTTGTAGGGCTTGGAACGAATTAGGCAATTTACATGTAAAATGCTGTTCAAGATACGAAAAACTCAGGTTACAAAGGCCTCCTCGGAACGGATTAATTTCGTATCCTGGGGTACCACTGTATTTGCATTTTCTTGTTTTGTGGTTGTCTTGTTCCTTATACATTCCTTATCTATTTAACAATTAAAATAATGCCTGCTGGTTGGTTGGCAGCATCCCATATGTAACCTTTAGACCTTTGGTTCAGAGTAGACGAACCTCATTTTCCATGTCCATCTTGATGAGAGCAAGGTTCAAAGTTCTTCTTGGATACTATTAACTGCTTTTTGTCTTGTTTTTATTTTCCAATCCCATCAATTATACGTTTTTAAGTTGCGTCAGATTCTCTGCAGTTGATTGGCTGAACAGCCCCATAAGTGTTTTGATAGTTCATCTTCAACTACAGCTAAGTTCACTGGCAAGTTATTCCTTTTAAGGACTGGCAGAGTAGACATGATCGATCAACAGAGGCAACACCAAAAGGGAGATGTGGCCTTAAATGGCCTCTGTAAAGAGACAAGGACTACTGCCATTAGTCACCCTGCCTCCTTGGCACTCAACCACTTTATTCAACGTGTTCTCTTTTGATACCAACAGTTGGATTGTCAGGCCACTTCAACATGACTAGGTAATTTTTTTGTTAAGTTGTGTTTATTGATAACTCATCCCATGCTGTTGCTGCTTTGATCTGCTTGAAGGCACGGTCATTTGTTTTAGCATTGAGACTGTCACTCAGGAACTCTTCAAAAGGAGATGTTTCCGTGCCATGCTCAGACTTTTGAGACTTTGACAGCACATTTTCAGCACTCAGAGAGGCTGCCCAACAAGTTGTTGTAGCTCATCCAGTGCTTCTGGCAGGACAGGTTTGTATTTAACCTAAGATGGTTGTGCAGAAGAGAGAATGATTGAGTTGGCTGGTCTCCATCTTTCTTTTTCTTTTTCTTTTTCCTTTCTTCTTCCTACGGGCGGGTTGAAGAATAGACATGTCATACACTGGAACTGGTCAGATACAGGTGGGTGTGGCAGCCATACTGGTTGCAGTTATTTGGTTTGTTCCTATACAATAGACAAATTTGCTTCTCAGTAGCATTTACTCCTTTCTTTGGCAAGGGGAGGGAGGAGTGGTAACAACCCCTGTGGTCTACATGGTTTGTTGCTTTAACAGACAGAGTTCTCTTTACTTTCCAAGAATGCAATAATCTGGACATGTCTCTTTATGTTTAATTCCAGCAGGCTGAGATTTTAGATACTCGTTTATCTATTCTCTCACGGGCTTAGACCCCCTTTTCTGGGCTCAGCCGTGTCGCTCCGTGAAATGTGTCCTCTTTAGCACTATTTCTAGTAAAATGTTGCTATAATACCAGAGAACTGCTAAATTGGACATGTCAGAAGTCTCTGACTCGCTCACCTAAATAAAAGGTGTCGGTATAAAAAACTGGGGCGAGTGTTAAACACTACCACAGCAACCCCTCCAATTAGCCTTTTCCAAATCCCTTTTTTAGAATCCCATCTTCTAGGAAGGGTGGTCAAGTGGGCTGAACCCCAGCTGGTTCAGGGTACTTGTACCTCCCTCCAAATGTAAGTCTTATCCTGTTGTTAAGACGGAAGGTTTGTTCCTCGCATGAATAAATGACAAATTTTTAATCAATTTTTATTTTGCCATAGCTAACAAACCTGAGGTCTTAACGTTAACTGGCCACCTCTAGCCACCCCTCTCATATCCTGGGTTGGGAGAAAGACTGAAGCGTCACAAGGTTCCAAGACCGGTCAGTGACCAGCTTCCACCTTGTATATGCATGAGTTGCCAGATGCAACAGATTCCTTGCTTTACAATCTTTATTTTTTTTCAACTGGTTTCCATGTGGTGCTAGAAGATTATCCTATTGTTAAGACTTCAGGTTGGTTTGTTAGCTATGAATAATATAAAATGATTAAAAATTTGTCATTTTATATTAATTCTAGCAAACATAAGCTACACTCCACATTTGAGGGCATATATGCTTGGTGCTGGCAGTGAGTCTTGGTACCTCACCAGTTTATGCTAAAAGTGAAGTTATTGTTAGTGACAGTGTTTTGGATATTGAAGGCATTTACATGTAGGGAATACCTTCTTTAGTCTGACAGAGTACATGTGAATTTAGAAACTTTAGGTCAGTGAGTTTGTGAAAAATTTTTTGGTTTTAAAAGCATAGTATATGTATATTTGACCTATTTAAGTCCTACTAAGTGTCTTACTTAATTTTTTTACTATTATATTATTTTTGAATGCTGAAAATATGGAAATACATACCCCTAACCACCATTTTTTAATACTTTTAGGTACATCAGAGTCTGATGGAAGCTGTTCTAGAAGTTGCTGATATGCTCGAAGTGAAGGGACTGTCTCAAATAAGATCTAATAATTCTATAAAAAAATTCATGGCACCACCTTCTTCAAATAGTACTACTAGCAGCAGTACAACCACCCCATCCCACAATCACCCCGGAGATAATAATAATGTGGGACATTCAAGATCATCAGATGAACAGTCAGGACTCATACACCAGAGGAACAAGTGTACCGGGACTCCCAGAGTAGATCCTCAGAATTAGAAACCTCTTGGATGAGATTTTCAGGAAATAACATGGCAGAGACCCGTTCTAAAGAATCGTCTCGTTCACACAGTGAGGGATCTGTAACTCCCTCAGAAGAACCACCTCCATCATCTCGTGTGCGCTTATTACCCTGTCAAGAAACAAATAGTCAGGAGACACAAGAGGAATCCCAGGTTTCTGGAATGGATCTTTCCATGGCTAAAAATGAACCATGGTCACCCAGAGAGTCATCACCAAATGGTGACAAAAGTTCTCCATCAAGAAAAAAAGAAGTAAACTTGTAAGTATTATTTACTGGGCTGTTGTTTTGTCTATGTAGTTTATGTTATATGTCATTTACTGAAATTTAGTTTGAGCAGTTTAAATGTCAAAGTAAAGTTGATATTTTACATGTACAAACAGCTTATACCTTTTTTATGATTCTATCAATCTTCTTGTAGAGAACAGATTATTTATCAAAATGTAAAATTCTTGGGAGTTATACGAGTTATTTAATGAGTATTTGTGAGGGTCCCTGTTACGCTTTGGTTCTTTATTGTAATAAACAAAAAGGATTCAATAAACCAACAGTTGAAACTCGGGATACGAATATAGAAAGAAACTCAAACAGAACAGAAGTTTATTTACAAATTATTAACAAAGATAAATGCAGAATGGTTTCTCCTATTTACATAACAAAGTTAGATCTGACAATACGTAAAATGGGGAAATAGTGCCGTCATGAAATACTTGCTGCCAGGTTTGCAGCTGTCAAAATCAGTGCTCAAATCGACGGCTTCACAAAAGGAGACAGCAGAAACTTCAGACGGCTTCTTGACTCTGTACTGCAGAAAGAAATGTCTAGTCTTGATACTCGAAGGGCGGGTTGCTCCTCAAAACCACTTGTAGTACGTTTCTTCTCTGAAAGGGGTTGCTCAGCGTCGAGATATCTCTATCTCTCTCTCTGACTGCGGCCTTAACTTGTTTCCGTTCACACACTCTCGTGCGTCCTCTTCCTCTTTTATCCTTCGTCTCTATCTCTCTCTTGATGATCTGATTTTTCTACTTCCTCAGTCATACACATATACGGCGGAAGCTTGACCAACGAATGTCATTTTCTCCTGACAACTTTTTAGAAGGATCCAGACAAAAAGTTACATCATAATACGCAGCGTTTCTAGCGACGCGATGCCGTGTGCCGAGTTCCATAACACACCTGAGTATTCTCGAACAATCATGAGAACAGACGCATCCAACCAACGTTCGGACATGCCTCCCTTGTGCGGCAGACCGTACTCGAATAAGAAGATACATTTTCCTTTCCTTTAATATATAATAATTCTTTGCTAAGAAGCGATTACCATGACACGTTCCCCCAAAGGAAAAAAAAATTAAATCCCTAAACTGATTTTATTTTTTTTTCTTGAAGAAACAAGACTCAAACAGCAGGGGGAACAATTCTGCATAAAGCTTTAACTCCGTTAAACAGGCACACTTCCCCATTCACTATCCGACTGTGCAAACACAGAAAACGGCCATCAGGCTACTCATTCCGAAAAATCTCTAGAGAGGCTATCAGCTATAACATTATCCTTTCCCCTTAATTTTTCCTTTTCTCTGATTAAAAACTTGGAAATTCTTAAGCACCTCTTGAGTTTTTCTCAAAATTAATTTCTCTCTGTGACACCGTTACTACGAGCATGGGCGGTGGCCACGGCACAGGGTGTTCGTTATAATTCTTGGGCAAGTTCATAGGCATTCACTTAGCTCTACGCTTACCCACATCGATTAAATAATTTAGATTTTCCCCTCTTCTCTAAAATTGAAAAAGGACCTTCAAACTTATAAGATAAGGAGGACCTTCTTTCTGGACTCATACTACAAAACTATCTCCCACACAGAAACTTCTCTCTTTCGCTGTAAGATCATGTTCCCTTTAGTTCCCCTTGACTTTCACTCTCGTTCCCCTTTGCCAGTTGCCAAGCATCTCTTAAATTATTTTTATAATACTCTAGATTAGTTATGTAGTCCTCTCTACCTTCTCTAAGCATTAAATTACATTTTAAACATTTCCAAAGGACCTTTTAGCGGTTCGACCAAAAACCAGCTCGAAAGGACTAAATCCTGTAGTGTCATTCGGTGCCAACCTTAAAGCTAACAAAACAAAAGGTAACTTTTCTTCCCAGTCATGTTCAAAGTTGCTACAGTTTTCATAAACAACTCTTTAACGTTTGGTGAAACCCCTCCACAATGCCTTGTGATACGGGATGATAAGGTGTGGAAGATACGAGTTTAATGCCTAACTCTTTCAATCTCTCCCTGAAATATTTAGATACAGAATTACTACCATTATCACTGTATAAAACGAGGCAGACCAAATGTATAGTACAAGGCAGACCAAACTTAGAAAATAATCTAACAATCGTTTAACCTACGGTCCTTGCGTTACAGCTTCTTACGGATATCGCCTCTTGATAGCAAGTTAGTCTATCAAATATTGTCAACAGATATATACTCCCTCCCTTACCTCTAGGCAAAGATCGACCATATTGATAACTACATTCTCAAAAGGTTTGCCTACTGAAGGAATATTACACAACAGAGCTCTGGGAATTACTTGATTCGGTTTTCCGGCAATTTCGTATTTATGACGGCTTAAAACACCTTTTCATGTCACTTCTCATTTTAGGCCAAAGTATGTCCCTACTAATACACCTGAAAGTTTATTTACTCCCAAATGCCCTCGCTCATCATGTGCTAACTTCAAAACTAGTTCACGAAGCTTCCTGGGAACCACTAATTGTTCGGTGATTTCCTCTTTACTAACTGACTTAGGACGAACATGACACAAAACTTCGTCTTTTAAACAAAACATTTCCTTACACACGTTATCGAGATCATCATCCAGCTGACATTCAAAAATTCGGGTTAGTGTCTCATCCTCTCTCTCAAACTTGACTAGCTCATCCTTATTCAAAAGGTTAGTGCCTAATTCATCACAGTAACTATTACGTACTTGATTCCACTACATCGACTACGTTACTTTCGACAGCTATACCTTCTGCTTGGCTATCACTGATAGAGTCAGGTCTCTCAGCCACACTCACGCCAAGATCAACCTCGCCACCTTTATCACTCGTTTTAATCCACAAACTCACACTCGTTCGAATCCACGAACAAACTATGACCGTAGTCGATGTCTGTATCTAAACCTGATCTAGTTACTACCATTTCAGGCACTGGAATCTCTCTCACAACAGGATTCACATTCTTGGATAAAGCTAAGTCATTACCGACAATAGTGTCAATGCCATTAACGGGCAAACTGTCAACAACTGCTAGTTTCACTTCTCCTGACACTACCTGACTTTCCAAGTTCAACTTCAACAAAGGACAAAGAACACAAGTGTTCGGAAATCCTCCTAATATGACTTTTTCTTCCATATTGATTTCTGCCCTGTTTGGCACACACACTCTCCTAATTAGTGAGACAGCAGCTCTAGTGAGACAGCAGCTCCTGTGTCTCAAAGCAAGAACGACTTCTCTCGAATCTCCTCCTCCTGACAGAAATTCACCAAAAAATTTCACCAAAAAATTTCTAGTTTCTCTCATCACATCATCCCTACTTGACGAAAGGTTAACTAGAGACATTGGTTTCTTAACATCCTTCCTTTCTACTGCACAATTTCTCGCTAAATGCCCTTTCCCATTACATCGGAAACAAGTTATTTCTGAGCCACTAAATGCCACTTTATTCTTACAAACCTTAGACATATGACCAGGTTTTCCGCATGCATAACGGTAATAGTCACTTTTACTTGCATTGCTATTACTAGAACTGAAACTTTTACTGCTTTGTACTCTACCAGATGAAGAATCATTTCGCTTTTTACTGACACTTAAGTTATGAGTCAAACTATATTCGTCTGCTAACCTAGTTGCTCCTGCAAAAAATACTTCTCGCCTATCTTCTATATAAAGCTTAATCCCAGGGGATATGTTATCTTTGAAGTTTTCTAACAACACTAAGTTCTTCAAACCATCAAAATACTCAACTTTAGCAGAAGTTAACCAATCACAAAACAGTCTTTCTAACTTCTTACCATTTCCTGCATACGTAATATTCTCGTCCCTTCTCAAATTTCTGAATTTCTTACGGTGCGTCTCCAGTACTAACCTGTATGCGCTAAGAACAATTTCTTTCACAATATCATAATCATCACATTCCTCCTTAGACATGCAACTATACACAGTAAGTCCCTTTCCATGCAAAGCTGACTGTAATATAGAGTCCACATTTCTTTAGGAGAACCTACTCATTCCATTAACTTCTCAAAACACACGAAATATTATGTTACATTTTCCTCATCAAACTTTGGTTCTAATTTCAACACTGCACTCATACCAAACCCATCAGCTTCGTTTTCGTTCTTGCCTGTCTGACTGTTAAGAGTACTTTTGCCTTAACTGAGCGATTTCCAACTCATGCTTACGTTCTTTCTCTTTCTTCCTGCTGCATTACCAACATTTCTCTCTCTTGCTGCACTTTCATTACTTCTCTCTCTTTCTCTTGCTGCATTTTCATTACTTCTCTCTCTTGCTGCATTTTCATTGCTTCTCTCTCTTGCTGCATTTTCATTACTTCTCTCTCTTGTTGCATTTTCACTACTTCTCTTTCTTGCTACATTTTCATTACTTCTCTCTCAGCTACTCTTTCATCTCTCTTACTTTTCTCTTTCTTTCCTTTCAACGTACTCAAGGAGATCATTCCCCTCCAGACCTAGAAGCTTACAAGACTCAATATACTCTTTCACCATCTCACTCATTCTGGTTCTTTCTATATTCTCCCTGTTTCAATCTGTTACGGTGCCGAATACCCTGGCCAAAGGTCACCAAATGTTACGCTCAGGTTCTTTATTATAACAAACAAAAAAGGGTTCAACACCAACAGTTGAAACTTGGGATATAAATATAGAAAGAATCTCAAATAGCAACAGAGTTTATTTACAAACTTATTAACAAAGATAAATGCAGGTGGTTTCTCCTATTTACATAACAAAGTTAGATCTGACATACGTAAAATGGGGAAATAGTGCTGTAATGATATACTTGCTGGCCAGGGTTGCAGCTGTTGAAATCAGTGCTTGAATCGACAGCTTCACAAAAGGAGACAGCAGAAAACTTCAGACGGCTTCTTGATTTTGCACTGCAGAAAGAAATGTCTAGTCTTGATACTCGAAGGGCGGGTTGCTCCTCAAAACCACTTGTAGGATGTTTCCTCTCTGAAAGGGGCTTTTACCCTTCATTTCTTATCTCTCTCTGATGATCTGATTTCTCTACTTCCTCAGTCATATATACGTATATACGGTGATCTGGGGCGGGTCTAAAAGGGGCGGAGCTTGACCAATGAACGTCACCGTCTCCCGACAAGAAATTTTTAGAAGGATCCATATGAAAAAGTTACATCATAACACGCGGCGTTTCTAGCGATGCGACGGCGCATGCCGAGTTCCATAACACACCTGAGCATTCTCGAACAATCATGAGAACAGACGCCTCCAGCACGTGCGGGCATGCCTCCTTGTTGTAGACCTACTTGAAGAAGATACATTTTCCTTTCCTTTAATATATAATTCCTCGCTATAAAGCGACTACCATGACAGTCCCTGAAGAGGAGGGTGTCTTCCACTGTCATTTCATTTCGTCCTTTTTGTGGTAGGTAATATGCTTGAGACACCATATTTTGCTGGATTACTAAAACGGAGTTCTAACGATTTTAGTTGAGGTATTAAAATTGTTGAAATTATTTTATATAAAGATGGGTTAATAAGAAATATATACACATAAATAATTTTTGTTTGTAGTGAATACCCAGTAACAACAAAATATGTTGATTGCAATCCATGGTTCAGTTATGTGTTCAGTCACATGAAACTATAAGATGTACGTAAAGGTTCACACCGTGCAGTTTACCTTGTTGGTTGAAATTTTAATCAGGCTAGATTTGTTGCCACTTACGCTCAAGTGCTGGGGCTAAAAAAAAACGTGTAGCACCCCAGGCCTTCATGTCAATGGAAAGAGGAAGATTTGCAAATGCACATGGTGTAAGAAAAAACGAAACATTCTCCCTATCTTCCACCAAGCAAAAGTTGAAAAAGACTACAACCCCTTGTGAGGCCTCTTTTACAATGCAATTGTAAATTTTACAATTGTGAGTCTTTAGTAAAAGCCTCTTGAAGCAATCAAGCACTCTTTTGGTAGCCTTAGGACCTGTGATCATGGTTAAGAGAATTGTTGCGGAATACTGGCTTTTGCATCAAAGATACTTGTCGTTGTTCCTGACCTAGGTTGAGAAAAAATATATATATTTTTCAGGTTGTTAAATGCAGACTGGACCTTATGTACAGGTAAAGTTTAACACTTTTACCATACAAGGGCAATTTAAGTGTACTCAAATGGAGTAAGCCTGTAAGAGACAATATTAATCATTTTATGTTCAAGGAGGAGCAAACACCACTATGTGTAAATGCTCTGCCTCTTTTCCCATTATTTGGCCAAATTACCACACACAGCCTCATCCTGAGTTATTAGCGTACTGGAGGTATTTATTCATTATGAAAATTTTAATGGATCTACTCTGTCACTGAGATAAGTAATAGCAATGGAAAGGGCTCAACATCCAGAGGTTGGCTGTAGACAGTGGGCTGTAGGCATCCCCTGTTATGGACCTGTTTGAGACTAAAGCAAGTCGTCTTTTTGCCAAAATTTTTGTTCACCAGTATAAGGTTTCACCAGTATAAGGTCCTCCAGCTTGGGCAGGGACACCAAGCTGTTCCTTGGTTAGGTCTAGACTATAATGCTTTCCTACTCTTGCTAGGTTTCAGGAAGTTACCAGTGTATTAGGGCAACTTTGTAAGTTATTTCTTTAGCATTGATAACCCAAGGTGGCCAGAAAGACTGGATTTCCAGTTTCTTTCAGTGGTGGATGTGAGCAACTGTTAGATGAAAGGTTTTATCACAGCCCACAAGCTGCAGATAACTGTATGGTATAGTTCATGGTTCTGGCGAGCTCTGGGCGGGATCTTGCAGTAATGCTATTATCAGTGCCAGGAGAGAATCTACTTATCGATTCTGCCAACACCAGTTGGCATTGGCTATAGGCTTGTGAGGACAAAGACTTTTGGATGATTTTTCAAGGTGTTAGGGTGGAGTTTTCCAGGTCTTTGTTTACGATTCTTCAATTAATTATTTTGTCACCCTTTTAATTGTTTGAAACAAATTCTTTGTAAGGAGGTTCTGTGGAAACTTCACAGTAGCCTTAGACACATCTAAAGACTTGATCCCTTGGGGGTCCAATACTGTCTGTAGGGATTGTTGGAATGGCACTTCATAATAGGTTTAAACCTGATGTAAAGGTTGTGTGTGTAGTGATTTGGAAACTGGAGCTTCTGAAGAGTAGGAATGTACGTAATGTCCTTTTCCTTAAGTCTTTGGTTAAGGACTTTCATGTTAATTTATATCCTTATTGGAAGGTAAGCCACTGGACATGTGAGCAATGGCAACAAACTTTTAAATTTGGAAGAACTTATCCTTGGATAAGATATTGAAGTCATTTCGTGACGTTAATCTTGTGTTTGCTTTGGTTTATACAATTGTTGCAGAGCATTAACTCTTCTGTTGTGCAAGGATATTATGTCCTGAAACAGTAGGTAGCCTTTTATTGGTCCACTGCTTTTAAACCTGGTTGTGGGTTTTGGTAAGCTTGGAGGTACTCCGTGTTAAATATTAGAAGTATCCCTTTTTATGCAGATGTACTTGTTAGTTATTCATCTTTGGTTCTGCTGGGTTTTGGCACATTATAACCCTATCCCTCCTTCTCCTGAAGGGGGCATCCTCCAAAGAGACCTCATCTATTCTACATGATGAGTATCTCGTACTGAGGGACAGTCCTCCTAAGGTAGGCAGTAAAGAAGCACTGTTTTTTGTACAAATTATTTTGTTACCAAGTAACCTTTCAAGCGTTGGCCGATTTCCACTTTGCCCACCTCCTTTTTCAAATGTGGGAATCGCCTATATAATGAAGAGGTAAGGTTCATTTAAAAAATTGAATCATTGAGATGCTGAATGGCATTGTGGGAGATCTAGCTCTTGATTAAGCACAGATGCCAATAGTTCCTTGTGTACACAATTTTTGTTAAATTTACTGGTTTTCCAGCTAGCACTAGAAGATTTATCCGAACGTTAAGACCTCAGGTCATTAGTTATGAAAAGTGCAAATTGATTAAAAAATTTGGTATTTTGATATTTATTTTTTTAAATACTTATCTCTCCATTATATAAATTGCCCTCCCTACCTCCCCACATTCAAAGTGGGCAGAAGTAGGCTGAAAGTGTTTGTACCTATCTGTCCGCTGGTGAGCAGTCCCCTGGTGAGGGATGGGAGAAGTAGATGGATAGAAGACGGATATTCATAGAAAAACCAAATGTTCCTTTTTTTTCCATTCTGTTGAACAGCCGCTAGCATGGAAGTTAAAGCTGTATAATGGAGAGGTATATATTTAAAAAATAAATCTTAAATGAATTATTTACCGCATATTATTCAACAAATTATGTAAAGCTCGTGTAATTACTGAAGTATGTTGTCCCATGCCCAACTGGGAGTAAAGGGAGATGAGCTGCCTATAAAATAGCCAAAGTTGCATTTATTCTGCTATTTCTGTAAGTCATTTTAATATTTCTGAACTCATCATATGGGATAAATGGCAGCATTTTTGTAATAATGTATCAGATTATTGTAAGTTTGAATAGATCAAACCAATCATGTAATTATGAACCTCTTTAAAATGGAAAAAGCTTGGGAATCCAAAATTAATGAGGAATGAAGACTCAGCAGTAGACTTTTTATATGAACCACATGTTTTAAGTTTTAGTGCCTTCTCTTGAAAATATTTTCAGGCTATCATCAGTCTCATTCTTCACCTGTAAAACTCCATATAGTATTATCTTCAAACATCAGCCACTCCATATTTTATTTATAACTCCTTTACCTATCCACAGAAATAGTCACTCTCTCTCTCTCTCTCTCTCAATCTCTCTCTCTCTCTCTCTCTCTCTCTCTCTATATCTCTCTCTCTCTCTATCCTCCTCTCTCTCTCTCTCTTCTCACATCCTCTTCTCCTCTCTCTCTCCTCTCTCGCTCTCTCTCTCTCTCTCCTCTATCCTTCATGAAAATATTTTTCCAGATTTGTTTTTTATGTAGGGGTAGTGAATATTCCTTGATATATTGCGTTATTGTTACTGTTAACAAATTGATGATGTTACTATTACAGTTAGAAGGAATCTGCACTGAAGAAACTTCAGAACCTGCGACAGATCCTGATTGGGGCCGGTGGGATCCAAGGTAAGATAATAATTTTCCGTACCTAACCAATTATAATGAATATTGTAAAGTAGTACTAAGTTGTAGTTTAAATTAGTTAGCTATTGAGCACATAACAAGTTAGTAGTAAAATATCATGATGTCTTGAGAAGAAATGTTGGTCTGGTCAGTAATTGAGAAGGATCTGCCAACAAAAGCCAGATGCCATTTACACTTGAACCCTTTGAAAAACCATGTCACAGGGTATGGGCTAGCAACTCCACCTGATGAATATTAACCGTAAATGGAATGGTAATATCTTGCAACACCCTTTCTAAGGGGACTACTATAGATATGTTAGCTTATATATATTGTATTGCATATCCTATCTATTCTGAATTATTTATGTAATGTTATAACAGTAGTGAACATAATGTTTGTTTGTGATGTCATTTTCAGGTTGATGAAAGGGGTTTATGTCAACCAAGACTATAAGCTTTACTTCAATAACCTCTGAGCCAGGTATGTTTAATTTCTGCTTCATTTTCTGCTAATTAACTTTAGGGGATATATGGACGTTCAGTATACTCTGTATATTTTTGTTTTGTGAAATAAATTGTAGAAAGAACAGATTTTTTAGAATTTTATATTTCAAGTTACTTCCTCAAGATCTCAAGAACTTCTTGTTGTTCTTACACAATATACAAACCAGAGGTCCTTTACACTAAAATTACTTAAAAGCGAAGCCTGGACACGGGCACTGAAATCTTAAAACAAGGCGGTTTGGTAGTTCACTTCCTGTCCAGTCATTGGTAGTCTCTCCCCATTAAACGTTAACATTTCAATTCTGCTTTCGGTCGTCGATGTGGATAGACGTGTACATCACCACTCTCTGCCTGACATTTCAGCTGATTTCTTGTTTTTTGCTGTGATATATGTGTATGTTGTGTTCTGTCTGTCTGTGTATTCAGCCTAACGGAAACCCAAGAATCACATTCACTAAAGATCCTGCCCCCAGTAGGTGGTGGGCCTGGAGTGCAGGGTAAGAAGAGTGGCAAAATCCATGTTGCCCTTGATGTTGATCCTCATGCCCTCTGTAGCATTCAGCATTTATTTAGTGAGGAATTGAAATATAATGGATTAGTGATAGTTTTTCTGATTTAGCATCTGATTTTGATATTTCTAGTGAGTTATGTCAGATGGTAGTTCTAGTATTCTTTGCTGCAATACTCGACTCACTAAAGATATTTATGATGTGAGGAATGTAAGGGGTGGGATGAAAAAACTTGGAAAACTTTAGCTTCTAACCTTTCAAAGTTAGAGAGAGACTGTAAAAGGAAAACAGCATCTAGAGCTGTAGTAAAATCATTAGCTAGTCAAGGCAGCATTCTTTTTACTAGCAAAATGAATTTTTCTATTGTCTCTTCTGTTAATTGCTTTCTCCCATTTCCAGCCTCCTCATAATCCACCTGCTTCCGTCTCCTAGCTCCCATGCTTCCGAGCCGGATCGCCTCCCCAGCTTTGAATCTAAGTTTGACCAAAAATTCAGTCTGCAAGCCCTTGTGTAATACCTGGGACAGTCCCAAGCGCTTTCTACAGTTAGATCCTTTTTCTGCTATGTCAGAAGTTGCTGTTAAACGTGCTTTGTCTTGGGAGCGCCCACTGCCTTTTGTCAGGAAGTCATACCAACAGTGATCCCATGGTAATAGAAGAGTGCCTTGTGGCTTACAAATGCTCTTTAGTGTATGAGCGCCCTCCAGTGTCGGATCACCCTATTGTGATGTTAACCCAGGAGTACAGCAGTGCTGGGGATTAGTGGAGTGCCTGTTGGTGCCCAGGTACCTGCCCAGTGGTGGGGAAGTGCCCAATAGTGTTGGAGCACCCAGTGGATGGTGAGCAGCCAGTTTTTTCTGGGTGCCAGGTAGTGTAGAGTCCCAGCATCCCCCAGGCATCCACCCCAGTCAGGACTTCCATTGGATTGTAGAGAGCAGGTTTCTGTCATACCAACTATGTCTGGTATGGCCAATCCTAACCCACCTTCAGATTCTTTTCTTTTGGCTGATAAGAATCAAGATCCGATGGTGGCACCGCATCAGAAACACTGGATAATATCGTAGGACCTCTCAAGAAGACTTTGTCTTCTTCAGCAGCTCCACCTGTGGATCCTTCTCTTTCCCCAGTTTCTTCAGATGAGGATTTTGATCATGAAGAAATCGACTGCTTATTCTTCTTTGCTTAGCTGTCTTTCATGTAGCTTCCCAGATTTCTTCGGTCCAACAACTCCTGCTTCTCCGGCTTCCTTGTTTATGATGAGTGACCAGCCAGTTTGGGTGAATATGCTTCTGAAGAGGGCGCTTTCATTGTCTTCTAGAAGGCTCTTGGTGAAGTGGACAACTGTCTCGAAGAAGAGAAGGCAAGGAAAGGCTTCCTTCAGTATTTCACCTTCTCACTTGTCTTCTAGAAGATGCAGATGATATGAGACAGGAGAACCTCCTCCCTTGGGAGTGGCTGCCTCCTCCCCAGGGACTTCTGTCTTATTGACCCTGCTCGAAGATTGGCTTTCTCTTCGGCAAAAACAATGTTTTCTGCTATGGAGATGGATCATTTGCTGTAAAGTCTTTTAAAAGTATTTGAAGTTTTAAGTTTTATGGATTGGTTCATAGGAACTTTAGCCAGGAAGATTCATGACTACTCCAGTTTATCAGAGGATATAGCAACAGATTGGCGCAATATTCTGTCTTGTTCAGACAAAGCCGTAAGAGACAGATTGCTCGAGATTGCCTCATTATGTGCTACGGGCGTTCTTAGGAAAGGGAATTGTGGGTTTCCTTTCACAAGTTGGCCCTTTTGTTTTCGCCTCTCACCTGCATAAGAAATCCATGTAGGATCTTTTGGCTCAATCGACCAGACGCCCCAAGGATTAGGCCCCTTCTTCCTCCAAGTCGTCTTCTCTCCCCGCAACCTCCATGTTTTTGGGATGTGAGACAGAGGTCCAAGTCGAGATCAAGAGGAACAGTTTGTTTCATATCAAGAGCAAATCAAGAAATCTTCAAGTAACCTGCAGCCAAAAAGTAACGTCCCAGTCCTTCATGTGCTCTTGGGGGCCGGATCCATCTTTTTTGGAAAAGATGGAGATGGGAGCAGAGCACCTGTAGGGAAAAGCTACCGTTAACGCAAACACTCCATTAGAATTAATGGGTTACTCCATAAGATCAGAGAAGTTTTCAGTCCTCTCGGAGGAGGTTGCTTCCTTGCTCAGTGAAAAAACCTCGAATCAGAAGGCTTCTACAATTGCCTGCTCACTACTCCAAAAGCTGCAGGGGGATGGAGACCAGCCTTGGATGTGAGTGCCCTAAATCAGTTTGTGAACAATTCAAAATTTCATATAGAAACGAATCAGTCAAGGGACTGGATGGTCTCTCCAACATGAGAGAGACATACTTCCACATTCTGATACATCAGGAGTTGAGGAAGTACCTCAGGTTTATGTTGAAGAAAGAGGTTTTTTCACTCCAGGGTTCTGTGCTTCGGATCACTACAGCCCCCCAAGTATTTACAAGAGTGCTGCCTCTTTGAAGGAGCTTCTCAATCTGAGTGGAGTATCCAAGACTCCTTTCCATGATTCCAAGTCTGCCTAGATAACCCCACCTTAGAGGTTCCATCAGGGGTTATTGGCTCTGGTCATGAGAGGCTTCAACTATCGTCAACTTGTCTGAGAGAACTTGTTTTTTTTTTTATAGAGAGAGAGAGAGAGAGAGAGAGAGAGAGAGAGAGCGAGAGAGAGAGAGGAGAGAGAAGGAGAGAGAGAGAGAGAGAGAGAGAGAATGCCATCGCTAGATGTAGACAGAAGTCTACAGACAGGGTCTACCAGGCAAAGTGGTCTGTATTTAGATTTTGGTGTAAAAGACGCAACATCTTGTCCTCTAAAACAACTTTAGCACAAGTGTGGATTTTTGCTATATTGAAGATAATCAAAAGGCCTTGAATCATCAATATTAAGGGTTATAGGGTGACGCTTGGGTCAGTGTTTAGACATAGAGGTGTAAAAACGTTTCTGAAGTTCGTGGTATCTCTGACTTGATCAAGTCATTCAACACTAGTAAAGTTATTAAGGAAGATTCATGCCCTTGGAACTTAGATGTAGTGGTTAAGTGGCTAGAAGTGTGGCTTTGAACCCATGCTCTCATCTTTGGTGAGCAACATTACTAGAAAAAAATTTTTTTTAGTGGCCATGGCTTTGGTTAAGAGAGTTAGTGAAATACACACAATGGATAAAACGATTGGGGGGTTTTTCTAAATTAGATGCAGTTTGCTTGTTTAGTCTTAACTCTCTCTAGCTAAAAATGAAAACCCGACCACACACCCCTGGTCTCATTCATTTTCCATTAAAAGTTTCAACAGAGATGCTTGGGCCAGAGGATGAGAGAGAGGTCTATGCCCAGTGAGAGCGTTCAGATCTTATCTTAAAGAACAGACCAGATAAGAGGCCTGACAAGTAACTTATGGTGCTTTGTAAAAATCCTTTGAGACCTTCATCCAAGAACCCACTTTTGTTCTTTGTGAGGGATTTAATAGTAGAGGCTCACTCTCAGATTTGGAAGGATGTCTTACCAATATTGAAAGTCTGAGCTCACAACATCATTATTTACATGATATAGAGACTGTTGTCTCTATATCATGTTGTCCATTGCTGGTGAGGTGTTTGGTAAGAAAGCGTTCCTTCCTAAATTTTTCTCTTTGCCTTGTTTAAGGGTGTTGAGTCATTGGGTATCCTAGAGGGTACAATGTAATAGGAATGCCACCAGTTCTCAGTGTTAGCGGGGGTGTTGATACATTTTTGTCTAATTTAATGTTAGCGTAGGTGAAAAGGTTTTATCTGGTTTTGTGTTTGTACTGCACCCAGGGCTGGGGCAATCGTGTATGTTTTGTTGACAATCGGTTTGTTCCATCGTCATAAGAATATTTTGTATCCTTCATTAGTGTTTGGAGTACTACTCCTTCGCTGCATTGTACCCACTACAGTAGAGGTGATCCTGGCTACACCACCATGCTGCTACTATGTTGAGATGGGTGCCAATTTTTATTTTCAGTTCTGTACACATTACATAAATTATTGTAATGGTTTGGGATACTTTTTGTCCATGAATCCCTCCTCTAGTCCATGTGGATTCAGTTAAGTAAATTACTAAGTGGGTAAAGTTACTTATGTAAAAATGAAATTTTTTATAATAAAATGAGATTTTATATCTACTTACTTATCCAGTAATTACGAACAAAGCCAGCCTGCCTCCCCTCACATGGACTAGGGCTTAGGGCATAAACAAAACATTGGTCTCTGGGCTGTAGTTGTTTCCTCTCTTACCCTGAAAGTGGGAGGGGTCTATTCACCTATGTAAACAAAAGACTATCGCTGCCGCTAGCTTTCAGAATTTAAGCTGCCATTGAGTAGACACTCTTAGCTACTTACTGGGTAAGTATATATAAAAAATCTCATTTTATTATAAAAATATCATGTTCATTCATTGGCAACATATGATATACTTAAAGTAACAGAAACACATGCTACTAGGACCAAGTCAAAGTGATGGTCAGTCTCTTATCCGGTACATCTGAGAGAATTGCATTCCTCCAGTTCTAGGGAGTCTGTTTTTATACATATTTTTTACCCTTTATGAACATGTTAATGTGATGGAGGTGCAGAAAAGACAACCATGATTTAAACATATAACCAATGGCCAAACCCAGAGTAAAGAACTGAACAAAAGCTCATGTTGGTGACTCAGCAATCATTTATTTACTAATTAGTATGATTATTGTTATCGAAACTTCAGAACTTTCGCAAGTCTAAGGAGTGCAGAACTTGTAAACCTAAAAGAAGGCTGAGGCATACTAGCTATATTTATTCTTTTGGAAATAAAATGAAAGGCATATTGCACTTACCAAATCCTTGGAAATGAGAGATAGAATACTAGTTTGAGGAAGGATAATTGGTAGTCATTTAAAAATCAGTATTCTTCTGTATCCAAACTGAAGGGAACATAGACTCTATTCATCACATATACAAAATAATCACAGTATATAGGATGTAGTCAAACTTAGAAAAAGATTACAAATTATTTGGTAGCACTGGCATAAGGACAGACTCACTTTCCTCCACTTCTAATTCCCAAATTTTGTCTGTAATGGCTCATAATTGCAAGAGGGACCACTTATTGAGTAGTAACTTGTACTTTTCATAGTATATTTCAGAGAGGCTGTAGGATGTGAATATCTTTGGAAAGCCAACAGTTACTGTTGAGCGTACAGCAACTGGTTTGTTTTAAAATGCATCAATGTATCTGTATACACATTTTTCTGGTCATAGAAGTTGGAAACTTTAATGTGTTATGGTTCTAGTCTGTCTAGAATGAATAATTTTATAGCTTAATTCTGATTTTTGTATGTGTAAAGATTTCATGTGCTAGCTTGACTCACTTTATGTTTAATATTAGTTCTGAATCGTTGATTATGAAATATATGGAACCATGACATAAAAAGTTTCCCCTTCTATTTCAGAATGCAGCCCACAACAACAACAGAGCAGAAATCCCCCATCAAAAAACAAGGAAGGAATGTCGTCATCACAGCCCTTAGTTGAAAAAACATTAGAAGTTCCTTGTGAAGATGGACCACTCACAATTAGTCTCACTACAGGGCAAGATCTAAATGGGTGGAGAAATGTAGTGAAAAGGAAACCTCTATTTTCCTTGCCTTTAAGAAGAGCAAGGAGAAAAGCCAAAATAAGGCGAAGTTCAGATGAAAACAGAAAAAAAATGGTTGGCTAAGAACGGAGGTCTCTTTTTGGGTCAGACTCAGGTGGCCGTCCAGTAACTAGAGCCTTAGAGCGGTTGAAGAGCAAGGCAGCATCTGCAGAAGCACAGTCTTTAGAAAAACTTCATGTCAATTGTGATCCCCCCTTCCCTACAGAGGAAGATGCTGCCAAGAGTAACAGGGACAAGGAAAATATTTTGTCCCCCAAACCTACACCAGATGAAAATAAAAAGTTACCTTCCAACCATAAAAGTACCACAGACAATGGTAAAGAGTCTCATACTTGGGAAGTGAATGATAAAAGGACTGATGATGATAAGTTTCAGGAATCATCTGAGGAATTGAAGTTCCCAGCCATTAATCCTTTGTCTCTTTTCACACTGCCTCCTGTAAAAGAGAGGGAGAAGCAAACGCGAACAACATTAACCCTTGAAGAAAAGGTAAAAGTTATTGATGCTTTCTTAGATGGAAAATCCCAGCGTCAGATTGCTCATTTATATGGAATTGGGAAAACTCAGGTAAGTGGTATAATTAAGAGAAGGGAAGAAATTCTTACAATTTATCGTGATAGCCTTTTAAGGGTGAAAAATTGACAATGAAGAGGCAACGCAAGAGCGAGTATGCTCTACTCAATCAACATTTAATCCAGTGGTATCGACACATGACTGTTGTTGCTGGGGTGAAAATCACTACTGGTATGCTTAGGGCTAAAGCTCTACAGATTGCTCCTGAATTAGGCTACCATGATTTTAAAGCTTCTAATGGTTGGCTGGCAACTTTCAAAGCAAAATAATATCTCAAGTTTTCCAAGCAGAGAAAAAATGAGTCCTATGATGAACAGGGTAATTATGAGCATGATTCCAATCATAGAGATGATGATGAGTCCTTTTTCGAGGATGCTGAAGCAGATAATTCTTCAAGTCATCTTCCCCTGATAAAACAGTACCAAGGAACTGGTAATATTACAGGTGTACCTACCAGTCATGATGGTACAGATTCAGATCTTACAGGTAACAAAAGCTCTCAGAATGAAGAATCTTCATCGGCTAACCAAACTGATCAGACAGGGTCTCTGATTCACCCCGGACTTTCTGGGGCTGGGGCATCCAAGGCACCACAGATGGTAAATACTTCTTTGGGGGCCAACTTAACTGCAGCTTATAACCTATCTCGTGATTTGACGAGAGATCTTTCTTTCGGGGAGATACTGCAAGTGTAGGAGACCTGTCATCAACAACTATGAATGCTAGTCCACCCTTAACCACCCTGTTTCAGCTTTAAATGTCAGTCGAGCTGTCATTGAAAATCCTTTAAGTAAGCCCTCAGATGCAGCTTTAGCAACATATAAGTCCGAAGAACCTCTAGGTTATGGTTACGATCACCAGAAATCGTATGAATGATGCAAGCACTCGAGGAGCAGAGTATAATTACACTCCTTATGGATTTCCTGGAAGTTACTATAGCTACCATTTCCTTGGGCAATATTGAGGTGTAATTTTGGTTTGGAAATGTTTAATATGTAATATGAGTGTTTTGTTTGAGTCAGTATTGAAATCTGTATGAAAATCAGGTTCTTATGGCAAGAAAGATATTCTGATTATATTGGATTTAGTATAGAATGTCTTATATAGTGTAGAATTTGCCTTTCTTTTATTAGAAATGTGTGATGTCAAGTTTGTTTATACCAGTCATTGTATAAATTGTTGCAATAATATTTACAACAGGATGAAGAAATCTAGTGTAATTTTTGTGATATACTGTATTTAGCCATTTTGTTTTGCAGAGCGCACACTTTCTTTAGATTTTTTGCATAAGTTGATGCGACTGGGATGATCAGGACTTTAATTATTTAGGTTTTTAAATTGTTTGAAATTGATAAGAAAAACGCCTGAATTCATCTTAATATTTCATCTTTTTTAATAGTTTCTTTGCAGAATTGTGCCATATTGTTCTAATTAGTATTATTAGGTATGCAATTAATTTTTATGGTGTATTATTGGTCTTTGGAGTGTATAGGAGTAGAATAGACGCTGGAAAAATTTAGGTACTGTATGGGAAGATGAGAATTGTTCATGATGCAGTACTATTGTATTTTTTGTAAATTCTTTTTTGCCCATTCAAAAATTGATTTTATCTGTGTAAAACTAGACATTTCATAGGCCTAAAGTCAAAAAGATTTATTAATATTTTCTTTTCATAAATTTCTAATTTGAACGTAAGGAAATATTGTAGTAGTGAGATGAAAACTTTTTATGACGGGTAATTCCTGCTGCTTCCAAAAGCCCTAAAAGTTTTTTTTTTTTTTTTTTTGATAGGTGAATAAATTTTGTTGAAAATTTCCTTGTGTTAATTTCATCTTTGCTAAGTTGCAAAGATGTCTTTCAAAATCTGATGACTGCTCTTTGTTGCTTCACTCTTGCAAAAATCTGTTTGCAAAATGGTTGTCACTCTTTAAGAATGTTTGTTGGAAAACCTTTTCAGGAAATGTTTATCATTATTTTCAACTTGTTGAAAAAAAATGCCGGAAGTGATTGTCATTATTATTCAACTTTTGATGATAATGTTTAATGTAATGAGTTAGTGATATGGATTTGATTTAAAATTCATATTAGGGCTGAGCTGTTATTCTCTTAGGAGTAAAGACTTGATATTTATATGGGTAATGAACACATTTAATTAAATGGGAGACTTCTTTTTTGTATACTGATTTGGTTATTACCATTTGGTGCACCAGATTAAAATTGGTCCCTTACATCCCTGTTTTAAATTTAAAATGATTTTTTTTTGTGAAGTAATTTGCCTTCATTTAAGAAATCTTAAGGTGAAATTTGTTATTTATTTGAATAGGTTAAATAGACTTTTTAAGTATTTTAAAAATGCTTAAATTATGGAAATTGCTAAGGGAACATATTTCCTAAAGAGGGTTTATGTTGATGACTGCTAGAATATTCTTTGAATCACAATTTTTGGGATAAAACATATTCTATATATAATAAAGGAAAGCTTACTCTGGTATTAATTTCATAATACTCAAAAGGTTTTTTGTACCTAATCTACTTGCTTTTAATTTATATATTCTCAAGACTTATTGTGTTCTTTATACTATTTGTGTCATTCAGTGTTTTGAGCAGCTTGCATATGTGTATATTCATTAAAGTTTAATTTTATTTGTCTGTGATAATGTTTAATATTAAGTTGATAACATGTTATGTTTTACCCCCAGTATTTAGAATGAGCAGTAGGCTTCTTAGAGTGGTGTGCTCTGTTATATAATATACATGTATATTTTGTAGATACAATTGAATGTGAACGTTGTTGTCAATAAATTATGTTTTTGAAGCACGAATATTGAACCTTTTCATTTTCTTCAAAGAGGGAATGCATAAAAATAGAAGATAGAGGAAAGTCTGGAAATGAAAATTCTGGAAATGAAAATTAAATAGTATAACCAAGGCATAAAATTGTGTTAGTTACATAAGCTAAAGAGCCTTTTGCTACCTGTGTAAGCATGTGTAGTAATCAGCAACATAGGAAGGATTAAAGTAATAAAAAAAAAACTGAATGGCTGCAGGTATTGGACTGAAAATCATTTCATGAGTACTCAACCTTTCCCAGCCCATGCAGTCATAGTGTAGTTTAGTTTAATTATAGGGCAATCAGTTTAGAAGGAGAATTGTTCAGGATAATTACGAATGTAATAGAAAAGAATAAGTTTAGTCACGGTGTGATAGTCAAGGGAAACAGATATAATTTAGTGTACAAGAGTATAGATACAAAGGAAAGAAATAAGCACTAAAATTGAAAGAAATAAGCACATGGATACCCTGTCTTACTTTTAACTTTTATTATAAAAAGTACTTACCAAGTAATTACTTAGCTAACAATTAGCCTCGACGACATCCTAGAATTAAAAAATTTGTGTGCAAGTGATTGTTGCAATCCATGGGTGACAGGTCCTGCCCAGGGGTCCAGAGGAGTGAAAAGCAAAGCCGCCTTCTGCGAGGCCGTAACTCCATTCGACACAAAAGAACACCAATGGTCCCTCTTCTTCAGCAGGCCGAAGGTGGAAAGAGATGCAAGCTCCACTGCGCTGTCACGGACAGCCTTATCCGTGTATGAAAGCACACTGAAAGTCTTTTGATAAAGAGTTAACTTCTCTGTGGAGTTCTCAATCTTCTTGGCGCGAGAGCCCACTGTCCAGTGTCGAGGAAGCTGAACACCTCAAACACCCTTGAACAGGCTCTTAACGAGGTGATTCAGCTCACCGATGAAAAGAATACGTTGGCTGAGGCGGAAGGCTGCACGGCGCGATGAATCAATGAGACTAGAGAAGTCCCCTTGAGAGAAGGCAGCAACTCCCAAGGAGGGTCTTTCTCCTGGGTGTTGTAAAGCCTATGGTACCTCTTGATAAGGTGAGAGGGAGGATGAGCGAATGTTGCCTTCCCTTGTTCCGTTTGACTTCCACGGCTGCAGATATTCAGTCCGTGTTGCCTTTTACATTCAAGGGTGAACAAGGAGTAGCAGCCATTTTTTGAGGAGGGAGGGAGGACAACTGATTGACCAGTATTTTGAGAAAAGAATGTGCATGAAATTGTATACAGTTCTATGTGGTAAAATTGATTTCATCAGGAATGATGAAGCAGTAAAAGCTGAAATAGGATATATCATAGCAAAATTGTTGTTTATCATAAGATATTGTTTTCTCATTACATGCGTGTAAACGTGATGAATTTTAGATATAGTACCCTCTTTTCACTCTCCTAAGCACTGAATGGCCAAAAGTGTCTTTAGCACTCACCTTTGTAGCCATAAATTTGCTGAAAGAATTAAAACTCTTTCCTTCTCTTCACCTTAGTATTAAATTTTAGGTAAGGCTAGGATTACTTTAAGATAGATGGTATTAACATTTTGATAGCAGAAGACGTCTCATGTGCCAACTGCATTCCTTTGATTGGACTTAACATGATTTTGTATTGCAGTAAGCTCTTTCTTAGCTGCATATTGTACACCAAGAAATGAAATACTGTGGTAACCGTATTTTATAAGTACAGTTTATTTTGTCACATAACCCAAACATTTTAGGAATATTGGCTGACCACAGTGGAGTGTTTCTTTCCAGTAGCTGTGGTAGCATCTGTATTAATCTTACTCCTTACTCATTTTTGCTAATCTGGTTATTGTAAAACAAGTGTATTTTGAAAATATTTTCATTGATTTTGATATTGTTTGATAAATAGTTTCTTAAGATTTCTTATGCAGAGATTGTATGCCATATAAGTTTAACAAGTATACATACTGGTACATTATCCTCAGGTCCTTCAACAGAAGGTTGTTCCAGTAAAGAAACTTCAGCAGTTGGTGTTGGAAGGTATGGTTGCCCACAAAGTATTTCAGCTCGTGAGGTGTCATCAGATTATGAAACATCATCTCCCTTCTGTATGCAGCAACTCAGTCTACCAGCATCAAAGAAACACAAAGAAACTGGGTTATCAAATGTTCAGTTTATGCTTAATAGATCTTATATCTGTTCTTGCAGAGGTCCTTGCTAAAGTAAATATAAGAAATCAGTCATGCACAGGAACTGACAAAAATATGTATCAGATCGAGAGAAATGTTTGTAAAGAGACGCTAAAATTAGAGCTGCCTCAAACTGGTAACCAATCCATAGAAAGTGATTGCCCTTCCAGTAATGCATTTATGAGTTCTTATAGTACAAATCTTGGTTCCAGTTTACATATACAAGAGTCATTTGGGATTGAAAGTCTTTGTACTTTAAAGGATCCTCATGATAATGATCAAGGTATTACATGTTACTTCTCTGTCACAAAGTTTTTGCAATGAAAGTTCCTTTGTGGGAGGTATGCAGGAAGCAGATATAGATAAGAGCCACTTGGAAAGATGTGATCTCTTACCAGAGACTAAGAAGTCTGTCGATAATTCACAGTCCTTGTGTCATTCAAAGATACCAGATTTTGGATTACGGTTAGAAGAGACATGTACTGATATTGATGTAAATGTCGATAGCTCCCATGATGGTTCCCATGTTTGCATTACTGAGGAACAGCAATCTTTTGGTACAGTTTCAAGGAAAGAAATTACATTTTCAGATGCAGAATTTGATCATAATGCCTCAATAAATGCCCCTTCTTCACTGGTGTCTTCTCAACATTTGGGAAAAGCTGGAGAATACTTAACTTTGAAACCTGTAGATGCCATTACAGAGATAGTAGACAGGGATCCTTTAGAAATTGCAGTGCCCTATGCAGAGAGCTCTGTTGCATCAAGTAGTGAAGGAGAGGATACAAAACTTACTTCATTGGTCAGTGTCACTCACAAAGAACGCTTGTTGGTGAAATATTCTGTTCCTGAGGAAGCAGCAGGATGTCCTCTGGAGAAGAGACTTGTCAAGCCAAAAAGTAATGTAAGTATCTTTTTGCCTGTTATATCATTTACATGTATTTAGCATATCTCTAAAATTACAAATATAACTATATAAATACCGGTAATTACAAGGAAGGTTATTTAAAGGCTAATTGATACTAGCTCCCTCAGTGTTTTTTTAAACTTTACATTCCTCGTAAAGTGTTTTTTCCCTCTCAAGAACCAAGCTTTGCTAATCTTAACTGCTGAATAATATTTGTCTTTTCCTAACTAGGACTTGATAACTCACTGTAATGTTAGATAGACCTTCCAATTTGAAGTACTGTACTTGTGAAATGGCTACTTTACCATAGCATTGTTTACAGGTAGCAGAATTGAGCTGCTCATGTAAGAGAGATACCGATTTTGTCAGCCATAATATTTTGAGTATATTTTTTCCTTCATAATGCAGTAATTGTTGGTATGTAGGGTTCTTTCACTCTCAAGTATCTTCATCTTTTGTTAGGCTCGTCAGTTGTTCATGATGTGGAATGAACATGTAAAATAGTGTAGAAACCATTGATATTTCAATGCCCTTTTCACCATTCTTGCTCCTTATTTGCCATCAAATCTTCATTGTTAGGCATCTCTTTACTTTTTGTTGAGTTCTTTCTTGTGCATTTTCTGTTAAATTTTCATTTTTGTTTGAGTTATACGAAATGTGATATCTTTTTATTATTCATACACTAACTACTTTTCTCCATTGAATTCACAGAATATGCAATTTTTTTTTACCTTTTCTTGAAATTTCCTGTATCTTATATGGATTTTTGATTGGAGAATTGACTTGTAAGTGTTTTTAAAAAGTTTTTCTCAAGTTGCTGTCCAAGTATTTTACAGTGAATTTGCTGTCTGTCTTTTTTTCGCTGTTTTCGTTTTTTAGGTGAAGCGCCCCTTGAATCCATATTTACTCTTTCAAAATGAGATGAAAAAGAAAGTTATTGATGATTATCCAGGAGAACATTATCAAGCAACATTGAAAAGACTTGGCATCATGTGGAAGACTTTGTCTCCGTCAGAAGTAAGTGTAGTTTTCCACTTTGGGTTCCAATTCTCTCTCTCTCTCTCTCTCTCTCTTTTTTTTTTTTTTTGCTTCAAGAGACATGTTTAAAAAAAGTCACATTATGCTAATTAATGAATGTCAGAGAAACTGCATTTGCTTTTAAGTATATATACTGTAATAGTATGTTGTTTATCCTATATTAGTTTCCTTATTTTGGTATTTTCTAACATTTCTTTAGGGGGTTTGACCAAAGCACAGTTGGGAGCATGGACCAGTTGCTATAATATGGTTAATGATAAGGTGATATTTGAGATGATTTTATAAAATGATTGGGAAGGGGAGATTAGTGTGTGACAAAATCACCCGCGTTCTGATGGTGCTCCCAAAATGGTGGGCCAGCCGGCGGCACCCACATATGTTTTTCTGAGGGGCTGAAGGCGACTATGGAAAACATCTTATTAGTATAAGTTACAAAAACGTAAATTGGAGTACTACTCAACTTGGGTGTAGTAGGAAGTTCTCCAGCCGACATCGCGAAGAAAGCGTAAAATTGCGAGAGCTGCGACAAACGCGTGGGTCACACAGAATCGCTATACAGGAATGAAGGACCGAGCGTGGGTATTAGTAGTAGTAGCGAGAGGAAGGTAAGGTGGGTGACGCTTGTAACGGCCTCCCACCGTGGAGGGATTTTGAAGAGGAAATCTTCTAATGGCAGAGAGACCTGTGAGTAGTGGCTTCCACTTCGCCCCAATACTTATACCGACACCCCTTGGGGTGCTCGCGCTGAGGTAGTAACTTCAGCATACCATGCTAGCTTTTCTCTAGTATATTTAGGATCTATTATACTTGGAAATATGAGCTACAGGGATTTTCACCAGGCGACACAGGTCCTCCCCCAGAAATAGATTTTTCCTTCGTCAAAATCCCTTTTAAAGGCATTTGCCTGTTGTATTTGTTGCTTTTCTAGAAAGTGGTTTGTAATATGTATTTTGTGGTCATTATTTTTAATTAGTACCCAAATGTATTATTTCAGATTTCATGTCTCAAAATCGTTCGTGTTCATTTGAGGTGACACTCACTCATACCTTATGAAGTTGTTTCACATTCTGGTATATCATCTTATTCCTTCTGGAACTGTTACCTTTTGTTGAATGAACACGTTTTATATTTGGATACATTAGCTTATTCATTAAAAAATTGTAGTGCACTCTGGTGCAAGGTTTTTTTCTCTTAAAGATATAATGTATTGATAGCCTTGCTTTGATCAAAGTACTTTTCAGGAACATCTATTGAAAAAATCTTGCTGGGACATTTAACTGTACATGTATCTCATTGATCAATTTACCATTTTGGAGATCTTTGTTAATTCCTTTATCTTCTTATTCTTAAGTTCTTCAAATCTGTGTTTGAATAAGGCCTTGTGTTTTAGTTTGTCATGTATCTCTTCCTACTTAGATGTCTAATAACTGTAATATTACTGGGCTTCAATTTTCACCTCATTTAAGAACACATACTTTGGCAATTCGTTTGAGAGCCCATGAATGTGACTTATTAAACTTATTAAAATTACTTTGTGAGATTTTCACTTTAAGTTTCTAATTATCATTAGAATATATTTTTTCAGATGTAATGTAGGGGATATTTATCATCAATTATAACAATAATTTTCATTCATATTTCATTACAATATTTGTATTGATATACCCTGCAATAAAAGGAAATATGTTTTACTTCCTATGGTGATGCCATCTTTGCTGCTCAAATTATTTTTACCTTAATTCTAACCTCTACCTGTGTTAACCTTGTTAAGGATCATGAATGAATTGCTTAACACATGAAGAGTTTTTACAGTCTTTCTGTTTTAAGCGGTCAGGTTAAACTACTTAATGACAATATGTATTGTAATGATGAAAGTTGCTATGCATAGATAATGACCAACCACATTATTGGTCTATGTAAGTCCAGCACATACAATGCATTTTTTTTCAAATTAGAGCTATCTGCTTTAGTGGTGTTCAGACTCAGTATTAAGGGAAAGAAAAAGGCTTGTTAGTACAGAATGTACTACTGTAATATATTTTTTCTGCCGACAATAGGGATTATGTTTTGTTTTTTATCATACTTTAGTATCCATTCTTGTTTACTTGCAGAAACTAAAATGGCAAACGAAGGCAGAAAACTTGAAGAAAGAACACCAACGCCAGAATCCTAATTACCATTACAACCCTTTTGAAGCATTTAAGAAACGCCAACAGTACCTGAAAGCTCGAATGGAACGTAGCCGCATGTATCGTGTTTCGTCTGAGAGCAGTGTTGAAGATAATCCTGCTATGATGTTGTCTCCAAAATTTTATGGAGCTGTGAAAAAAGATGCGTAAACGGTGACATTTTGTTAGTGCAATACTTTATACAAATTGGGTACCACTTGCATTTGTTTAACCTGCATGTGTCTCTCAAATTGTTTTAAAATAAAAATGTAACTAACCACAGAATAGATACTACTATGGAATTCAGAAAATTTGATGTATTATTTTATACAGCTGATATTTTCATAGTCAAAGTAACTATAGAATTAAGATATAATTATTGTAAATTCAGTATCATTTTTCATATTTTGTTTGATTTTTCAATTATTGATAAACCTTGTATTTCAAATGTTTATCTCTTGATTATATGTTCATCTTATATATTTACTTTCCAGTTTTTATCATTTTCATAAGTTTCCTTCTTACTTGTTATCAAAGAGGAAAATATTTTTTCATATTCAATCTCAAATGACTAAGGGATATAACAAAAAATGTAAATGGAACCAAGTTAGTCAGAAAAAGAACATTACATAATACTGTTTAAAATCTCTATAGTACTTAACTAATGCTGCCTTTCGTCTGTGGAATGAGAATTCTTTAATATCTAAAGATCAACTGGGGAAGAGAGTGAGGAGGAGTAGTGTGTTGTAGTGGAACAGTAATTCTTTGAAGTAGAGCATTCTGTTTCCTGAGGGCCACAATCATGTTTAAGAATATCCATACCATTGTATGGTTCATATTTAGTTTTATCATCAGCATTTTTACGTCCTTCTTTTAGGTAATATAATAGCAGATATAGTGTGTTTCCACACACACACACACAAATATACTTTATTATATATTACAGAAGGAATGCATTATGAAGCACGGTTGTAATAGCAGTCCTTTAATTAGTCTAATAAAATTTATTGAGAAGCCAGTAAGACACAAGAGTAGTAATATCCTAAATAGAGTGGAAAGACAGGGTTGATCCCTAGTGAGATAGTGCTGTCAGTGTACCTTGTGCAATGCACTGCAGTCATTGCTTATGGTTCTTTGTAGCATCCCTTTGGCACCTAGTTGCAGCCCTTTCATTCCTTTCACTGTACATCCATTCATATTCTCTTTTCTTCCATCTTGCTTTCCACCCTGTAATAAAACAATTGTATCAGTGTAAACTGCAAGGTTTTTCTTCTCTTGCACCTTTGAAACCATTTTACTCTCAATATCCCTTTCAGCACTGCATGACTTGGGCCGGCCTAAATTGATATAGGTTTCAAAGAGATGGTTGAACTACTGGTCTAATGTAAATTCCTGTGATTGCATGGCTACATAAAAATTTATTTAGTAAATACACATTTTATCATGAGAACGACGTTTCCTATGTGAGTATGTTCTTTTTTTCTACTTCATTTAGTATCAGATCTACCGTTGTTAAGGGTCATAGCATAAATACCCATAGTCTTACTACAATATATGTACAGTATCTTTACTGTTACTAGTTAGCTATTATGTATTCTGTTTCCTTTATCACCAATGCCTTTTATTTATCCAGCTGTTTGTGTTTCTGTAGTGTAGAGTTTATAGTTGTCAATAGTTCTTGGAAATATGGTAAAAAAGAAAATTTATCATTTTTTGTACATTCTTTGTGGTCAGCCTTGTGCTGGCACGGGCTCTTGCTTTTCACAGCCCGTAAATTCCTCGTTGCCGCTGCTTATATATGAGTTTTGAATTGAAAATACGGGTTTTGTGGCGAAAAAGATGGACTTATAGTGGACTGTATATGCTTAACGTTGTTACTTGGTCAAAAACCGCTAAAAGCCTTACCTGCGTAACAAACTCACAGAACTCCCTTTGCGGTTTCTAAATTACTGGGGAGATATCTCTCAACCCAATTCACTATTAACAAGGATAACACACTAATATCATTAATGAGTAGTAACACAATTAAGTATTTTCACTTACTGAAGCAGTCCTTGTAGACATGAACTCAGATCATAAATAGCTATACGAGATACGACGAGAGTACGCGCCTCCTCCTTCTCCTCTCTCTTCCTCTCTCTCCTCTCTCTCTCTCTCTCTCTCTCTCTTCTCTCTCATCTTCTCTCTCTATCTCTCTCTCTCTACTCTCTCTCTCTCTCTCTCTCTCAAAATGTTGCGAGAGTGCATCAGGGTTGAGTTTCAGAAAATAGAGGACCGCTGTGTTTATCGCTACTAAAAGTATTTGTATAACCTTAAAGTATGAACACAATAAAGGTTTATCAGATCAATTAATATTCACCATCCACAAAACTGAAACACAGGAAGAATGAAATAAAATCGAGGGATATTGAAACGCATTTGATATTTTACATTTAAAATTAATTTAATAGCTAACTAAAAGTTAAACAATATCAAAGAGTAATAACATAAGTGACACATGAAATTAATCACTCAATGGGAATTATAAACTTAAATGGCACTCAAATGAAACAAATTACGACAAAATTAAAAAGAATCGCGGCAATCGCCTTTTTCTAAATACACACAACATTCTCTACACAACACTAGATAACAGGTCACCTCAAATGTTGAGCCAAGAAGCTGTTCGTTCTGTCCTGCTCCTGCATTCGGGTTTTGTTGAAAAAGAGGACAAGTTACACAATTACCACGAATGCAGAACTGACTTACAAGGTTTTCATGAACATAAAAAACTTTACAATAATGATCAAGTTCGTTGTCAAAAATAAATTCCAAATATAATAATGTGCAAC
This sequence comes from Macrobrachium nipponense, assembly GCF_015104395.2. Classification (NCBI taxonomy): domain Eukaryota; kingdom Metazoa; phylum Arthropoda; class Malacostraca; order Decapoda; family Palaemonidae; genus Macrobrachium; species Macrobrachium nipponense. The sequence continues at coordinate 22,541,011 of NC_061093.1, read as the reverse complement.
TTCAACATATTATTAAATGTAGTGAGCTAATTGGCAGTGTGTGTCAATACAACTTTTGGGCGATATCACGTCCATACAGTGTTACTACGCACATATGCATAAGGAGCGATCAGAGGGACCAAACTACTACCCTTCCTTTCCCTTCCCGATATCTTGACCTCTCCTAATGGCTTCTCTGGCGAGGAGGGGACATACAAGATCCAATAACACCTTCAACTCTTACCATATGTAATATGCGCAATACACTCACCCAAGGTATATAGAATGGCCAGGTAGAGTAATTTGTGGGGGGGTTGCGGCTTATCCCCCCAAAGAGCCGCGCCACCTGGAGGCCAGGTCACGGCGAGAAAGTCACTCAGCTATCGTTTCATTTAAATGTATATCACAGGTCACTTCAATCATCTCTGTATCGATTTATTTTACATTCTTCGAATACAACCATAGTTTTGATTTTTTATTATATCTAAATTATCATTTAAATAATGCCAAACAACTGCGCCGTGTTTGGCTGTTATTCAAATAGTAGAAAAAAGGAGGTATCCTTTTACCGATTCCCTCGTGATGAGGAAACAAGACGGAAATGGATTCATCGTTGTAAGAGAAAGGACAACTTTAACCCTACTACTCATCGCATATGCAGTAAACTTTTTGAAGAAAATGCATAATAAAAGAGACCTGCAGCAGGAACTTCTTGGATCGCGAGCCCCAGCAATGAAAGTCAGACGTATGAATGTGAGGAAAGCAGTGCAGCTTCTTTCGGAAACAACATCTAAAGCTTTAGATTTTATGAAGTCAGGGACTTTTGAAGAGCATGTCCTGGGAAAATACAAGGGACTTTATAAAACCTTGCCGAGTCCTGGTTTGATGTGTTCAATTCAAGGGTACCTTATGACAGAAAAAAATCTAGACATGCTTATGGGATGCAACTGACGGAACAGAATAAAATCCTTGACAATATGAAGTGTACTGCTGAGACAATGCGAGTTTGCAAAAGTAGTAAGATCTATCATGACACTTATTGTGTCATGATATGTTGAAAAGTAAATATGATGTATCATACATAATTACCTCCAAACTTAACCAAGATGGACTGGAAAACATGTTTGGCTGTCTTAGACAAATGGGTGCAACTTATGATCATCCTACGCCAGCTGAAGTCAAACACAGAATAAGGTCATATTTACTTGGCAAAATAAACTCTATAACTGGAAAAAATTGTAACTTGATGAAGGAGTGCGATTCTTCAAATATGTCGGAAGGAATGTTCAGTCAAGAGAAAAGTGAAAATAATGATTCAAATGAAACGGATCTTGAAAGAGACCTTATGATTTCTGCAATGGTGTTTGCCTCTACTGAAAATGAGAAGATGCCAGAAGAAGACTCAGAAAACTTTGAAAATGAATTTCATGAAAGAACTTTAGAGAATGTTGCAGACGAAGAGGGCCTTCGATATGTTGGAGGTTATGTGACATCTAAATTTCCAGATTATCAGTTCTTAGGATGAAAACTGAAAATAGTGAAAGGTACCTGGATTAGTGCAGTTAGAGCGGCATGATGATAAATTAACGGAACCAAGTGCTGAGTTTTTTGAAAAAATAAAGGTAATGGAAAAGATGTGTCAAACATACAATGGAGAAAATACACTGAGACCAGGCAATGCGACTTGGCACGCCATATTGAAAATTGTGTATCCTTGCCTTTTAAAGTAATATTGTTTTTTGTCAGATGTCGGATGTTTTTTTAGGATGAGAGCTCTGAATGCCCAAATTTTATCAAAGAATGCCCAAATTTATCAAGTAGGCAAAAAAGGAAAAAAAAAGATGCATAAAATTAAAAGTAAATCATGCCATGAAAATGTAATAATTGCTGTTTTTTACTTTATTACTAAGTATTTTTCATTTCCAATTACGAAGCCAGATACAATATGTGTTATCTATGTCTATCTATGTTAGTTTATTAAATAATATATTGTAAAATTGTAAATAAGCCTTTGTAAATAAATGTCAGGTCAAATGCTAATTGAATATTTTTCTAAGTCCTGTAAAGCATATTAATTTAAGGTTTCTATTATATATTAGAGAGCCATACATTATCAATCCACGATTTTGTATGTGTAGTACAGTGACCTATATGAATTCAAAAGAACATCAAACGTATACAAGATAACAGAGTGAAAAGGACATCTGACACTTACAGGCCTGATCCCTTCGACCAAGGTATTTAAGTTTCCAAAGGTTGTACTTGCCTTGACCGCTCCCACCCTGGCCTCCAGGCCTGTCACGGAAATACCCCACAACTACCCCCGCGACCAAAGTGACTGTACCTCTCTCCCTTATTCTATATACCTTGCACTCACCAAGAGCAATTTTATATATATAAAGACAATTTAATTATCATAACTAAAACAGTAATTATACTTCGTTACTAAAACGTCTACTGACGTTTATGTAAAAAAAAAAAAAAAAAAAAAAAAAAAAAAAAAAAAAAAAAAAAAAAAAAAAAAAAAAAACTTCGTCTTGTGTAAATTAATAATCTTTTCGGTGCTAACCGCACCACAGATACTACGTACTAGAACACAGCAAAATCAGATAAAATAATGTTAAGAGTAAGATTGTGGTTTTTCACCCTTATTAGTCATGCAATATAGACCTACATATCTTTACAAAATATGGGCATGCGAATCCATTTGGTTTTCACATGCATACAAATACAGTGACAGTTCCTGTCTGTCGATTACCTGACAGACGGCAATACACAGTGAAAAGCAGTCAATAATTTCTTATGAGACACTTATAACTATAATAAGAGACAGATAACACGGAAACAAGTGAATACACAAAAACATTAGAAAATAAAATCGTTGTGAGAGGAATTCCTCACAGATTGTAATGGAGAAGGCCGTGCAAAGATATCCTAATGAATTGATAATGTTTTGGCTAAACTATATAGAAAGTGGTGTATATAATGCAGCATAGGTGAGCTGATCTGAGAAAATTACCGAGATAACGAGAAATTTGCCGTATGTTGCGTATGCAATCACTTTATCCTCCGAGTATCTGATACAATATTACTAAAGACGCGTGGTTTCGTGTTTAAAGCAGGGCGTTTAGTACTGTACCAGCCCCTTTTGGATTAAAGTAAGAATATAGACAAAAGATGGTGAATTTGCCATTTATCTCGGTAGATTTCTCAAATTATCTCGCCTGTATTGCAATTATATACTCAATTTTCTACATTGTATAGCCGAAACATTATAATAAAAACGATACGAGCGGCCGCCTCCTTTACATTTACTACTAAAATTCCGGTTACTTTGACACTATCATAATAAATATTTTAAAGGAAGGGGAAACCAACTGGGAAATTTTACTGGTTAAAGAAAATGGATGTTAACTTTAGTCACTGCTAAAATTATTTCTCGTTTTCTAAAAGAAAAAAATGTTTAATAGAAAGAGGGGGTTGTGGGCCGTGGCGAGTGACGAGTCAGACTCCTACGGAGTAGGGACACTCCAAGACGCAAGACCTGTGCAGTGCGAGACTCCGAGGAGTGCTGAGGTCTGAGTGTGGTCAGAGTCAGACTCAGACTCAGTCCAGTTGGTGATGGACCGTCACCGCTACCGAATTTGACGTGTTGTTAAACCGTGTGAGGCAGTGCTGTTGCATGCTGTCGCCTTGACGTGGATTCTTTCTTGTTCCTACTATTCAACAGATAGATTAGCCTTCTGTTGAAGTCAATAGCACAGCTGTCGAACATAAGGAAATGCTGAGATAAAGGGTAAGAATGGTGTAATGTTGTTTTAGCTTGAATAGATTAACTGGAAGACTGTTCAAGATTTTAGGAAGTGGCCCATGGTTACGTCTAAGTTGCGAATATCCTAATTATAGTGTATGCCAAGTTGTAACCTAATGAGTTGCAGACATACAAAGACGTGATGATGTAAAAAAGATAAAAAAAAATTAAGGAAATTTCTGGAATCCCTCCATCCGTAAGCAGACACATGCATGGGATCTTGGCTGTTCACAAGTCAATTAAATAACGCAAGTTATTAGACTAACAAAAATCCCCCCCCCCCCCCCCCCCCACCACGTTCTCCTCCAAAAAAATGTGATGTGACCCATTTCATTGGGGAGACGTTGAAACTGTGTGATGATACTTGTAGTTATTTAGTAAAAAAAGACGAAAAATTTTGTAAATCAACTTAATAATAAAATTGGATAAAACACTTGATACATTAAGAAAGTGCAAAATCTCACCCGAAATTCAATCAGATTTGGAAAAAAAAAAAAAAAAAAAAAAAAAAAAAAACGGTTTAGTATGAGATAAGTCGGCAGTTCATTGCGAAAGGCTGACAAGGGAAAATGCCATTCGTCGAATGCGCAACGTTCAACTTCGCTCCCTCCTGGAAGTGGGCATGACGCATGACTGTTTTTAAAACGATCATCCACGGGCCTCGATTCGTACTGGGGGTTAGCCTTGGGAGGTGAGTAGTGGTTCTCAGTGGGATGGTGTTTCTCGACAGAAAGCGGATCGTCCTTTTTTTGTCGGAAAAAAGCAACATTGTGGAATGGAAGATATAGAGATTAGGTCAAATCCAGACTCTCCTATCATTCAGACTGGATGATATTGTATACTACATATACACATTCTAACACCATAATCATAGCAAAGAACATTTAAGGCTCGCAAGGGGTAGTGCCGTCAGGGTAATTCACGTTGTGCACTGTAGGCATCACTTCAGGTTCTTTGCAGCGTCTTCTCGTCCCGTAGCTGCAACCCCCTTTTTATTCCTTTTACTATAACCTCCATCATATTCTCTTTCTTCCATCTTGCTTTCCATCCTCTTCTAACGGTTGTTTCATTATTGTTTTCAGCGCTGAAGACCTCATAGGTCCAAGCGCCTGTCATTGGTCCAAATTTAATATTCCTCTTTCATTTTCAGAAGCGTTAAGTAAGTGAAGTATTGCAGGGTGGTAGATATACAAATTTCAGGCAAAACTGCAAAACTTAATGTAAGATGGTTAACATAAGGTGACGTAAGGGCCCTTTCACACTATGCGATTCTAGTCGCACCAAGATGCGATTGCAGTACCGGATCTTTATAAATGGGACACAAAATTTCGCAAATCGTAAATTTGTCCGACTGCCGCGCAAAGTACCCAATTTTATGGTGACTAGATGGACAGGAAGAGAAAATTATTGTCTTATTTATACCATTTGAGAAAAAAAAAGAGAGAAAATCTAGAATTCACTGGGTACATCCTTTGAATACACAAAGGCACTTGTATGGTGTAGTTGGCACACTTTTCGAGGAGCTAAAGAGAGATGATGATAAATTTTTCAATTACTTCAGAATGTCTAAAACAACCTATGAGGAACTCTTGTCACGTCTACATGACAGTTGCTAAAAGAAAGTACGACATCAGAGATGCTATTTCGCCAGCACAACAACTAGCAGTTACCATCAGGTCGAGGAAATACGTAATATGCACCTTTCCTTGTAAATTTGCTTCCATAGAGAAATTAAAAATAATAAATAAATAAAAACCAATAAGTGTTAGCTGAAACATCTCTATTTATCAAAAGTATAAAGTGATATATCTATATCAATAACAAAAGTCTTTTACTTTGATATAAAAATGGTTATCTCTCTGTTTCATTAATTAATGTAAATAAAACGTAAGTGTTAACTATAAAAACTTCTTTAAAAATCATATTTACCGAAATCAAAAGCTTTTAGCCCTCTTTTATATAAATAATTTGCGATAACCTTCTAATAATTTCATTATCAAAATGTATATGTAACCTAAATGAAAAAAAAAAACAGCAAATCATTAGTAAATAATTTTTTAGTAGTTATACTTAAGCTATTCATACCTCTAGTTCTTCTTATTTACCAGTAACACTATTTATTATTATTATTATGATTTTTTTTTTTGCTCTATCACAGTACCCCAATTCGACTGGGTGGTATTTATAGTGTGGTTCCGGGTTGCATCTGGCTCCTTAGGAGTCCATCACTTTTCTTACTATGTGGGCCGTTTCTAGGATCACACTCTTCTGCATGAGTCCTGGAGCTACTTCAGCGTCTAGTTTTTCTAGATTCCTTTTCAGGGATCTTGGGATCGTGCCTAGTGCTCCTATGATTATGGGTACGATTTCCACTGTCATATCCCGTATCCTTCTTATTTCTATTTTCAGATCTTGATACTTATCATTTTTTCCCTCCCTCTTTCTCTTCAACTCTGGTGCCCATGGTATTGCGACATCAATGAGGGATACTTTCTTCTTGACTTTGCAATCAACGTCACGTACTGGTCTATTTGCACGTATCACCCTATCCGTTCTGATACCATAGTCCCAGAGGATCTTTGCCTGATTGTTTTCTATGACTCCCTCAGGTTGGTGCTCGTACCACTTATTACTGCAAGGTAGCTGATGTTCTTGCACAGGCTCCAGTGGAGGGCTTTTGCCACTGAATCATGCCTCTTTTTATACTGGTTTTGTGCAAGTGCCGGGCATTCCCTTGCTATGTGGTTATGGTTTCATTTTTCGTATTGCACTTCCTACATATGGGAGAGATGTTATTTCCGTCTATCGTTCTTTGAACATATCTGGTTCTTAGGGCCTGATCTTGTGCCGCTGTATCATTCCTTCAGTTTCCTTCTTTAGCTCTCATTTGTAGCCATTGCCATGTGTCATCGCTGGCTAGTTCTTTAGTCTGTCTAATGTATTGTCCGTGCATGGTTTTTGTGCCAGTCTCTGTTCTGTCTGTCATTCTCCTGTCTCTGTATATTTGTGGGTCTTCGTCTACTTTATTAGTCCTTCTCCCAGCACTCTTTAGCCAACTCGTCTTCTCTGGTTTTCAGATATTGCCCCAGTGCTCTGTTCTCGATGTTGACGCAGTCCTATACTTAGTAGTCCTCTCCCTCCTTCCTTTCGTGTATGATAGCCTGTCCGTATTTGCTCTCGGGTGTAGTGCTTGTGTATTGTCATCTGTTTCCTGGTTTTCTGATCTATGCTGCGGAGTTCTGCCTTCGTCCATTCCAATATTCCTGCGCTGTATCTGATTACTGGCACTGCCCACGTGTTTATGGCTTTTATCATATTTCGGCGTTTGAGTTTTGACTTGAGTATCGCCTTGAGTCCTCTGCATATATTCTTTCCTGGTCGGTCCTTCATCTTGGTGTTTATATCCCCTCCTTCCATTATTCCAGGTATTTGTATCCTGTCTCATCTATGTGTTTGATGTGCTCCCACTGGTAGCTTTATCCCAATTTCAGTCGTTACTTTGCCTTTTTTTATGTTGACTAAGGCGCATTTTTCTATTCCAAACTCCATCCTGATGTCCCCAGATACAATCCTTACAGTCTGGATTAGGGTGTCTATTTCCTTGATGCTCTTACCATACAGCTTGATGTCGTCCATGAACATCAGATGGTTGATTCTGTGCCTCTTTTCTTGAGTTGGTACCCGGCATCCATCTTCTGTAGTACTTTTGTCATGGGAATCACGGCTATACGAAGAATAGTGGGGACAGTGAGTCGCCCTGGAAGATCCCTCTCCTGATATTACCTCTGCTAGTCTTATTCCAAAGCTTGAAAGTATTGTATTCCAGTTGCGCAGTTGTATTTTGAGGAAGCTTATGGTGTTTTCCTCTGCCCCATATATTTTCAGGCATTCTATTAGCCATGTGTGTAGTATCATGTTATTATGATGATGATTATTATTATTGTTATTGTATAATGTTTTTTCGTTGCATGGAACCAGTGGTTATTCAGCAATGGGAATACACTATTTATATCCCTCAAATGATTTCAATACCCAATCCACCCGATCACCAGGAACAGTGGAAGTCTGCTGCTGCCGCACGTATATGCAGGAAAAAATCGCAAAGTGCGAAGACACCGTATTGAACTCAATGGCCAACTGCAATCGCGTCTGGGTGCAGCACCGGACATGTCCAGTGGGGGCCTGTCGGCTTTAATGCGATGCCGGACCGACAAATTTGCGGGATCGACATAGTGTGAAAAGGTACATTAGATATAATAGTCGACTGCTAGCCGCATGTAGGTGCGACATCGTGTCACATTTACGTGCGACGTAGTGTGAAAGGGCTCTAATAAACTGATCAAGGATAGGAAACAAGAGTTATTAAGGGGAAGGGTAAAAAATATAACTGTAATTGCTATTTGACAAAGTACTCCAAATATTTTTGTTACAGATATAGGCCTAGTGGAAGAACATTAATAGATGAAAATGTTCATATCTAACTATGCATTCAGAAGAATAAGCAAGGGCAATTATCCGTTGTAATGGTTCGCCAAATGAGGCAGTAAGGCAGCTAAACCACTTGTAAATTGCAAATGGAGGTTCAACGGCTACCTTTTAAAACTACAGTTGAGTATGAAAAATGAGCTTTTTGCGTTAAAGAATACAAAACGGAAACGTCTGGGACTCCCGTATTATGAAAATCTGGTAAACCCAGCCGCCCCGCCCCCACCCCGTATCTCTCTCTCCGCTGGGTGTCGGTAAGTAAGGCCTCAGTAGTATATCCTTAGATAAAAAATGTTTGGTGTGGTTGCACCGGGCTAGAGTGCCAGCTTATCATTATGTTCAGTAGGCGGTGTACACTGGATCCTTTTGTTCTAGTTTGGCCCTCTTTAGTTAACGAGGTCCAGATGGGATTGCAAGATTACTTAATGGAATTGTTTGAGGGAAGGGGGTCGATTTGCTGGTGGCGCTATTCTTGAGGTAGAGAAATTGCCAACCTCATCGCAGTACGTGTTTGCTTTATGTAGATTTAACTCTCTCTCTCTCTTCTCTCTCTCTCATGTATCCCAGAGTATCTTTAGGAAACTAAAAAATAACAAAAACAGTGATATATGAACAACTTGTCTTGCCAAGGAGTGTCAAACAAATAAGCAACACTTCCTTTAATATTGTTGTTTATTTGTGTAGGTATCATTAATGGTATTTAAAATTTGCCGTGATGCTTTCTAGTATTTTTAGCAACTATGATTAGATAAATAAATAAATGACTATTGTGAATACCATAAAGTAATTAAGTGAGTAGGGTGTATGTGGAAACTCACACGCGCTTGCGCGTGTCAGTGGTATGCATGGCCAAAAGGCTCAGTATTAATAGATAGATAGATAGATATTTTTATTGGCCACAATACAAAATAATATGAATTTTACAAAAGAGTATTTGGTCCAAATGACAAAATTAAGTACAGTAGATTTTGTACAATCTCTTATAACATACGTACAGGTATGCTCAGAACTCATGCCACATGACTGCATAGGATTTCGTTCACAATTCACTAACTGACAACTAACATGCTCCATATGGTATCTGTTATTTCAGTGTAAAAAAACACTATTATGGCATACGATAAGGCCATAATAAGAGTGAAATCTGTTATATTATATCAAAAACTGAAAGAAAAAGTCATGTGTAGCCAATTTCAGAAAAAAAAAAAACTTACGGAACAGTTTTTTGTTTTTTAACTTTCGTTCACACATCGTTAATGCATTTGACCAAGTCGTCATCAAACCTGAGTTCAAATGTTAAATAGAAAACGAAAAAATTGTCATAACATAATATTGCTTCTAAAGCAAGCATAAAATTTGAAATAGTCCTATTTGACTGCTTTTTACACCTCAACGCTGAAAAAATGTAAATATGTATATACAAAGGTAGAAAGCGTTCCACTGATATCAACGTGTGAGGGAGCGTGTGACGCAACCATCAGTATCGTGTAACACCAAACACCACCTGGTATACAGGTCTACAAAGAATAACGACAATGAAATTATCTTGAAAACATTAATTTGATATTTGTTAGAGGAATATTTGGAGTTTCATACATAATTATTTGTTGTTAAATACTATAAGAATTATGGCATACTAGCAAATATTCGCCTATGCGATTATTCATTTGTCAAAGCCTAGATTTTGTTCCTAGGCCTAGGTGTGGTAGATTACTTTACATTAGCATTCACATCGCTCTTAACAATTTCTGGCCAGAAAGCATATAAGGTTATCTGCACATTCTTGCACTTCAAGTTACCTTATGAAAGTATAAATTATACAACAAAAGCGAACAGAAGGACTTTTAAGAAAATAATATTTTAAGCCAGTGAAAAACAAGTGTTCCATACGCCTTGATATTAATACTTATGATATTTCGATTAATAGCCATCCTCTCCATATAATCAAAGTCATCATAAGCCTCTATTCCTCAAGAACAGGTAATCTCTACAAATAGATTCATTAGTAAACAGAGATTACATAATCAGAAGGCTTAGATTATTTTTCATTGGCTATAAGTCATTTTGCAACATCTAGGCAGAACACAGCCTAAAACTTCAGCATTCGAAGAAAACTTGTTGTAATTCATATTCTATTTTGAAAATGTTGTTATGATGACTGTTGAAACTTATTAAGTCTACTATAATGCTGCAGAGGTAGTTACGTTGACCGCTAACCTTATCATGCCGTACTTTAAAATAAGCAGTGCGGGAAAAAAATCAGTTCAAATCACACGGATTACGAATTATACTAATGTATAAAGGGGATCATAGTATATAAATATAAGGAAAATAGTGCTAGCTGTGAATTCGCCAACTTTTCGACATGTATGACATTAGGAAAAAAGTTTAATACTATGTGGCAACGTCACGTTGAGCCTGAGAATCTGGACGATACAAAAAGAATTATGTCGCATGAGATTTGAGCATCAGTGTACATATATTAAGAACCTTGCTTACCTACAACCATACATGTTTTAGTCTCCCAGTACCCCAAAACTTTCCCGACATTACATGCCGCAGATACTATAGTAGATCACATCAACCGTGCATCTATGTCAAGGCCCGTGCCTTAAGACGTCCTGATTGGCCGTTGATAAGCCAATCGCAGGCTGGAAACCCCCAGTCTCTCTCGAGAGATCACGTAGGCAGGATGTATGTTCACGTCTCCTGAGGGATACGTCTTTCAAAAGTATCCCTCACGAGAGTGGAACATACATCCGGCCTTTGTGAACTCGAGAGAGAGACTGAGAGTTTTTCCAGCCCTGTGATTGGCATATCAACAGCTAATCAGGATCGTCTTTGTAAGGTTGATGTGAATCTACTATAACACAAAAGAGTCAAATGCAAGGGGCTTGCTTACTCCCAATCGTTCTCCATTTTTACCAACACTCTTTTACCGCTCCACCTTTTCTGACATTTTTTATTCTTTCAGTTCTTCTCTCACGAAGTAAATTTTGCATATAATTCAGTTTGATAGTTAATCCTTCCCTCTTTCACTTTGTTTGGTGACCTCCCTGAGTCCATTGTATGGTTTCAAAATAAAGTGCTTTTTATATTTTATAATGGCCTGTTAGTGTTTTCTCGTCTTCTTGCTTTCATGATCAAAATGATACCATACACCTCCCTTGGCTTGATAAGAAATGTTGGTTCCTTTGTACATAATACAATTGCCTTCACCCTAACAATCGAGCAGTTGTTTCCCACTACTGGATTTCCTTAACCCTGGCTTAATTATCTTACACACCCTGGTCAAAGGCTCAATCACACTTGACTAATCATCCTACAGCACCGTGCTTGTAGAGACTTTAGGCCTATGACCAAGCGCTGATACCTATGAGGTCATTCAGCACTGAAAGGGAAATTAAGAGTAAAAAGGCTATAAAGGTTAACAGGATGAAAACCTCGCAGTTGTGCAATGAAACAATTCTGAGGAGAGGGTGGAAAGAAAGATGGAAGAAAAAGAACATGAAGAGAGTAACTGTATGTGTGTGTGTGTGTTTTTTTTTTTTTAAAGAGGATTTTTGAGCATGATTTTTGCACATGAATATTTATGTGCTTCATCTAGTGGAATAATAATAATAATGATGATAAAAATAGTTTTTGCAATTTCCCTGCAAGATCAAAGATCTCATTACACATCACTTTCATATCTCAAATCACAGGCACTTAATACCCGACACAGATTTTGAGCGGAACAAGGAACAATAAAGAAAACTTCTACAGTATTTTTTTTCCTTTTGTATTGTGCCCCCTTATTCATCATGCAAATAATGCTGTATCTGATTACAACAGACGTGGAGTATAAACAGTAGCTGAACAATTGCAAATCTGGACATTTAGTATGCAAAATACTGATAACAAAACAATGAAGACACATCACATAAATCAGAAGACGACGGCGATTATTATGCCTAGTAAAATAATCTATCATTATGTTCACAACTATCCTAACATCATTATGAATGTCCATATAAGAAGTGCCAACTCCTCCAAACCGCTCCTCCTCACTCATTGTAAATCTTATGCCCGTTTTCATTCTCCTTAGTGTTGAAAATGAGCGCTCTACACAGCTGGTCGGTGAGAGACTTGTATTTCTGGTGATAGAAGTTCACTCATGAGTCCTTGACGTGGTTCGGAAGTCACGTAAAGCCGTTGGTCCCGTTGCTGAATATCCACTGGTTCCATGCAACGTAAAAACACCATACAAACAAACAAACAAACACAGCTAGCTGGTCGTCTCGGGTACAGTAGCTAAACAACTGCAGAAGCTGCCCTAACATTAGACACTTGTGTATACATGCCTTAAAAGCAGCAATGGCAGTGGATGGTCTCTTTCGTGGGCCAAGCAGCTTCTCCACCTCGTTCCCCACATTTTTAATTCACCGAGAAAACAGCAGTCCATATTTAGATTTTTATTCAGATGGAGTTAACTGGTGAAGTTGGAGAACAGTGAGTGGAAAATGCCCATACAATTAACGTGGTACAGAAAATTAGAATTTGACTTACATTTTGGCTGCTGGTAAAAAAAAAAAGGAGTTAATTTTCTTTTGCTTTGCAATCTTCTTCATTGTTTTATGTTCTTTGCTCTTCACCAATTGAAGAATCGTTTGTCTTTTATGATCCGAGGACAACAGCAAACACTGTCGGGAAAGAAAATCAGTAGCCCACATGTATTTACTATTGACTGTCACGGTCGTTCGGTAATACAAAACTTCCAAAAGCGTCAATGATGACTTAACCTCACGAGTGACAAACGAACTGACTATTGAATTACCAATTAAGGGCAAGTATCAGCGAGAGTAGACGGATAAACACGTAATGAGATAGCTTGCTGTTTCACAGCAGGTCCTGGTTTCACGATCACGTTATGCGACTCTCCAATTTGTAATTTAATAGGTATCTATTTTCCCCTAAGTCGGTTTGCCATCTCTCTCTCTCATTTAATGGTTTCTCTAAGGTTAATCTTTTGTGACTGGGATGGATTATCTGTTTGGTGTATCCTGTTAATCTTTTGCCCTTTTTCCTATGATCTCTCTCTCTCTCTCGTTTTGCTAGTTTTTCTTAGATCTGTCATTTAGTAACTGAGACCATAACGGGGGCTACTCTACTGCTCCATAACTGTCTTCATACCCCACCTTTAATGTTTTCTTATGCTTTTTACCCTATTTTCTTCATTACCTCGCAATTATCATCATCCCTGCTCCTGGCTTCTCTGTAGCTACCCTCTTACTACATCAGCAAGCACTTCCTGCTTGTCTTTGACCACATTCTTGAAGTTTTCCTCGTCCTCATGTTTTCCTCGTGTACTACCCCTTTAGTTTTCGTTCCTTGCATCCTAGCGCATCTTCACCTAAATTCTCTTTATATATTTCATTATCACTCATACTTTTTTATCCCTCTCCCTTTAGTTTTTTTTTATCACTTTCACATTTTTTCTTTCTTCCATCATTTCTTTATACGCTCTTGAGATCCTTCATCACATGGTTATACCGATGTATAAACATTGGGGTAAAGGAAAAATTTTGGTACCTTATATTTTGCAAGTATGTGATGCTTTGCTTTGTCAGGAAATCAAGATATTAAATATTTAATTAAAAGTACAGCATTAGCCATGATCAAGCGCTCAGCAGTCAGTACCTGATCATTGTGTTAGAAATATTTGTGTAAATGAAATTTGCAATGCTATTTTTGTACGATTGATGGCAGTATTGCAATAATATATCCAAAGTGTAGATTTTTTTATTCTGAAAATATGGTGCCACGAAATGCTCACATTAGAATAGGCTACAAAATAACAGTTAATAAGAACCTAGATAAATTAAAGCTTACAGTGCTAATTTGAAATGTAAGAAAATCAGGAAGTACTCTGGAAAACGAAGTGGATTAAGCTGTTTTTGCACCACACCCGTCACTTGCATTGTGGAAGCGACGAGAACCTAACATTCTCCTACTGTGTTTGTTTTCCACAATGAGGTCCCGCTTGGTTTTAGGGAATACGAAAGAAGAACGTAAACCGGGACCTTTGACTTCTAGGTACTCATCGTTGCGGTTGTGTATGAACGGCATAAGTTATTACGGCAGTTTTTTTTTATGATGTCCGTTATTTGTTACGGAACTTTGGTAACGGTTGACAGAGGACATGATTCCATGGAACTGTTTCGCGAGCTGAGACAAGTAGTCTCTTCACATACCCGTGTGCTAAGTGCATTGTAAAAGACATTTGTTGGTACATAGCAGAGAGAGAGAGAGAGAGAGAGAGAGAGAGAGAGAGAGAGAGAGAGAGAGAGAGAGAAGCTTGCGTGTTTAGTGGGAAACAATGAGAAGTAGCACCGGAAAACCAGGCTAGTCTGCTACCCAGGGGAATGCTGTTTCATTCAGTGTGCATTTCATATTTGTTTCATGCGCTAAATAAAATCCTGTTGGTTTATTTGAATCGTCCGTCAATGAAGGATAATTCCTCCTTCTTGAACCACAGTTGTGGCCCAAGATTGTTATATATTTTCAAATGTTGGGCCTAATAAACTCGGTAACGTGAAACTTCTTATCCCGAAGTGTCCACGGCGCAATTGTTAAAAACTCGAATAGCTCATCTTCATTTTATTGTGTATTTTACAATAATCAAAGTCTTCCTTGCCTTCGCTTTATTAATTGTCTTGAATATCTTTGATTTTTCCACGCATCAAAATAGTCATGAAAGTATAAATTTTGACATTCAACATTACTCAGTTTTAGGTCTGACCAGGTACTTTGGGTCTGACGCTATTTTATTCACATTGTTTCAAACAAAGCAGAAATGTGGGCATATGTCTTCATTAGTATATGCAAATGGTTTGTTTAAAATAAATTATGGTTTGTTCATAGACTTATCTCATTGTTTTCAGATATTAATAGATGTAAGAGCGGATAGCTGTATCCTGTTGATCAGATACATTAGTACTATTACATTTATGACGGTAGTAAGCGAGTTACGTCAACCATACCAATCTTTCAGCAGATTGCACGATCATCATCACAGCAGCAAAAGAGTCATTCGAGTGTGTCGTGCAATTTCAGTCATTTTCTTCAGCGCTAATTCACGGAAACCCCAATTGTCCTCTTCCTCTTGCAATACTCGCTTGGGCAAGGAGACGTCAACTCGACGACATCACAATTCCCAGAACCTTTTGATCTCCGAGCGTGTTCATTTGGTTTGGTTTGGTTTCTAACCAGGTCTGTTGCATATGTGGCAAATGCTAACATTGGCACTTGTTTTGTAACTACACGGAAGAGAGAGGGAAAGCTGTACGAAAAGAACGAAAATATCGTATTATAGACAGATCTACCTTATACAACCATTGCTTTATCACAACCCTTATCTGCCTAATCTTGAGAGGCTTTGCAAAAGCTCGTCATCTGTAATTCGGTAATAAAGTGATGTCAGTGTTAAAAAAATCCGTTAAACAAATCATACATATATGACAATAAAGCCTGAACTGTTTAGTAATCAATCCGCAGCGTCATTTCCAAAGACTTTGGTCATTTCAGAGTTTTTTGGGGCGGGGCCCCAAAAGGATTAGAACTTCAGGGTATGAGTGGGGTATCGAGCGAAGCGAGCCGTATCACTAGTGAAGGGTGGGGGGTGCGGTGTAAGCACCCCGAGAAATTCTGAAATGACGCTACTGATTGATTACTAAACGGTTCAGGCCTTTTTGCCATATATGTATGATTTGTTTAGCCGTATTTTTTAACACTTGACATCACTTTATTACCGAATTACAGATGACGCTTTTGCAAAGCCTCTCAAGATTAGGCAGATAAGGGTTGTGATAAAGCAATGGTTGTATAGAGGTAGGTCTGTCTTATAATACGACATTTTCGTTCTTTTCGTACAACTATATATATATATATATATTATATATATATATATATATATATATATATATATATGTGTGTGTGTGTGTGTGTGTGTGTGTGTGTGTGTGTGTGTGTGTGTGTGTCACATAAACCTAAAAAATAGGAATGGCAATATATACAGGAGTAAAAAGGCAAAAGGAAGTCTGGTCTAGTGATGGGGGGATAGAGAGTGTTAAGGTCACTTTATTTTATTAGAATATAAAACATAAATAATGAAATAACAAAGTCTTCATGCCACCCCGCCCCCCCCCCCCCCCCACCCCCCTACCACACACACACACGAGTGAATTTTACTATTATTATTATTATTATTATTATTATTATTATTATTATTATTATTATTATTATTTACTTGTTTACGGCTTATCCAGGTCCCGCACCACTTCCATGACGCTCGCAGACCCCCATTATCAAATCATATTAATTTATCAGATTTATTTGATCACACTGCAAATTCCACATTCACTGTTTGATCTTCCTCACAAAGGCTAAATTCTTAAGATTATATCCAGCAACGTTCACTACGTTATTAATTTGTAGGCTTGAGTGCAAGCAACAATCCAAGTGCAACCCGAGATCCCGGACCCTATCAGGAGTGAACGAAGAATGAACGTTCGCATTCGACGAATGGCATTTCCCTTGTCAGACTTTCGCAACGAACTGCCGTGTTGGAATGTATCTTCGTTCGTTTCGAGTTCCCACCCCGCACTTTTCCTTGTTGGTGATGTGTTATGAATGTTGTCGTTGGTGATGTTTAGACATTTCGAAGGATTGAAACACATCTGTTTTTACATACATCCCAAGCTTTATCGTAGAAAGATGGGGAAATTAATGAGATGATAGAAGTATAAGAAAATGCAATAGAAAATGAGATACTTCTCCCCGAGCGTTATCGTAGAAAATGTGGATATGAATGAGAGAAGGTAAACATTAGTTGAACTCTCCCTCTCTTTCTCTCTTATAAATACTATAAATACCGTATTTTATTCTAAATTTCAGTTTGATGAAGTTTTTTTCTCATGATAAACGCTTGAATGTCCAGTTTTGTTTATATAGTTTAACAGGAAACACGCAACATTAAAGAAATTAATAATTTGGCTATAGGTAACATACCCAGGCTTGTACTTTAACAATCTTCTATTCATTTAAACCTTACATGAACAAGGCAAAGCTTTATGTGAACGCGTTAAATAAGAAAATTGGCGCTGAACGACCTCATAGATCCCAGCGCTTGGGCTTTGGCTTAAACTATATTCCGTCCCAATAAGAAAATTAAGTAGTTGCAAAATATTATTGTTCTAAGTATTCCCGTCTCTGTTATGGTTTATTTTATAAAAAGTTTATATATTTGATCAAAGTGTTTTGTTTTAGTTTCATTTAGGGTCTTACTGTGAACACCAATTAAACTGCAGGTATGCTTCATGGTAATCGTGCAAAATGTATTAGTTAATTACATAGACGTGCTGTATTTTATGTTAAATTCATTTCAATAGTAGCTCAGATCTCTTTTACTGGTAATTTATACGTCCAAGAAAAAATTATACATTAATAATACATGTGATTACAATTACAAACTTAATTTAATTACCACTTTTGTTAATGCGGAACAGGAATAATATAACGAATTCATTATTCCAATACTGAAGGAAGGAGGACGATGCATCACATAAGTATGTCTAAGCTTATCCAGGGTTGGATCAAATACTGACTTTTTACAATTGAAATACAAATACAAATACTTTCGTTTGGGATTCCAAAAATACAAAATACAAATACTTTTATTCCTAAATCTAGAAATACAAATACAAAAACAAATACTTTTCTTCCTAAATCTAAAAATACAAATAAAAATAAATCACTGGTTCAGAAAATACAAATGAAAATACAAGTACTCTTATTTCAGATTTCAAAGCTACTAATAAAAAATCATCCTGAAAATTTGCAAACTAAATAACATTTTTTCACATAAGTTTATATCTGCATTCTATATATCATAATTGCATTTAATTATCATTAATGCCCGGAAGGTTTCCGGGCCAAGTTTTGCTCGCTCAGGAGTGTAAAAATTACCGGCCTTACTAAAGACTCTTTCAGATGGTGCCGACGTGGCACAGCACCCAAGAATATTTCTTGCAAAAGGCTTCAGAATGCTGAAGCTCTTGTTTTCACGCCAGTACCTCAGTGGGTTCACGTCAAAAGCCAGAACACCTTCTTCTAGATACCACTGTAGTGTCGCTTGTTGATGCACTTACATTTATTTTCCCAGCTGGTGGCATGTAGGCAAAAAGACGAGGGCGTTTTGCACCCATGTCAGCCTTGTCTTGATTAGTGCTTATGGTGATGAAAGGCTCCCTCTCTAGAATTGTGTTCTTCAAAGATGACTGAGTTGACTCTGAAATAATTAGGTCCACAATCTTCGAAATCTTTTCCTTTTTTATTTCCTCACATGGCAGCCATGCCAGCTTAAACCTGGGGTCCATGACAGCTGCGGCAATGACGTCAGTCTTCTCAAGAAACGGATGCAACCTCTTTTTGATAGAAGACTGTAGTGCATTAGCCAAGTTTAAGCAGTAGATTGGTTTACTTTCCGTGTACGCGACGTGTAAATGACCCGTCATAGTTTCGTAAACCATGGTTGTTGACTTCTCTTCTCTCTCTCTCTCTCTCTCTCTCTCTCTCTCTCTCTCTCTCTCTCGTCTCTCTCTCTCTCTCTCTCTGTCCTCAAATGATTTGACTCGAAATATCAAATATCAAATACAATACAAAAATACTTTTTTTCTGGTGCTATGATACAAATACAATACAAAATACTTTTTTTCTTTTTCTCTGGATGCTAAAATACAAATAAAATACATTAAAATTGTATTTAAATACAATTCAAATACAAATACAATTGTATTTGATCCACCCCTGCTTATGACTCCACCACACACTTTTCCGTAGGGGGATAGTGCCGTCAGTGGACATCATGCAATGCACTGTAGGCATTACTTAAGGTTCTATGCAGTGTACCTTCGGCCCTAGATGCGACCACTTTCGTTCCCTTTACTATACCTCCTTTCATGTTCCCTTCATCTACCTTTCCACCCTCTCCTAACACTTGATTCATAGTGCAACTGCTTTGAGGTTTTCCTCCTGTTACACCTTTCAGACTTTTTACTGTCAATTTCCATTTCAGCGCTGAATGATCTCTTTGTCCTAAATTCTATATTCAACTCTATTCCACCACACTTGTGCTATTATGAAATGAGCGAAATGAGCATTGCTTTGTCATCGTGAACTCACCAAACCAATAGCTCTTGTCTTCAACGTGGCCCCAACATTTCACCATTTTATAAGGACGCAAAGGTTTGGGCTGTTGATGATTCACGAGGTGGGGCGTCGAATCTGGTCTCATACAGGCCACCCAAGGCAAAATTCATGGGTCATGTACCCTCGTGATGTGGAGACATTTGAATAATCTTAAAGCGTAATATTGTGATTGTATTATGCACTTTTATGTCTAAATTCTTACTGTCTACGGTCATTTCTCGCCGTGATCAATACCTGTTATAACGGGGTCATGGGTGTTATACTATCACTGTCAGCCACGCCCATGCCCTTTGGGAGAGAGTGGGATATTTAACTTTTGGAGCGACCTGCCTCTAATTTAAATAATAAAATAATGATTGATTGATTGTGAGTTATCTGGCGTAACAACTACCAGGGTCACCGACGACGATAAAAATAAGCGAGGAAAATTAATAATGATTATATGCAAAACTGTGAGGAATACTAAAGGCCACGGAAGACTATAGGTAGCTACCAATACGTTTTTGAAAAGAAGATGGCTAGTATATACCGGGGGATTTCTAATTTATAATGATTGAAGTATTGTTTTAAAATATTGAGGATGGTCGGTTGGTTTTGATTTTAACCGAAATGGTCCAGAAAGAAAATAGCTTTCCACCTCCCGCTGTGTTGCCTGATGTTATATCTACAGTACGCGAACACTGATTTTTATTTTACTTCTCATAACCAGTAACGTAATAAACTTGTTTCTCTTAATTATAGCCATATTTTTCTGAACAACAATAATGGTAAACATGTTTAAATGAAAAGTCACCAATCCCTTTATTTTTGTAGGCACAGTACACTCTTAAATTTAATGAAATTCTTCTCAGTATATCAAGAATCGTGAAATGAATGACGTCGCCTTATGACTTGCCGTGCCATTTGAAATAAACTTTTGGCAGTACGCTGTGCCTTTCCTTTGAAGATGGCGGATTGCAGTCCGTACAGGGACGTCAGTTGCAGGAGAATCTACTCTGTTATATGTAGCTCAGTGCTTATTTAGTCAAGGCTGACCTAGAGAGTGGAGTGGAGTTTGCTGCGGCTGCGAACAAGACTCGGGCCACAGTGTTTACCTTGTGCCAGGTGAAGGAGGACGTACCCCTTTCGATCGTGTCTGGAACCTCGATCGCTTTAAAGGCTGCTGCTGCTGTGTTCGTGATAAATTGCAGATGTGAGGCTGCAGTACGCCCTTCTTCGTGGCACAAAGTTATTGTTGGTACCTTGTTGGTTAATTTTACTTTCTTTTTTTATCAGGCTCTTGGCAGATGAATTTATGGCCGTTCTGTATCAGTGAGTCACATTTTTCCTGGTAGTGCTGACCCAACCTTTGATACCAGATAATTAGCGATTGTATTTAGGCTTTGTTGTTCACGAATACATTCTATTGCAAAGTATATCCCGTATCAAGGTGGTATGAATGACCAGGCTGTATTTGGAAACGGTGGAAACCAAAATCATTTTTCTTAAACCGGAAATAGGGTAACCTATTGCCATTGGGCAAATGATTATTAAATGGTTATCAGTTAACCTAGGATACGTTCAACCCAGGGAAGAGCTTATTTTGGGTACTTGGAGGATAGGCCAGGTCCATTTCGTGATTGAAATTCTTCACGGGGTCTTTATTAGGTCATGGGGTGATACATTTTTTCGTCTGGTTGGGAAACCCAGCTGGTGGAATTTTCACAAAGTTTAGTGAAAAAAAAAATGATGCATCCTTAACCATACCTAACTAGGTAGTAAACCATGGGTCCTCCCTCTTAATGTCAGCAAAAAAAGGGATGATGTCTAACCTAACCTAACCCTAGGGTGCATGGCACCTTGTTGTTTTTTCAAAGTAATGGTATACCAGGAATCCTTTAATTACTATCCACCAAAATGATTTGCCAACTTGTCCTAATACCTAGGTAGTACTATCTGGATATAGAGAAAACATTAGGCCTGTGCAGTGTTCAGTTCAGTTAAATTTGTATGCAAAATGGCAAATTAATGATGTTGTGAAAGTTAATTAAAGTCGAATGTAAACATTTAATTTGAAGATAAGCCATTAATAAATACTTCAGTAGCAATTTTAGCACTAGGCTAGGTATATATTACACCCTGAAAACACTATTAAACCCAATAGGGAAATTATCATAATAAGGGGTCTGCACATGAGTAATTTTAATAAAATGGGTCTGCTGCACAAGATACCTAGTAAGGTTTTTGCAAAGAACACAAAGATAGAGAATGGGGAAGGAAAATAGACCAGATTTAAAAATTTTCAATGGCATTAATGAGCAAATTGTTATCTATTGGGGCTGTCTTAAAACTGTATTGTATGTACTATTTTAGGAATTTTCCTCAAATATTACCACATTGCTGGTGGCTTAAAAATCTCATAATTCCAAGAAATGGAAAGATGGTAGATATTGTAGAATGGATTGCAATCTTATATATTTTTAAATTGTTATTATGTAAATGGGTAAGTGTCAGATGCAATAGGTTCTTTCATCCCTGAAGATCATTTACTCGTAAGTGGGGATAGGAAAACACGCATCCCAGTATTTGATGAGTTTTCTGTAAAAAAATGAATTATAAATTACCATAAAATTAAAACTGAACTTGATCACAGTACAGAGTAATGTGAATTGTAGGAATTTTGAGAAAATGGTGCTATTAATAGTATATAATGGCCCATCTCCCTGACCTGCTGCTGTGACACACTTGAGCTGCTTGGTTTTTATCAGATAGACCTTAATTATTGGTAGTCTTTTGGGCACTGAGGTATTCCCATACCATTTGGGTAAAAACTTGACAGTTCCCAGGTAAAACCTAGAAAATGTTCTCACAGATATTCTAGTCAAGTAGTTAGCGTAGTACACTGTATCGATGCTAAATGTGGCGTTATATGGATGGTCCTCATCAATTTTATGGGTATTAGGCTGTACAGTTATACAAATAAGTGCATAAATGTAATTAAATTTCTTGATTTGTTGTACAGCGTAATTCTGCTTATGAGAATTTGAGTTGATAATTTATTCACTTTACTTGAAAGGGAACTGCAGAAAACTGAATTGGTTGAAGTGGCTGTACTACTTATTATCTTTGACTGTTCACTGGTAAAACAGAGGTTTCCAATTAGTTAGACGATAATTACATTTCACAGGATTGTCTGGGTGAAGAATATATAGGATTTTAAAACAGATTATTGCATAAAGGAGGATCTTATGCTGGGTTTTGGTTACATACAGGCTAACTCTTGATTGCCCTTTTGTTGTTCTTCAATTTATTTGTTTAGATTCATTATGTTGTCTGTGGTCTTGGAAAATACAGAGTCCAGCTTATCTAACAAGTTTGAATTTCCAATCCCCCCCCCTCCTTACCCCATTTGTTTGCGCTATGGTGGCATCACAGTGATAACCAGTTCCTTCAGTGTAAGGCATTATTTCATATAAATTTATTACTTAATGTTCAATATTTGGTTATTTTAATTAACCATACTGTACCTAGTTTTAGTTGTGAAGGTAATCAAGTTATATTTTGTTAAAGGTAAGATTTGATGCAAATCTAGCCTGTGGTCATTGAATTCCATGGCTTACAGCAAAGTGTTTTTTCTAGTATAGAAAAACCCTTTATTTTACCAAGAAATTGTATATATATATATATATATATATATATATATATATATATATATATATATATATATATATATATATATATATATATATATATATATATATATATATATATATATATATATATATATATATATATATATATATATATATATATATATTTTTTTTTTAATTGTTGAAATTAGTTAAGAATAAAGGAATGGATACATAAAAAGACCAAGGAAATTACTATTTTGAAGAAACAAGAATATTTTCCTGGGAAGGTAAAAATTGGCAATTAGCTTTATTGTTTATTTTGTATGTAAATTTTGATCTTTGTGCTTTATATACACCTCTCCCAGCCAGTGAGTGCCCTTAGTGGGTATCCAGCTGGCCAAGGTTTTGTTTTATTTTGTATGTAGAACATATTGCAATAATTATGTCGATGATTAATAGAGATTGGGCCTAGTGTTGTGTGTATTATTTTCTAGCTATCCTTCAGAGAAAGTGACTCAACGCTGAATTTTTTTCCTTACAGTTTCCTGTACAAATATTCATGCATGAAAGGGTACCAGCATGCAGACTGGTAGGAGAGTAGCAGAGACTGATATGCAGTGGAACTACAGTTGAACTGGTAAGAGCAATTATGAAACTATTAAATTAGCATTCTGTGGTTTTGTATTTGGCTTTATTGTGATGTGTGTTAAGATAAATTTTGTATGAAATTTATTTTTTTTAGACTCATAATGTCTGTATACCTACTTAACTAGGAATAATGTGTTAGGTAGTTTAAAGATTGTATGGTCCTGTATTTTCCATAGTTAGTCCATTTCTCTAAGATGTTTATTACTCTAGATTACATTGAACCATTGTCACTGAATCCTTAAGGGTGAATGTTGGAACCTCAAAGATTGTTGAGTTGCAGTAGTGCATAATTCCTACTTTATTGACAATAATATGAATAATTCCCACCTTTTTGGCAGTGTATGCGTGTGCAGAAGAAACTTTTTTGTGCAATGTATTGCTCTTCCATATCCTGAGGGTAGGATCTTCTAAGTTTACGCCCTCCTCTTAACTCCTGTGACAATGGCTGAAGCATTTTTCACTGCAAATCTCCCAAATCCTGATGAAGCAATGGATGTTGGGAAAGATTCTCCTTCTCCAAGTCCTGAAGAGAACATTGCTGTTAAGGTTGAGAACATTGCTGTTAAGGTGGTAAGTACTGTAAAGTGGGCCCCCATATTCGCGTTCTTCTCCCGATTCGGGACTCACGGATTCACAGATTTCTCTCTGGACCATATCTACCCATTATTCACAGAAAATTTGCCTATTTGCGGTATTTTTCTATGTGAAATATCCAGAAATTCCTGATTTTTTAAAAATCAATTTCATCATAAAATGCACTTTTTGCAATAAAACTAATAAAAAAACCAGGTATAAACATTTTTAGTGGGTTTTTCTTGAGTTATACCTACCAAAATAGGCTGTTTTCAGCTTTTTAATATGGGTTCCAACTATTCGTTGATTCTAAAAATTTGCCAGGGGGCGGGATCTGATACATATCCCTGTGAATATGGGGGGACCACTGTATACTAGAATCTTTTAAGTATTGCTTTTAGATAGTATACTGATGGAGTTCTGTATCTTTCATTGACATTTACTATACCTGTACTATTTAGTTTGATTGCCATTATTGAAGCATTAGTGGACCCCGTTATATTGCAGTTCAGCACTCACAGCTTCAGTTAGTCATGGATTTTTCTGTGGAATGCATCCCCAAGTATATCATGGGAAATTCACTAATTCGCTGATTTTTTTTTTTTTTGTAGAGGAATATTCGCCTATTACTGTACAGTCGTCCCCTGCTATTCGCAGTCACACGATTCGTGGACTCTCCTATTCTTGGATTTTTCTGTGGACCATATTAGCTATTCGCAGAGGTTGGGGGGGTTCTGGTACCTATTCCCCGCGATTTCAGGGGTCTACTGTATTTCCATGTTAATTTCATGACTAAATAAAATTTTTATGATAAAATAAATATTATTTTCAGCTATTAGTACTATATTAATGTACACACAGCAAAATATCAAACGTATTTTTTCCAATGTATATTTAAATATTTAGGTACTGTTTCCCGGTTGTACTGTAAATAGGAAACTGGACGACTCTCTCTCTCTCTCTCTCTCTCTCTCTCTCTCTCTCTCTCTCTCTCTCTCTCTCTCTCTCTCTCTCTCTCTCTCTCTCTCTCTCTCTCTCTCTCTCTCAGTACTGTACACATCCTTTAATATGAATTACTGACATAAACAAAAATATGAAACTAAAACTCCAATAAATTCATGATGCTATGGGAATGCGTGAGTGAGTGTGTATGTACATGTTACAATGATTGACTACTTTTCAAATAATATTAAAGTAAACAGCAAAATATTGATAAAATGTTATTTCACTTACAGAATCCATTAATACTATATTATGCTATTGATGTGTTATCATCATAATATGTGTACAAAAGCAATTGTCCACCCATTTGTAATCTGCTGATTTAGCCTACTACTGAAAGAATGAGGAAATTAATGTCTGAGTTGCAAAAAGTAACACATGTTACTATTAATGAAATTATTACTTTTGATTTTGTACATGGAAATAGTAAAAATGGGTATACAAAGGGTAAACTAACAACTTTGTTAGGCTAAAATTCCTCGAAATCACAAAAACGGCTGTTTCCCGGTTTGTTTACCGATGTAAACTCTCTCTCTCTCTCTCCTCTCTCTCTCTCCTCTCGTCTCTCTCTCTCTCTCTCTCTCTCTCTCTCTCTCTCAGTAATGTACATATCCATCAATGAAATATGAATAACTGTATCACAAACATAAAAATATGAAACTAGAACTCCAAGAAGTTCACAATGTCATGAAATGAGTGCGTGCATACACATGTACTACATGGGAAATTTTTTTGCTTTGCCTAATTTACTATTTTATTATAATTTTTAATTTTTAGTTAATTCTAAATTTGATTAACACAACAGTACCGATATTTGGGCACAGTACTTAACTCTACTTGTGAATTCCCGATGTTTCCCCTATGTACAGTGGTCCCCCCATATTCGTGGGGATGTGTACCAGACCCCCCCACCCCCCGTGAATAGTTAGAACACCCGCAGAATAGTTGGAAACTCCCTGTAAAATCTGAACTTAAAACTTTTTATTTTGTTAGTGAAAGCTCAAGAAAAAATCCACAAAATTTGTATACCTGGTTTTTTTAATAGTTTTATCACGAAAAGTGCATTTTGTTCATGAAACTTACCTGTCAGATATATATATAGCTGTATTCTCCGACGTCCGACAGAATTTCAAACTCCCGGCACACGCAGTGGGCGGCCAGGTGGTTAGTACCCATTCCTGCCGCTGGGAGGCGGATATCAGGAATCATTCCCATTTTCTATTCAGATTTTTCTCTGTCGCCGTCGGTAAACAACTGTTTACAGACCTCCGCCTAGGATTTTGAAACTTCTTGTGCTAACTTGAGTATTCTGATTGACTTTTGGTTTTGATTTGGCTTGTTGGCTGGCATACGTGATAGTGGATTTGATTTGGATTTGGCTTTGACTTTTCTTTGATTACGATGTCTGGATCTAGCTCTGCTAGCTTCAGGTGTGTAAGGTGCATGAATGTAAGGTGAGGTTGCTGAAAGCTTCGGTAGACCCTCATTCAGTGTGCTCAAAATGTTGTGGTCATGTATGTGTTGAATGATAGATGCATCGAGTGTGAGCAATTGACTGAAATTGAATGGAAAGCATATGATTCTTACATGAAAAAGCTTGAGCGTGATAGAATCAGGAGGTCTTCCTCTAGGAGTGCTTCTGTGAGTAGAAGTCAAGGTAGAATTGTATCTCCATTAAATCCTCCTGTAGATGTAATTCAACCGGATCCGGTTGTATTGCCTCCGAACAATCAGGAAGTGTCTGCAGAAGGAAGCGTATTATTTTACTATCATGGAGTCGATTCGCGCCTTGGAATCTAAAAGTGATTGCTCTACAGTCAAATGTGAATTGTGATAAAAGTTGTTAGTGCATCTAGTGTAGTGGAAGGGGTGTCAGATCGGTCCCATAATGCCTCTAGGCCTAGGCCCCTGCCGGACTCCCAGGCCTTAGGGAGAGGGCAAGCCGAAAGCCGAAGGAGGGTTACGGGATCTAATGACCGGTCTGACGTCCCTTCGGCAGAACTGAGGACGAAATCTCAGGCTGCCCGGTGTTCGTGCACGGGCACGAATACTTAAACAAGAGTGCTTCTCTTCTTCCGAGACTTCCTCTCCTCGCCGAGGTTGGGATGCTCGGAAGACCTCTCAAGGGGAGAGCGGCAGGGGGCGCAAGTTGTCGCACAAGCGGCCATCGCCCTTGTCGCCCTCTTAAGAGAGGTTTCAGAGAAGAGGACGCTTCACGTCCTTCTGATCGTTATGTAGATTCGTCACCTGAAGATTTTGAAGCTTTTCCGCCACAGAAAAGGAACAAGACTTCATCAGGGGAGGACTCTTCGAGCGTCCAAGTGCGCTCTAGGAGCTTGTTCTGAGTTGAAGGAAAAGGGCATCCCCTCGCCCATCTTCCTCGCACAGGATGAGTCCTTCTCCTGATCGAGAACTTTCCCCTTCAAGGAAAATGCTTTGGGAAATGCAGAGACAGTAGCCTCCTTTTTGAGAGAAAGGAGGCAGAAACTAGTCAATAGAAGGAAGGATAGGTGGCTGCCTGTTAAGAGAACTAGGCAGTCCCCGGCTCCTACTCCGCGTTTTTCGGCCTTTGAGTCTCCTCCTAGTAGCCGACGCATTAGAGAACGTGATTACGTTCCTCATGAAAGGGCGTCTAGGAGAGACGAATTTGACAGAGACGTGAGTTGTCGCACAAGCGGCCAGCGTCTTTGTCAAAAGGCCGAGAACGCTCAAGAATCAATATCGGAACGTCAAGCTTTGCATGTTAATGATCACGCTCGGCGTCTTAAGCAACGAAGCGCTTACCAGACTCGAGAAGACGCTTTTTTTCAAGACGCGCGGATCGCTCGCCAAGACGCTCCAACTGACGCTGTTCAGGACAGCACGGCGTCCTACACATCATGACGCTCAGCAAGACGCTCAAGCTGACGCTGTTCAGGACGCACGGCGTCCTACACATCATGACGCTCAGCAAGACGCTCGAGCTGACGCTCTTCAGGACGCACGGCGTCCTTCACATCAGGACGCTCTGCAGGACGCTTCTCAGGACGCACGGCGCCTTGCATATCGGGACGCTTTCCAGGACGATCAACAGTTGAGTTCGAAACTTCAGGATGTTTCTCAGGTTAAAGTGTCGAAGTCATCGCGATCTTTGAAAAGGCGCTGATGACCGAGAGAAGGATTCGTCTAGTGATCGCTGCCCTACTGATGATGACGAACCAAAATTTGCTTAGTCAGCGTCGTCAGACTATAAGACGGTTGACGGATTTACTTAAGAAATTATTCCCAGATAATTTTCAAGCGCCAATTCCTTGCTCTCCACCTTCACAATTTGCTTCATCGAAGGCCAGGAAGGCCCCTGGCTTCGTTAAGATGGCCACTTCGCTCTCTGCGAAGAGAGCGTTTAAGAGAGTCCAGGATTGGATGGATTCAAGGAAGGTTAAAGGGAAGACTTTCTTTTGCAACTTCCTCCATCTAGACTGAAAGGGAGAAGCCGGGATCTGGTAACGAAACAGGAGAAAGAAGCAGGATTGAAAAGCACCGTCTTCTTCTCAAGGAGATTTCGCCAATTGGTGGACGCTCCAAGGAGGTCTTATTTGTCAATCGGCTAAGGTTTCCTGGACAATGACGGAGACGGATCATCACCTCAAGGGGTTATATAAGACGCTAGAGGTGTTTAACTTTTTAGATTGGTGCCTCGGGGCTCTGGATGTACAATCGAGGAGTCAAGACTCAATTTCGCTGGAAGAGCTTTCGAGTGTACTAGCTTGTATGGATAGAGCAGTAAGGGATGGCTCTGATGAGTTAGCATCTCATTTTGCTACAGGTCTGCTTAAAAAGAGAGCTCTCTATTGTAGCTTTACGGCGAAAGCAGTTTCTCCCGCTCAGAAAGCGGAGTTATTATTCGCCCCCTTCTCTACGCATCTATTTCCGCAGTCCATGATTAAGGATCTGTCGGTAAATTTGCAAGAAAAAAGCAACAAGGGACCTCTGACTCAATCTTCAAGACGACCTACTCCTCAAGCTTCTACTTCAACAGCTCCAGCACCCAAGAAGAAATTTAAGCCCTTTCGTGGAGCACCTTCCTCTAGAGGTTCCTCAGAGAGAAGGGGGGTCCTTCAGAGGTAAGATCTCTTCTACCAAGAAGGGAAAAAATTGAACGTTTCTGCCCTTCAGGCACCTGTAGGTGCGAGGACTCACCTTATTTGCTCAGGCATGGAGGACGATAGGGGCTGGGGCGGACACCTGGACCCTAGATGTGATCAAGAGAGGATACAAGATCCCTTTCCTCTCTACGCCTCCTTTGAGCACGAAGCCGATAGACCTGTCGCCCGCATACCAGTCAGAGAAGCAACGATCTTACTCGAACCTTCTAGATCAAATGTTGGAAAAGAAGGCCGTAGAGGAAGTTCTGATGCTGGATTCCCCCAGGCTTCTTTACAACAGGTTATTCCTGGTTCCGAAGCAGTCTGGGGGATGGAGACCTGTCCTAGACGTCAGCAGACTGAAACATTTTTGTAAAGAAAGAAAAAATTCAGGATGGAAACTTCTCAGTCTGTGCTAGGAGCCTTGAGACCAGGGGATTGGATGGTGTCATTAATTGGACCTTCAAGACGCTTATTTCCACGTCCCGATCCATCCCCAATCAAGGAAGTTCCTGAGGTTTCGTCTTAAAAGGGCAAGGTCTTCCAGTTTCAGGGGCTCTGTGCTTCGGTCTGAGTACGGCGCCGATGGTTTTTACTTTCCTCATGCGGGAATGTGGCGAAATGGCTTCACCTATCGAAAATAAGAGTCTCGCTCTACCTGGACGACTGGCTAATCAAGTCGCCTTCGAAGTCAAGGTGCTGGAGGACCTTCAGACGACATTACAGCTGACGAAGGCCCTGGGCCTTATAGTAAATTACGAAAAGTCCCATCTGATCCCCACGCAGTCCATCGTGTATCTGGGGATTCAGATGGATTCAGCGGCTTTTCAAGCTTTTCCATCAAAGGAACGTCAGCAGAGATGCTTAGAGAAAGTGTTAGCCTTCTAGGGAAAGAAACATGCTCGGCGAAGGAATGGATGAGTCTGCTGGGAACCATTTCCTTCGCTGGAGAAGTTTGTTCCCTGGGGAGGTTGCAACCTCAGGCCACTCCAGTTTTTTATGGCAGAAAACTGGAAAGACAAGAATCTAGACTCGACTTTGATTATCTCACAAAAAAAACGGTCAAGGATCATCTGAAGTGGTGGCAAAGATCCGACCAAACTCTCGGAAGGGATGTCCCTCAAGCTTTTGAGCCCCGACCTAGTGTTGTTCTCCAGGACGCCCTCCATGGTGGGCTGGGGAGCAACACTAGGAAAAGGAGGAAGTGTCAGGCCTCTGGAGAGGGGAACAGAGGTCCTGGCACATAAACTTAAAAGATTGGAGGCTATTCGGTTGGCTCTTCAGTTCTTCGAAGAAAACGATTGGTGGGCCCGAGTTGTCCAGATCAACTCGGACAACACTACGGCTCTCGCTTACATAAAAAAAAAAGCAGGGGGGGACACACTCTCGATCACTGTTCGTGATAGCGAGAGACATCCTTCTATGGGCGAAAGCTCGAAACATAGTGATCCTGACAAGGTTCATTTCGGAGTTCAAAATGTTCGAGCGGATCTTTTTTTAATTTTGAAGCCGTCGACATCAGATGCTTCCACAGAATGGACCCTACATCTAGAAGTTTGTCAAGAGCTATGGAAGTTGTGGGGACGGCGCTAGTCGACCTCTTCGCAACCTCGAAAACGAAGAGGCTTCCGATTTATTGCTCTCCAGTTCTCGACCCCGGAAGCAATAGCGGTAGATGCCATCCTATGGGACTGGACGGGGATGGATGTGTACGCCTTTCCCCCATTCAAACTCTTAGGAGAGGTAACAAGGAAGTTTGCTGCGTCGCCAGGAGCGAGAATGACTCTGATCGCCCCCTTTGGCCCTCAAGCGATTGGTTCACGGAGGTCATGTCTTCTGGTAGACTTCCCGAGAACCTGCCAGAGAGAGTCGATCTTCTCAAACCAGCCCCACTTCGAGAGGTACCACGGAAACCTCTCCGCTCTGAGTCTGACTGCGTTCAGACTATCAAGAAGTTGGCCAGAGCGAGAGGTTTTTCAAGATCAGTGGCAGAGGCTATTGCCAATGCGAGAAGAGCTTCCTCTCGAGCAGTTTATCAGTCGAAGTGGACTGTCTTCAGGAGATGGTGTAGGAAGAAAGGATTTCCTCCTCCACGACCTCTGTGAACCAAATCGCTGAGTTCTCCTGCATTTGAGAAATGTGGACAAATTAGCAGTGCCCACAATAAAAGGATATAAGAGTATGCTGTCAGCTGTCTTCCGCCACAGAGGATTAGGATCTGACAAATGATAAAGATCTTCACGATCTTTTGAGATCGTTTGAAGACAACCAAAGTACTACAACCAAAGGTTCCATCATGGAACCTTGATGTAGTTCTAAGATTCTTGATGTCGGCTCCCTTTGAACCTATGCATGCTGCCTCATTGAGAGACACTAATAGAAAGGCGATTTTTCTAACTGCTCTTGCCACGGCAAAGAGAGTTAGTGAAATTCAGGCAATTAGTAAAGATGTGGGTTTCAGAGGACACAGTGCAGTGTGCTCTTGGGATCCTAATTTCTTAGCGAAGAATGAAGAACCCATCTAACCCCTGGCCAAAAAACCTTGAAATCAAGGGGTTAACAGAGTTCATCGGACAAGAGCCAGAGAGTCCTGTGCCCTGTCAGGGCTCTCAAATTTTAACATGCAAAAGACCAAAGATTGTCGGGGTCCTTCTGAGAACTTATGGTGTTCTGTTAAGAGACCCGACTTTCCTATGTCGGAAGAATGCACTGGCATTCTTTTTTACGAAGCACCATCAGGGAGGCCCATGCGTCCTGCTCGGATGGTGATATGAAGCTTTTGAAAATAAAAACCGCCCATGAAGTGAGAGCGTGGTTGCGACTTCAATGGCATTTTGAAAGAATATGGCACTTAATGATATCAATTAGCGCTACTTTTTGGCGAAGCAACTCTGTGTTTGCTTCACATTACCTGCGGATGTGAAGACGGCTATGAGAACTGCGAGTCGCTTGGACCATACATATCTGCAGAAATGGTGTTGGGGGCAGGGAGCAGCACAAATACTACCCTATAAGAAAAGGGGTAGGTGTGCTTTTTAATTTTGGTTTGGTGTTTGGTTTATGGTTGAAGGGTTGGTTGCGTGAGGGTTGAGGCGCCTTCCCTTTCTTTAGCCTAGAAGTTATGGGACTAACTCGATAGGTTAGGTCAGGTGGTGGTTTTTTAGCTTCGTTGCCCTCACAGTATGGTCAATATGGTCTAGTCACATTGTGGTATGTGGTCACGCCCCCGTTGACAGATCATCTAGAGCGCACCAACTACACAGGTCACTACCTTGTTTTGGCAACTCTAGTAAAAGCAAAAGCAGACTTCGGTGGGGACAGTAATCAAGAAGTCAGCTATGCTAACAGGTAAGGAATCAAGATGTCAATCATCTGCACTTGAGGCGTTTCCTAAATCCTATTCTGTCCCTTCCCAACCTCCAATGGTGGGATTCAGCTATATATATATCTGACAGTAAGTTTCATGAACAAAATGTTATTTGTTATGATACAATAAAGTTTGTTCATACTTACCTGGCAGATATATATAATTAAAGTACCCACCCACCTCCCCCTCAGGGGACAGTGGTATGAAAAATCTGAATAGAAAATGGGAATGATTCCTGATATCCGCCTCCCAGCGGCGGGAATGGGTACTAACCACCTGGCCCGCCCACTGCGTGTGCCGGGAGTTTTTGAAATTCTGTCGGACGTCGGAGAATACAGTATATATATATCTGCCAGGTAAGTATGAACAACTTTATTGTATCATAACAATAACATTTTATGATGAAATAGATAAAAAAAAAACTAGGAATTGGGGATATTTCTCAGAAAAATACAGCGAATATGCGAATTTTCCGCAAATAATGCAGGGAAATGTTCCAGAGAGAAATCCGTGAATGTGTGGGTCCACGAATCCAGAGAATGTGAATACGGGGTGTCCACTGCTCTGTAAAAAAGCAAAATAGGAGGGGTTGAATACTGTATGAGGGAAGATGGATGTGGCTGAAATATAGGGGGGGGGGGGGGGGGGGGGACCTTGATTAGTTTTTTACAATTTAGTTGAAAACGATATATTTTTAATACTATGTAATGTTGTAAGATGACTGAATGATAGTGTAGTAAGTAGATTTTAGCTGTTCGCAGGTAGTCATGGTCCCTAACCCCCACCCCGCGAAATACCACGAATTGACTGTTAGGGAAAACCTAAATATTAATGAAAATCAACCTAAATATTAGTGAAAATCTTGTTGCTTTCAAGATGGGCAGCTAAGTAATCTTACCTGGATTAACGGAAAAAGAGAAGGAAATTGCAAACGGAAGAGTAAGTGGGAACATGAAGTCAAATGACTTGCACAAAATTAAAAGATCATGTACCATAGAAGGGACTCATCAGTTATTGAAATCAGGCTTTTTAACTTTTAAAGGCTGACATCACAAATGGAAGATATTTCTGGTGATGTAAACTATTTATGTGAATATGTAGCACAAGTATGTGAAGCTGATTTATGACATAAATGATGAGTATTCAAGGTTGAAGTAAGGGCAGTGTTATGGTAAAATTTAGTTATTTTATTTTGAAAGAAAAAGATTGGTCAAGGTTGACGAATGGAGACTATAAGTACTAGCGTCATTTTAGTCAATATGTACCTAAGTAATACTCTGATATTCAGTATGAATATTCGTCTCATTTTTTTTCATTGTAAACATACTGGAAGGTATTACATAAGTGGGTTATATTTTTAAGTCACTACGTATACACTTGTATTCAAGGTTTTTATAAACTGCTGACATGAATGAAACATGTTTAGGCAGAATTTTTGGAATAGCAAACTTTTACCCTGTTGATAGAAAAACTTCTGTTGATAGAGATGTTGATAGAAAAACTTCTGTTGATACAGATGTTGATAGAAAAACTTCTGGTATTAGAAGGAATGTAGCTTTTCTGTGAAGCTGTAGAAAGAAAGAAAGAAAGACAGCTAATTTAGTATAGTATTATTTTCATTCATATGGTTTGGTATCTACAGATAGGAATTCATGCAGATGGTTATGTCCAAGAAATTATATGTGCTATGCTTATGCTTAGTATTTTCTTGTTCTCTTTCCTTTTCCAATTAGGAGGATGAAGGGGAATCAGGTTCTGATATCAATAATTGAAGATGAAAAGTTTGCATCAAGGTCGTCCTCACCTGACATTGAAGTCGTGAAAGTGCTGAAGTGCTGCCACCACGCATCACAGTTGATCTCACAGGGGATGATGATGATGACACTGCAGTGATTTGTGATGTAGGTGCTAATTTTTTTGTCCTTATTAAAGGATTTTTTTATGAAATTACTTTAGTATAATAAGGAAATAGACTTAGAATGTTTTTGTTTATTACCAAGTACAGTTTGCAACAAAATCATTTTATTTGGGATGAATCTTACATACTACTGTTAAAGATAGCTTATATCTCACTGCCAATAGGCGAGTTGGCATTCAAACAAAAGATTGAATGGCAGCCCGGATGACTG
Organism: Macrobrachium nipponense; assembly: GCF_015104395.2. Classification (NCBI taxonomy): domain Eukaryota; kingdom Metazoa; phylum Arthropoda; class Malacostraca; order Decapoda; family Palaemonidae; genus Macrobrachium; species Macrobrachium nipponense. The sequence goes on along the minus strand of NC_061093.1, from coordinate 22,506,035 downwards.
TTTTGTACATCTGTTCTCCACCAGATGTGTTTTGAAAGGTTTAGCTCTTGACATAATCTCCTTGCACCTCTGTATATTGAAGCTTGTTGGTGTTTCATGGCTGTTTGCTGTTATCATGATAGGTACATTTATTTTTCCGTTTTCCGGGGATAACCTCCACTGGGAATGAAGGTTAAGAACATCAGGTTAATGTAGGAATGATTACTTTGTTAGAGCAAGATATTGATTTTTTTTAAGAGATAACAAACTGTTTATGCTTTATGCAAAGGTATAAAAGTTTGATCTTGAGAATACACGTATGTGAGGAAGTAGGGATTTTCGAAGGACTTTCTGCTTATGTTTGTTAGTATAGGAAGTGAAGGGAAGCAGATAGGTTTCAAAAGCAGTTAGTTAGGTCAGGTAATCACGTGTCATTTCTCCTTGTTCTCCAGTTCCTTCATCTGTAGTTATTCCATACTCCATTGCTAATGCTTTGGTTAGTACCGAGACTTAATCTTTAGCTCCACCTTTTAGTTCAAGAAAAGCATATACGTACAGTGTACTTCGAGATAGGAAATTACATAATCCGTTCCAAGGCGGCCTTCGTATCATGAGTTTTTCGTATCTTGATGAACCACATTTTACGTGTAAAATGCTTAATCCGTTCCAAGCCCTACAAAAACACCCCGGTAAATTATATTTCCAGGCTTACAACACATGTTCTAGGGTTACAACGCCGATCTGACGAAGAAATGACTCCAAAAGGCAAAAATACTGTAACATACTCCAGTAATATTCAAAAACTGCAGGTAACTGCATATATTAGGACTTTAGCATATATCCCTTAGCATAAGCCTAGCCTATGTTAAGCAGTTGCTACTGTAGCCTAGTCTATGATTCTGAACATCTAAATTTATTGATTAATCATTAACTATAATACACAAACAAACAAAAAACACTTTCCCAACCGTTTGTTTACATTCAGCTCTTACGAGTACTGAACGATCGCCAATCAATCACTTTTCCTAGCACACAGTAAGCCATAAATTTTCATTAGTATCTCTCTTCAACTAATGAAACTACCAAACAGTATAATAACCATTCATTTCTATTCTTTATTCTATCTTTACCTAATGGAGATACCGAGTTACTGACAGCTATAATGAAACATATACGTAATATTAAAACAGAAGAAGAATTCTAGAAAATATGTATTTGTTGGCTTCGATGATAGCAGTCTGATTTATTTTATATTTTATGATATCTAATTCACAATTTTTTTTCATTAAATGTATTGCATGTACTCATTTCAAATAATTATTAAGTAACCATTAACTATAATAAACAATAAAAAAAAAAAAAAAAAAAAAAAAAAAAAAAAGAGCTTCCAAACTTCTGTTTACATTTAGCACTTACGAGTACCGAACGATCGCCAAGCAATCACTTTTCCTAGCACACAGTAAGCCATAAATTTTCATTCTCTCTCTTCAACTACTGAAATTACCAAACAGTATAATAACCATTCATTTCTATTCTTTATTCTATCTTTACCTAATGTTTTTTTTTTATTAAATGTATTGCATGAATAAGTTTTTCAATTTACAGCATCCTTTTACCAATAAAATACATAGAGCAAAAGGGGTAGATGCTGACCAATGGGAGAGCAGGATCTTATGGGGTGACTAGCATCAGGAACCAATGGGAGAGTGGGAGGATGCTGGCGAGTTTTAAAATTGTTCTTGGTGGTCCGGGCGAATCTCGGGACTTTACAGCGACAACCTTTCGTAACTTGAACTATTTTCGTATGTAGACCAAAAAATTCTTCGTATTTGCTTCCGTATCTCGAGTTTTTCGTAAGTTGAGCCTTTTGTATGTCGAGGTACCATTGTATAGGATTTAGAACAGATTGTAAACCTTATTTTAGTTGGTGCATGTACTTCGTCTGTGGTTACACGGAACCAGTGTACGATCATTTTTGCATTCACTATAAGAGGTAAAGTATCGGTGCCCCTCACCTGTCAGTAGTCTGAGCCTAGAACTGTCCTGCGACAATTGGAAGAGTCCGCTACCAGTACTAGGGAACAGGGATAGTTCCCAAGGCGATGCGGTTTTGTGCCCTCCGTCACCCGCTTCTCCATTCTTCATGCTCTGAGTCTCATATAATGCATTAGCTAAAAGATCTTCACTACGGATGTGACTTTTTTACCATCATCAGCACGTGGTATGGGGTGGATAGCCACTGATAGGACTAGTAATATATAGGTTTACATAGGAATTTTGTTTTAATAATATGTTCTGTATTGTGTTGTACTTACGTATTCTGATGTTATGTCAACTCAATTGACTGTTTAACCAATCTCTTCATCTTTTGCTCATTTAATTCCTTGTCTGCTAGCCTATTCCTCTCTCTCTCTGTCTTAATGCACTTGTTTGTTCTTTCCATGATTTTCTTTGATTGGAAAATCTCTAATTTCTGCCTTGAATAATTTTTCTCTCTCCAAACCTACCATGGTTACACTTTACTGTTGCTTCCAAGCTAGTTATTCTAGATACTTAGCTCTCTAAGGATGTGTCATATCGGAATGCCTTCAGGTTTGTTAAGTCGGGTATTGGTGGCGATTTATACCTAACAGAGGCACCATTTTCGGTTATCAGCGCTTTGCAGTTGGTGTCAGGCTGTTGGAACGGAACCCCCACCAGTAACCAAGGGCACCCTGTATTGCGCAAATTTCAAGTTCAAGAAATGCTCTGTGACTCATGGAGAGCCCTAGTAGGCTCAGAGTGGATGATTTTCAAACTTTCTACCGCTTTCAGTAGAATGCTCTCTTAGTCTTCGTTAATGGGAAATTGACTCAATTACAGAATTCCATGTCCTTCCACTGACTCCTGCATCTCACACTTAAACAGTAGGAGATGCTAGACTGTCTCATATCAGTAAGGGGATTTTCAAAGGTATCATGGGTTCTATCCTTTAGTGAAAAACAATTGTGGCCTTGTGTCAGAAGCAAGTAGTTTGTGTATTGCTCAGGGCACCAATCTAGAGGAATTTTCAGCATCTTTAACCTTGTAGACATCAAAGTTTCTTGGGCTTTCTTAGATATAGTAAGAGATTTTTTTTTTGCTTTCCTTGTTATGGTGTTGTGTGCTATCAGATCTAATTGACAATTAGCACATAAAGATTTTGAGATCAGTTGAGAGTGAAGCCCCTACAATTCAGTGTCAGTTCCTGTCTAGAATTTAGACAGGCCTATTTCTCGATATAACGTAGTTTGGTTCCCATAATAAGCTGTAGGTCCCAGTGCTATAGATAACCAGTTGATTCCTGGCCACATAAAATATCTAATCCTTCGGTCCAGCTTTAGGGGAGCTGTTAATCAGCTCAGTGGTCTGGTTAAACTAAGATATACTTTTAGACAAAGGTCTAAATTTTATCCACATTCTTTTGAGCCCTGGAATGAGTTCCACTGGGTTACGTATTTACTGTGAAACACTTTTATTTTTTACTATTGGCAGTTAAAAGAGTAATTTATTCCAAGCATTCTCCTTAAGGCTGTGGTAAAGGGAATGCTATTTTATCTTTTTGCCCAGAGTTAAAAATGATGTAAATGCCAAGTTTTTCTGAGAACTGTAAGAATTGCAATTTAACCTCTTTGGTCGGGAAGAAGGAGAAACTCATTTCTGTCCAGTTGGGGCAATTAAAACTTACTTAGATAGGTTAAGCCTGGAAGAGGCAGTTAACATTTTGTTTGTGAATTTAGAAACCTAGGACATCTTGGTCAAAGGTTAAGCCTAGAGGAGGCAAAGTTAACCTTTTGTTTTGTGGGTTTAGAAAATGTAGATGTTTGCCAAAGCTTAAGCCTGGGAGAGGCAAAGTTAATATATTTTGTTTTGTGGTTTAGAAAACCTAGAATTTCTGTCAAAGGTTTAAGCCTGGAGGAGGCAAAGTTAAACCTTTTGTTTTTTTTGGTTTTAAGAACTTGAAATGTCTGTCAGGTCAAGCCTGGAGATTGGCAAAGTGAATCTTTTGTTTTGGTGGTTTTAGAAAACCTAGAAATGTCTTTGTCAAAGGTTAAGCCTGGAAGAGGCAAAGTTAACATTTTTTTGTTTTTCAAAGGTTTTTTAGGGAAAAAAACCTAGAAAAAAGTTCAATTTGTTTTGGTTTCAGGTTTTAAGAAACCTAGAAACAATCTTTGTCAAAGAACGCCAGGCCTCCGTACGGGGGACTTATTTGATTAATGCATAGAACTAGTTCCGTACCTTTTTTACCTTTATTTAAGGTAAGCATTCTTAATGTGACAAATAATGTCAAGTAATGTTGACAGGAGGGAGACGGTTGCGATTAGTGATCAGTGTTTTTATTTTTTTTCTCTTCTTCTCTCCTCTCTTCTCTTTCTTTCTCTTCTCTCTCGATATCTCCTCTCTCTCTATCTCTCTCCTCTCTCTCTCTCTCCTATGTAATCTTCACATACTCCTATATTTTTACCAACCATCTATTTCTTTTTTTAAGGCTAACTTTTAAATGAAATTACAGTAAATTTGATTTCATTTAAAAGTTAGCATAATACTTATGTAAAGACAGATTTCATTTAAAAGTTAAGCTCTCTCTCTCTCTCTCTCTCTCTCTCTCTCTCTCTCTCTCTCTTCTTCTCTCTCTCTCTCTCTCTCTCTCATCCCAAGGTATGTCACAATTATGAGATTTATGGTAAAATGTGCGTACCTAGATGGCTATGAAGATGAATGCAGAGATCTACATCCAAAAAATATTTGCAAAAATTTAAAAGAAGGAAAATGGTGTAAGTTCAACAAAAAATGTAAATATATGCACCCGGTGTAGCCATGAATCAAATTCAATTAAATATTAAAATCCAAAATAACAAAAGAAACAAATAAAGACGGAACAAACACCATGAAGTGAAGGAAAAAACAAGCCATCACCGCGATAGGTAAAGTCAGCATCGAGAAGGCAAGCATCAGCTCCAAGATACAGTGCAAGAAACAAGCACTGTATATACAATGCCAGGAGATGGTGCAGATTCAGAGAAAATTGCAGAGTTTCATGCTCAAAATGAATAATTATGGATGAATGGAAGATTGAATATATTGGAAACAAAAGTGGGATTTTTAAATGTCAGAATTTCTGGAAATAAAGAAAAGAACAACATACCAGAACAGGAAAGAGACATGGGAAAATCCTTATTATTACCCATATTAAATGAAGGGGATAACATGCAAAACCATCATAGTGATGAATGCGCAGGGTTTAGTTATGAGTAACCTCAATAAGAAAAGTATAGTTCTTAGAAGAACTGACCCAAACTGAAAAAAAATAGATATTAATGATAATAAATGAAACCTAGTGTTCCCAAGAGACTGGTATGATGTTCTGATAAAGGGGTTCCAAACTTATAGATCAGATAGAAAAAATTGGAATCAAGGGAACTGCAATATATGAGAGACCTAAAACAAGGAAAAATATATGAGAAATATAGTAACTCAGAATGTGAATTAATAGCGATAGAATTTGAATCTGAAAAATTCATGAATATAGTAATACATAGACCCCCTAATACTAAAGAGTTTGACACAATAATAGAAAAATTGGATGATATATGTAGAAATCACAAAGACTGGACTATTCTTCTATCCGTAGACTTTAAGTTTCCTTTCATTGATTGTTGAAAGAACGAATAGGAGATTGTGCTTGTATTTATACATATAAAAAAAAAGAGAGTAAATAGTAGTGCAGAAGATAAGAGGCAATTCGAAAAGCTATTAGATGCTACTAGAATACAACATTCAACAAATAAAATCACCTGCCAACAGAAAGGAAAATACTTTTAGACCTAGTATTTGTGAACGAGTTGAATTATGTTAAAGAAATTATAGTTTATAATGCGAGTATTTCAGACCATAATGTCGTAGAATTAACAGTCCATTCCAAAGCAAGTGAAAACAGAGATAAAGCAAGAGATGAAAAAGTGGGAAGGATATGGACAATACAGTTTCTACAGTAAGAATATAAAATGGTCAGAAATAAATGAAGAATTAAACAAAGATTGGGATAACATATTCCTTAAGTGATGATTACAAGTAAATTACGGATACTATATTATATCAAATATTAGAGAAAATAGTGGATACATATATACCGAAGAAGAAAAATAAACATCAGTCATGCATACCAAGAGACAGGAGGATCTTGTTCCAGAAAATCAGAAAGTGGAAAAAAGGTCTTGCAAAAGAAAAGTGTGTATGAAAAGGGATGGAACTAAAAAGTAAAATAGAAAATCCAAAACAAAAGATTGTACAATCAAAAGAAAAATGTAAAATGGGACTTGGAAGAAAAAAAAAAACCCAAGTAAATATCAAGCAAAACCCCAAACTACTGTACTCATATGCAAAAAAGAAGAATAGAAATAGGCCCTCTAAGAAATGAAGGGAGATTAACAAATGAAAAAAAGGAAATATGCAAAAAACATACTAGCAGAAAGATATAAGAGAAAATTTACCCCTTAGAATTGATGATAAAGATAATGATACAGAAATAAGGGATGAAAATAGTGAATATTAATCAGATATAGATATTAATGAATGCTGATATTATGCAGGCTATAAATGAATTAAAATGGATCAGCAGCTGGGGCCAGATGGTGTCCCTGTTATTTTGTTAAAGAAAGTAGTTCATTGCTATCACAAAGCCGCTTGCGATATTATTAAGGCAAAGTGTAGATACAGGCAAGATTTATGATGAGCATAAATTTAACATATATTTATCCCTACTATCAAAAGTGGATCAAGATTAGAGGCCAAGTAATATAGGCCTGTGAGTCTGACATAACATATTATGAAAGGCTAATGAAGAAAAATATTATGAAACATTTAATGAAAAATCATTTGTTTAATATTGGACAACATTGTTTTGTACCCAGAAAAAGTACACAAACCCAACTGTTAGTCCACTGTGAGAACATAATATAAAAATATGACACGGAAAGAAACAGATGTGGGTTATTTAGACTTTGCAAAAGCTTTTGATAAGGTAGACCATAATATATTAGTGAAGAAAATTAGAAAACATAATATAGTGGACAAAGTAGGAAGATGGATAAAAGAAAGTTTACACAACAGAAAACAGATAGTAGTTATTGCAAACGATGAGAAATCGGATGAAGCTATAAGGTAATATCTGGTATGCCACAAGGTACGGTGTTAGCTGCATTGCTGTTTGTTATTATGATTGCAGACATGGCAGTAATGTTGAGGACTCGGTAGTGACAAGTTTCGCCGATGACCTAAGAATAAGTAGAGAAATTACTTGTGATGAAGATAAGAACTCGCTACAGAGAGACCTTAACTAAGTATATTATGAATGGAATATGTAAATAGGACGGTATTTAACTCCGGTAAATTTGAATCAATAATTTATGGAGATAAAGAAGGAAAGCCATAGGCATATAGGGGGACCCAATAACGAGACAATCACTAAAAAGGAAGCAGTTAAAGACCTTGGTGTGTGTTGAACATGTTATGTAATAGCAAATAGCAATTCTAATGGCAAAATGCAAAGCAAAAATGGGAATGTTGTTACGGCACTTCAAAACAAAGAAAGGCTGAACACCTGATTATGCTTTATAAAACGTATGTTTGTAGTCCCACTTGAATATTGCCACATAGGTGTACAAAGTCCTTTACAGCTAGAATAGAAGAAGTTAAGGATCTTGACTATGGGAAAGACTGCAATTTTTGAGAATTATGTAGTCTAGAAAGGAGAAGAGAAACGCTACATGATAATAGAGGCATGGAAACAGATAGAAGGAATTGCCGAAAACATCATGGAACTAAAAAATATCAGAAAGAGCAAGCAAAGGTAGATTAATAGTGCCCAAAACTATACCAGGAAAACTAAGGAAAGCACACAGACATTAATCCTCTACGCACCAGCATCGACAATGCAGTGTCTATTCAATGCATTGCCAGCTCATCTGAGAATATATCAGGAGTGAGCGTAGATGTGTAAGAATAAGCTTGACAGATATCTAAGCTGCATCCCAGACCATCCAAGATTGGAAGATGCAAAATATACTGGAAGATGCATTAGCAATTCTCTGGTAGACATTAGAGGTGCCTCACACTAAGGGACCTGGGACAACCCGAACAAGATGTAAGGTCTGTAAGGTAAGGTCTCTCATACTTAAGTAAAGACAACTCTCTCTCTCTCTCTCTCTCTCTCTCTCTCTCTCTCTCTCTCTTCTCTCTCTCTCTATGCGTTGTTGTTAGTCCAAATGAAAAGCCCTGTTTGTTCATGTAAAGAAATTTCAAACAGAAGACTTCTAAAAATAGATCAGTTGGTCGGAAGGGGGAAAGAAGAGAGAAATACTGTACGTATGTAATCTTCACACACCTATATTTTTACCAGTTATTTATTTCTTTTTTGGAGGGTAGTGTATTAAGCTAACTTTCAGATGAAATTACAGTAACTTTAATTTCATGTAAAAGTTAGCTTAATACATATTTGGGGAGCATTATTAAGGTCATATTAGTGGTCAGAGACCGTGCCAGACTTACAACTTACACGAAAATTCCTTTTGCGCAAGGGGTGCTACTAGTAGCAGCTCAAGTCTTTCCTCAACCAAAGAAAGAGCAATCTTTTTATGCTTTTTTGTTTTAAATTGGTTGTTTTAATAATTTGGGGATTATAAAGATACATAACTTTTTTTGTTTTGAGGAGCATACCTTTATATCATCATAAAGATGCACTTTGCTCCCTGAGTGGAATCCAACTTCAGGTGGCAGTAAGATCCAGAAAGGATTCCAGATTAGGTAAGAATGTTTTGGGTTTCATGCAAGAAACTTTTGGCTCGATTGGCTGAGTGGATTTTGTCTAACTGCACTACCCACCATCCTCTTCTCAATGTGGGAATCTCCCATCTTTAATAGGGCTGTTAAGGATAATTCGAACGAGAACTAAAGAAACGTTCAAAAGACACCCTGTTTTTGGTAGAACAGATGTACTAGAACAGACAATCATCCTGGCAGCCATTGACCTTTCGTTTGGATGCCGACTTGCCTATAAGGGGGCAACGGAGGTATAAGCTATCTTTAACAGTAGGTAAGTTATCCAACAATAAGTTTTATTATGGAAATTTATATAATCTAGCTTGTATACAGGCATGTTTTTTTTTTTTTTTTTTTATTAATTTAACATTTACAGTCTTAATTATATTGCTATTTACCATGATTTTATTTTATTAGCCATTCTCCATGAGTTTTTCTGTTGTCTATCATTTTCTGTTATATTGGAGAAGGTTTTTCATCAATTTGTTTTCAGATAATTTCTTGGCTATAGTGTCATATTTGTCTAAATTTGGTTGTTGGAATCTGTATTACAAAAGGGTTTTAGTGAATGTTTTTAATTTTTGATGCTGCCAGCTTCATGCTTAAAATTATCATTGATGGCAAGAGTTTCTTGCTGGTAGCTGCCATGATTTATATGTACGGTCCTTAACCCTCTTACGCCGGAGGCGGTAAATAAAAATTGTCTCCCGTATGCCGGAGGGGTTTTGGAGTGAGCGCGGAAGCGGAAAAAATATTTTTTTCAAAAAAATCACAGCGCGCTTAGTTTTCAAGATTAACCCTCTTACGCCGATTGGACGTATTAAACGTCGAGTCAAAAATGTCTCCCGTATGCCGATTGGGACGTTATCATACGTCTTCGGGCTCAAAAAAAAAGTTTTTTTTGTTTTTTTAAAAATTCGCGGAGGGGAAAAAACTACTTATAGGCCTACCAGCCGAAAACTTTTGTATCACGCGCCTTGGGGGATGCTGGGAGTTCACGGATCAAGGCGTTGTTTTGTTTACAATCGCTACGCAGGCGCGCAGCAAGCGCGAATTTCTTTCTTATCGCACTAAAAAAGTATCAGTGACACATCTCGGAAATTATTTCGTCACTTTGACATAATTTTTGCACCATTTTAAATTATCCTTTACATGAAGTATTATATATGAAGAAAATGTGCGCAATTTCATGTAAAATACACAAAAAAAAAACTCATGATTGTAGCTTTTGTCAATTTTGAAATATTTTCATATAAATACAATAAGTGCAAAAATTTCAACCTTCGGTCAACTTTGACTCTACAGAATGGTCGAGAAACGCAATTGTAAGCTAAAATTCTTATATATAGTAATATTCAATCATTTGCCTTCATTTTGCAACCAAATTGGGACGTCTCTAGCACAAAATATTTCGATTTATGGTGAATTTATGAAAAAATTTTTCCTTACGTTCGTGCGATAACTCTTCCGATAAATTTTTTCGTGCGATTGTCCTCATGTTTGCACCCTTTTAAATTTGCCGTTACATAAAGTTTTATATATGGAAATGTGCGCAATTTCATGCACAATACAACAAAAAACACCCATGGTTGTAGCTTTTATCAGTTTTGAAATATTTTCATATAAATAATCGTTAAGTGCAAAAAATTTCAACTTTCGGTCAACTTTGACTCTACCGAAATGGTCGAAAAACGCAATTGTAAGCTAAAACTCTTATATTCTAGTAATATTCAATCATTTACCTTCATTTTGCAATGACTTGGAAGTCTCTAGCACAATATTTTCGATTTATGGTGAATTTATGAAAAAAAAAAAACATTACGTTCGCGCGGTAACTCTTTCCGAAAAAATCAGAAATTTTTTTGTGCGATTGTTCGAAATGTTTGCACCATTTAAAATTAGCTGTTACATAAAGTTTTATATATGAAAATGTGCGCAATTTCATTTAGAATACAACTAAAAATGATTGAAGGTTGTAGCTTCTCTCTTTTTTTCGAAATATTTGCATATCAAATCACGATAAATAGAAAAAAAAAAAAACCACGTTCGGTCAAATTTGACTCGACCGAAGTAGTTGAAAAAAACGCAATTGTAAGCTAAAACTCTTACGGCCTAGTAATATTCCGTCATTTTTTTCTTCATTTTGAAACAAATTTGAAGTCTCTAAACAATATTGTGATTTATGGTGAATTTTTGAAAAATATATTTACCTTCACTCCGCGCGCCGATTCGCGGCCGCAGTCTCCGAAATACGTACATCGCATTATCCTAATATTTGCTCCTTTTCATATTAGCCTTTTTATAGAGTTTCATATATCAAAATGTGCGCAATTTCATGAAGAATACAATACAAAAAATAATTTAAGGTTTGAGCTTTTTTCTTTTTCCATCTTTGAAATATGTGCATATAAAAAAATATATATATTAAAATTTCGACATTCGGCTCAATTTAACTCGTCCGCAAATGGTCGAAATCTGCAATTCCTAATCTAAAACTCTTACAGTATCGTAATATTCAATCATTTGTCTTAATTTTGAAAACAAAATTGGAAGTCTCTAGAACATTATTTAGAATTACGGTAAATTTTTTGAAAATAACATTTTTTTCTTTTTTTTTACGTCCGTGCGTTACGAATTCGTACATCATTTTGTGATAATATTTTTCCGGTGTTGCTTTTATTGTTTTACTATGTATTATATATCAAAAGGATTGAAATTTAGTGTACAATACAACGAAAAAAAAAGTAACTCGTTAGCTTTGACCGTTTTTTTGCACAGCGTGATTTGAATACAATTATCTATGAATTTTTTTTTTTTTCGTTACCATATATCGCATTATTTACATATGATAATGATATTATTTTTCATTTCTGATGATTGCATACTAAACTTCAGGCAATGAAAAAAAAATGAGCCAAAAATGAACTTTTAATCTTCAAAAGTAAGCGCGCTGTGATTTTTTTGAAAAAATTATTTTTTCCGGTTCCGCGCTCACTCCAAACCGGCGCCGGCATACAGGAGAGGTTTTGATTTTTAGGGCTTCGGCGTAAGAGGGTTAAGAGTTCATTTTTGGCTCCTTTTTTGTCATTGCCTGAAGTTGTTTAGTTGCAACCATCAGAAAATGAAAAAAATTATCATTATCTTATATAAATAATGCGATATATGATAGCGCAAAAACGAAATTTCATATATAATTGTATTCAAATCGCGCTGTGCGCAAAACGGTTTTAAAGGTAACAAGTTACTTTTTTTTGTTGTTGTAATGTACACTAAATTGCAATCATTTTGGTATATAACACATTGTAAAACGATAAAAGCAACACGAGAAAATATTATCACAAAATAATGCATGAATTTGTAATGCGCGGACGTAAACAAATATTTTTTTCAAAAATTCACCATAAATCTAAATAGTCTGTCCCAGAGACTTCCCAATTTCTTTCAAAATGAAGACAAATGATTGAATATTACTATACTGTAAGAGTATTAGCTTACAATTGCAGTTTTCGACCATATCTGACGAGTTAAAGTTGACCGATGTCGAATTTTTTTATATATATATTTTTTATATGCAATTATTTCGGAATTAAGAAAAGCTACAACCTTCAAATATTTTTCGTTATATTCTACATGAAATTGCGCACATTTTCATATATAAATTTCTATGAAATGCCTAATATGAATGGAGCAAATATTTCGGAGATTTGTGGCGAGAAATCCGCGCGCGGAGGGAAGGAAAGATTTTTTTTAAATTCACCATAAATCTAAATATTTTGCTAGAGACTTCAAATTTGTTTTCAAGATGAAGATAAATGACTGAATATTACTAACCTGTAAGAGTTTTAGCTTATTGCAATTTGCATTTTTCGACCATTTTGTTAGAGTCAAAGTTGACCGACGTGGTTTTTTTTTTCTATTTATCGTGATTTATATGCAAATATTTCAAAAATGAGAAAGCTACGACCTTCATTATTTTTTGTTGTATTCTACATAAATTGCGCACATTTTCATGTATAAAACTTTATGTACGGCTAATTTAAAATGGTGCAAACAGTAACCACAATTGCAACTATGATTTTTTCGGGAAGAGTTACCGCGAGGACGTAAAGAAAAACGTTTTATTTTTTCATAAATTCACATTAAATCGAAATATTGTGCTAGAGACTTCCAATTTGTTGCAAAATGAAGGTAAATGCTTGAATATTACTAGAATATAAGCGTTTTAGCTTACAATTGCGTTTTTCGACCATTTCGGTAGTCAAAGTTGACCGAAAAGGTTGACATTTTGGCATTTATCGTTATTTATATGAAAATATCTCAAAACTGATATAAGCTACAACCATGGGTTGTTTTTTAGTTGTATTGTGCATGAAATTGCGCACATTTCCATATATAAAAACTTTATATTAATGGCTAATTTTAAAAATGGTGCAAACATTACCACAATCGCATGTATGATTTTTTTTGGAAGAGTTACTGCGCGGACGTAAGGAAAAAGTTTTTCATAAATTCACCATAAATCGAAATATTGTGCTAGAGACTTCCAATTAGTTGCAAAATTAAGGTAAATGATTGAATGATATTACTAAAATAATAGAGTTTTAGCTACAATTGCGTTTTTCGACCATTTCGGTAGAGTCAAAGTTGACCGAAGGTTAAAATTTTGGCAATTATCGTTATTTATATGAAAATATCTCAAAACTGATAAAGGTACAATCATGAGTATTTTTATTGTTGTATTTTACATAAAAATGCGCACATTTTCTATATAATACTTTCATGTAACGGCTAATTTACAATGGTACAAAAATTATGTCAAAATGACGAAATAATTTCCGAGATGTGTCACAGATACTTTTTTAGTGCGGCAAAGAAGAAAGAAATTCGTGCTTGCGTCCTCGTAACGATTGTAAACAAAACAACACCTTGATCCGTGAACTCTCAGCATCCCCCAAGGTGCGTGATTCAAGAGTTTTACTTGGCTGGTAGGCCTTTAAGTATTTTTCTGCGAAGTTTAAAAAAAAAAAACTTTTGTAAGTCGACGTAAAATACGTCCAGTCGGCACACGAGAGACAAAAAATGTCGACGTAAAATACGTCCAGTCGGCGTAAGAGGGTTAATCTTTGTAGCCTTATTTTGCATCTTATGTAAGCCTACATTTTATTTTTTGTAAGGAAATTACCTTGGTGCTGTATATGAATTCTTGTTTAGCAGAAGTTTTCCCTGGTGTGGAAAGGAGAGCAAGTGAGACTTGGAACAATTTAATTTTGTGGACAAGGTAGCCGTTAAATTTAACACCCTCTTGATTTTTCATTTCTGGTCAGTAATTGCCTTGGAAAACATTCAGAGGTTCCTCTAAGAATTTGCATTTCAGGAGGTTTGGAGTGGATATTAACTGAAAAATATTAGATTATTATTGCCATTTTTGGTGCCCAAATATTACTCGGTACAGAATCACATTTGTTATTATGTTGTATTTATGAATGATTAAAATATTTGATTATTATTGCCAGGTCTTTAGTTTCCTTTTAAGCCAAATTATTCTTGAAAAAATTGGTAGTTCGGAAAAATCTACCTTTGCCTTTTATGGTACGAAATTGTAACGAGTTTACTTGTTGTCTTTACCCTGCCACTTAAGTTTTGCAATAATTTTTTGTTCATTTGTCATTTGTCCTTTTGCTATTTCTAATATTAATAATTTTCCAGAGCCTTGAACAGTCTGAAGCTTCTGCTGCACCAGTTGTAGACTTAAGCAATGAGGAAAATGGTTACTGTGAGCCTTCGAGGGTGCATCTGCATCTGGAGCGGGAGTACGTAGACAATTCATCCTTCACATTTTTTTGCCACCAAATACGATAACACAAGTTATACACATTCCCAGCTTCAGCATCAGTCTGCTGCAGATTTTGGTAATGGCTCTGAGTGTTTGTTTGTAATTTTCTCTCATTTGCAATTTAGTTTTTTAATATCATGGACTTAATTTTTCTCTCCTTGTCCTATTATGAATGATTTAAAGATGCCAAACCCACCGTGGCATGCATATCTACTTGTACAAATCAAGTAACTGATATGGTATTGAGGTAAAAGACTTTGTCTGTATGTCAAGTGTTTAAGTTGACAGCAAAATTCAGGACTGTAGTCAAGTTTAAAGCCTATATCTGACAGCTGAGGAGTTGGACTAAATAAGGGAGATTGTTTTCCCCATCTGGCAATTATACAATCTTTTTTGTTGTTACTTTACTTTACTCCCAAAACTAATATTCTTCCCTAGCCTAGACATCTTTCATATCCTCACAAATATAAATATGGAATGTTGTCCAGTTTTGTCTTAGCAGCTTTATTTCATATTAATAATAAACTGATCTTGGCTTAGTTTTGATATTTACCACAAGTTGTGGTAATAGATATTGGTAAGATAAAGGGGGCCGGCCGGAACCCATTATATATGGGGTTTATAGGGCAAAAAATGCAGTCATGAAAAAATTCTTGGAGCTTTGTAGGCAATGGAGAATATGTATATGAAATATTATGTCAAAATTCCTCTTACTTTCATAGTTACAGGGTAATTAGTAAACGTAACTCAATAAGCCAAAATCATTGATCCATACAAGAAAATGCAATATTTCTTCTGTTATCGTAAATTTTGATAATTATTGTCTAAGAAATTGTGAGCAATGGCATCTGTAGAAATTCCATGAGGTGGCAGGAGGCAACTTAGTCAGTTTACCACCTTTCAGTGCGAGGAGAAACCTCTTGTAGTGTACACGTTTGAGTTTCACCCCTGATATTCGCTTGCTTTTACGTATGTTTATCTTTGTTTCAGCAAGAATTTCATCATGCCAATAAGGAAAAGACTAGCAAAACATCTCGGTAACATACAGACGAAGAAAATTCGCTCTAATATGATCACAGAGTATCATAATATACGCGATATTAGCGTAGTTAGTGAAGAGAGAGAGGGAGGGTTGCATAGTAAGGAACACCCCCGTCTTGCCTAATGCACATGTCGTGCAGTGCCCCAGGCTATGGTCTTTGAGCAAAGGGATCTTCATTTATGATAAATAACATTGTTTTGGTTTATTAGTACCCAGAAAGGAATATGAAATTCATAATAATCGGGATTTATTACGATTGTCTTTGTAAAAATAGAGTACACGTTCAAGTTTCACCTCTGACATTCTCTTGATTTTATGTCTGTTTATCTTTGTTTCTGGCCGGAAGGCAAGAATTTCATCATGCCAAAAAAGGAAAAGACAAGGAGAACATCTCGCTCTAACATACAGAAGAAGAAAATTTTGCTGTAATAAGCCGAGTTAGTGAAGGAGAGAGAGAGAGAGTTGCATAGGAAGGAGTGCCATGTCTTGCCTGACTCAGTAGTACCCCAGGCTACGATATATGAGCAAAGGGATTATCCTTTCTGATTAAATTATGATAAATAACACAGTTTTGGTTTATTAATACCCAAAAAAGAAATATACATTCATAATAATAATTAATTATTAACATTTTTATTGTCTGTAAAAATACAAAGGAAAACTTTGAATGCCTGTATCTCAAAACCATACTTATTGACCTTCAAAATCTATCTTCTCACTTAGTTTTAAACCTATAGCATTGAAATTTGGTATATAACTTAGAAAGACAGTATAGAACAATCAAATAAACCCCTTTTTCACATAAGTGACTTACCAAATAATTACATTAGCTGTACGCTTTCTTACCTGGCAGTCGAAAATTCAAATTCCTGGCGGCGGTAGCGGCGCTGCCATTGTTTGTGTAGGTTATACAGATCCCGCCCACTTTCGGGAATACTTGGTACTGCTGAGCTTGACTCTTCAGTTCGTTTTCTGCTGGCCACGGGGTAACACCAGTGGTTTGTTGTTGCAGTCGACTTTCGTCGCCATTGTCGATTTTTTCTTTTTGGTGATGTACAAGTTCTTGGTTGGCGTTTTTGCTTAATCAGTTAGCTGCCTAGTTATTAACAAGTTATTACGAAGATGTCTGATGCTAGTTCTTCTTCAGTTAGGTTTTGCAGCAGTGGCTGCAAAACTAGATTAGCTAAACTATGTTACGATCCGCACTCCAAATGTGTTAAATGTAGGGGTCAGTGCTGTAGCAAGGAATTAACTTGTGATGAGTGCTGTAGTTTAGTTGAACAAGGTTAGAAGACTTTTCAAGCTCATTTGGATAAGATGGACAAAGATAGGAAAAGGAAAGCAGCTCTTAGAGCGGGTAGTAAAACTAGAGTAGAGACAACTCCCGTGCCTTTAGAGGCAAACAAACCATCACTATCTTCTCCACTTTTATCGAATATTTCACCTATTGATAGGCCTCCAACTTCAGTACCAATTACTCCAGACCAGGTATCCCATGTTTCCCGATCCCAACACCATTTCCTTGTTAGAGTCCAAGATGGACAAGAAATTTGAGTTCTTGGCAAAATCCGTTATGGATTTGGGTATGTCGTTTCGTGCGTTCATAGAGAAGTCAAGTGAAAAGGCCAGTGTTAGGCCAAGTGTCAAGTGTCATGTCCGAGGAGGCGGCTGTCTGTTCCCCCTGTTCTCCTAGACGAAGGTCCCTGTCCCGCTCCCCAGCTCCCGTTAGAAGACATACCGGAGGTCGAAGGGAGACTGGGGAAGTTTGCCCACTGTCAGTCGCCAACTCCGTTGATGTAGTCGACTCGTGAGTGCCCAGGAAACGCCGCTGGAAAGGCGTAGATATCAGTGACGCGCAGTTGTCGTCCGACTTGGAAGTGCAGTCGCCTGTGTCGAGGTGAAAAGTGTGGAGTGATTTAGTGTTACGTCCTTTGAAGAGACATGCCCAGCGTACGAGAGGGATGTTGCCGTTTGTTTGTTAAGGAATCCAAGAGCACTGGAGTCCACAACCTTCCTGCAGTTTTGCTCCGGACCCAGTTTTTCTGGAAGATCGTCAGCACTCTTCGGATAGCGTAACTTCAGACGGAGTCAGACGCTCACGTGCGTTACAGCGTTTGCGCGCTTGCGAGTTTGACTCACCTCGTTGTGTGTTAATAGGAGTTTCGACTCGTTCACCTCATTCGTCTTGAGCTGTTTCGACTCGTTAGCCTCATTCGCCTTGGGCTGCTTCGACTCGTTCGCCTCATATGTCTCGTGTTGTTTCGACTCCCAGTTGTTCGTTTTCAAAGAAGAGCCGTACAACAGCCACGACTTCGTCTTCGCCTAAGGATGATTTCGAAGGCCAAACCCTTGCTAGAGGATTCTGCTTTGGGCCCCTTTAAACATCAACTTCAAGAATTAATGGTATTTTTGAAGAAGGCAAGGAGCCAGAACGGAAGAGGAAGACTGGGTATCGGCCGTCTTGTCGGAAGGAGGAAAACTCAGGACCAGGATTCGAAGCCCTCTTCTGCTTATACTAGTCTGTTAAGGTTTCTTTTACGACTTATCCGGACTTTTTTGAACCAGCTTCGCCTTCTTCACCTCCGTCGATGTTTGTGAATGGATAGGAAGAATCAGCGCCTTCGGGGTTACCGAAACCAGTTTCTTTCTCGTCCTCGAAGAAAGCACTGAAGGAAGTAGAGAGTGGCTTGCTAATCAGAAGGGAGTCAGGCAAGGCTTCATTCGCCTTCCCTCCGTCGAAGCTGGCAGACATAAAACCTACAGGTTATATGTGACAGGAGAAGTTCCTTCTTTGGGAGTTTCTGCCTCCTCCAAAGAGACTTCTCCGGCCTTGTGACTTACAGAAGAGCAGCGTTCTCGGCTGCGAAAGTGTTGTTCTCTTCACCCAAGTTAGATCAGCTGGTGAAGAACTTTACAAGGTGATCGAAGTCTTCATTTTCTGGATTGGACTATTGCAGCGTTAGCCAGGAAATTGAAGATTGCCAGTCTCTGATGAGGATTTTTCTGCTGACTGGCTCAATGTGTTGTCCTGTGTGGACAGGGCAGTGAGATGGTTCAGGGGAATTGGCCGCTCTATTCACTATGGGAGTACTAAAGAAGAGAGAACGGTGGTGCTCTTTCACATCTTGAGGAGTAACGACGAACCAAAAATCGGCTTTGTTATTCTTCCCCCTGAGTAAATCTCGCCGGTTTCTAGAAGAAACCATCAAGCATGTTGCTGTCGGACCTCGAGAAAAAGTCCACCAATGATCTTTTTTCAGTCAGCGAGAAGACCTAAGGAACCTCCAGTGACAGGAGCCAAAGCTTCTCCCCTCTACAAAAGTATCCTTTCGGAGGAGGTAAGTAGAGGTGGCAGCAGAGACCAAGAACTAATCTACGAACTACCTCCAAGTCTAACCAAGAAACCTTCCTTTAAGACAGATAAATGATCCGAAAAAGGTCCTTCACACACCCGTGGGGCAAGACTCCACGACTACTCTCGGAGGTTAATGGAGTCGAAGAGGAGAAGAACAGTGGGTAATACAGGTGCTTCGAGAGGGATATGTGATCCCTTTACGCAGGATCCACCAATGTCCAATACACCTGTCTGTTTGACAGCATACTCGACAGGATCAAACAAGAGCATTGGCTTTAGCCAAAGAAGTAAAGAGCTCATCAACAGAGGCCATAGAGGAGGTAACAGACACGAACTCCCCAAGGGTTTCACAACAGGCTCTTCGTAGTCCCCAAGGCATTGGGGGATGGAGACCTGTGTTGGACGTAAGTGCTCTGAACCTCTTCGTCCGAAGACGAAATTCCGAATGGAAACCAGTCGATCGGTAATGTCAGCCATCCAAACCGGGCGACCTGGATGGTATCTCTCGACATGAAGGATGCATACTTCATGTCCCCATCCATCAGAACTCCAGGAGTTTCTGAGATTCGTCTTCAAGAAGAGAGTCTTCCAGTTCAGAGCCCTCTCCTCCGTCTGTCAAAACCGCTTCTCAAGTAATACTTTACTCTGATTCTCGCTCCTCTGGGAAAAGTGGCTGCATTTGATGGGGATCAACACAGCTTTTTACTTAGACGAAAGGCTCCTGTAGAGCCAGATCCAGGTGTCAGTGTGTGAAGGACTTGGAGAAGAGCTTACTTTGACACAACAATTGGGTATCATAGTAAACACGGAGAAGTCCCAATTGATTCGAACTCAGAGGATTCTCTATTTAGGGATGATACTAGACTCCTAGCTTTTCGGGTTTTTCTCCTCCACAGAGGATAGAGTCCTGCCTGTCGACAGTCCCAACAATTTCTGGTTCGCCGTCCTGTTCAGCGCTCAAATGGATGAGCCTACTCGGGACCCTGGCTTTATTGGAGAGTTTTTGTCAGGTTAGGATGCCTCACTGAGCCGCTTCAGTTCTTCCTGAAAGCAAATTGATCTTGGAAGACATAGTCGGACTCACTAGTTTTCCCCCCTGACGGAAGAGATAAAGGTGGATCTTCGTTGGTGGCATTTGAGGGAAAGATTACAAGAAGGAATCTCCCTGGTCGTGTTGAACCCTGACCTGCAGTTCTTCTCAGACGCCTCAGAACAGCGGATAGGAAGCCCTCCTAGGAGACAAGAGTATCAGATCTGTGGACAGAATGAGAAAAGACCTTGCACATCAATGGGAAGGAATTGAAGGCCATCCTCTTAGGGCTACAAGCGCTCGACCACTTAGTCACCGGAAGAAAACATAACGGTCTACTCGGACAACACCACAGCGTTGTCATATGTACGAAGGCAGGGAGGGACCCACTCATTCTCTCTCAACAACGATAGCCGAAGATCTCACCTGGACGAACGAGAAGAGGATCACCCTCTTTCCAAGATTCATGCAAGGGAGAATGAACGTGCTTGCAGACGAACTGAGTTGGTTAAAAAACTCAGGTGTTACCAACAGAATGGACTCTGAACGAGAGTGTCTCAACCTCTGGAAGCTTTGGGGAAGACCATCAATAGATCTGTTCGCCACATCGAGGAACAATTGCCTTCCCATTTTCTGTTCTCCTATTCCAGAACCACTAGCGTGGAGAACAGGGTGCGATGCTGCTAGATGGACAGACTGGACGTTTACGCTTTTCCTCCCTTCGGGATGATAAAAGAGGTCTTAAACAAGCTTCAGTCGCACCACAATGTGACAATGACCCTAGTAGCACCATTCTGGCCCAGGAAAGAGTGGTTCCCGGACCTCTCAATCAGCTGGTGGATTTCCCCAGACTACTTCCACACAATCCTCGCTTCTCAGACAACCCCATTTCAACCGATATTACCAAGGGTTGTCCGCTCTGGCCCTGACAGGATTCAGACTGTCAGGAGCCTGGTCGAGCAAAAGGGTTTTTTTTTTCGCGAAGGGCGTCAGAAGCACCTTGCTGGCTGCAGAGAAGCTCTTCTGCCAAGCTCTACCAGTCCAAGTGGAGAGTCTTTTAGGTCAATGGTGCAGACGACATAGGCATCTCTTCTGAGACATCTAACAGAAATTGCGGAATTGTAGTTATTTGTGAGGGACCCACCAAGAAGTTGGCCAGGCTTCAACTATTAAAGGATATAGGGCCATGCTTTCATTGGTTTTCAAGCATAGAGGCCTCGATATTTCGTCAAATCAGGACATCAGTGACCTGATCAGAGCCTTTAGTTCCTCCAAGATTTTCAAGCCTGAAGAAGTGGAATGGAACTTGGATGTAGTTTTAAGGTGGCTCAACGGCCCCCAATTCGAACCGTTGAATTCTGCAACCTTGAGGGACGTAACTATGGAAGAACACGATTTCCTATCGCCTTAGCCACAGCAGGGAAGGAAAAGTGAGTGAGTTACAGGCGATGAGTAAGGAAGTGGGTTTCGCCCATGGCAATGCAGTTTTGCTCTTATGTAACAGACTTCCTTGCTAAAAATGAGGATCCTTCGAATCCTTGGACCCCGTTCTCTCAAGATAAAGACCTAACGGACTTAGTCGGGTCGGAAGATGAGGAACGCACATTGTGTCTGGTCAGAGCCATCAGACGCTACCTGACTAGGACAGAAACTGTGAGAGGAGAGGTTTCGAGCCGACTCTGGTGCTTGGTGAAAGACCCGTCTCGGCCTCTTTCAAAGAATGCAATGTCCTTTTTCCTGAGGAGTTTGATTCGAGAAGCGCATGCCCAAACTCAGGAACATGCTCTTAGGGTGCTGAAAGTGAAGACACATGAGATTCGTGCAGTAGCAACGTCTTCGGCTTTCAGACAGAATATGTCTCTATCCTCCATTATGCAAACTACATTCTGGAGGTCGAAATCGGTGTTTGCATCGCACTATATGAAGGAGGTAGAAACTATACTTATGAAAACTGCTTTAGATTGGGATCGTTGTCAGTAGCGGGAATGGTTGCTGGGAGAGGAAGCATAGGACCCGGTTTTTTCCTCTACTATCTCCTCGCCTTGAATTTGAGGTTTTTTTGAGTTTTGGGAAGAGCTCTCATTCGTCATTCGCAGACTCGTACAAGAAATAGACTTGTAGACTACGTCAATGAACGCTTATGTCCAATAACATAAGAATCTTGAGCTGACTGCTTCGATTCTCTTAAGTTTTTGTTCATGAAACTTGCCTGTCAGATATGTATGTAGCTGTATTTCCAAATTCAGCTATATATATGTCTGCCAGGTAAGTATGAACAAACTTTATTGTGATATAATTTCATATTTTGCCTTGCGTTATTTTACTTCTGGTTGGTTCAAGTCATATACGCTTGCTGTAGTTACCTCTTCGGATGGCAACCGAGAGGTCTATTGTCTATTTTAAGGACATTTAATCGTTACTCCCTGTAGCCTTCCAGGAGTTTCCGATTTATCTTTTACCGTTGTATGGTAGTGTTCTGACTACACAAACGCACCATATATTTAGCGTTTTCTGTTTCGCTTAAATATACCGGCTTGAGAGTCTTTCTGCTCAAAAAATAACGGACCTATTTCTTCGTAGAATAGGGTAGCTGGCAACCCAGACATAAAGTTAAGAGATGACGTTCGTAAGCTGCTGGCTGCTGCTGTCGACGCTGTGTGACTCTGTCCTCCAGTCCAACCGAGCCAGTAACAGATCGTGCGCTGTCATGCGCTGTAGGTTACGTCTCTCTCTCCTGCGGGATTGACTGACTAACCGTATCTCTGTGCTGACGGTTACGTCTCTCCTGCGGGATTGACTGACTAACTGTATCTCTGTCCTACAATCACGGACTTTAGCCTAAGATTTGAGGGGATTTCTTACGTGAATGAATAAACGTTGCATTCGTTTTGCCTTACTATGTTCAACAGAGTTATCTCTTAATCCTTTCGGTGCTCGTTACCGCACGGTATGGAACTACGAGTCTACCGCAACATTGCACTTTTATATGCTCTCCTGCTTAGCCAAAGCGCAGCCTTATTAGGGAAGTAAGCATACTCGGAGGGAATGGATAAGCTTGCTGGGGACCATTTCCTTCCTGAAGAAGTTTGTTTCCCCCGAATAGACTGCAATTCAGACCACGAGTTTTTTTTTTTCCTACCGGGAAACTGAAATATTATTCAAGATCTAGGAATGATTCTGAACATCTCTCAGTGCATCTATCACCTGAGGTGATAGAAAGAAGGTGCCGGACATCTGGATAGGGTTTCAGATTGTCCTGGATCTTAATCTGAAAGAAGTAAAAGCGATTCGGTAGTCCCTCCAGTCCTCGAAACGAGTTTTGGGAACCAGTGGTCCAGATCAACTCTGATATTCCACAGCTCTCTCATATCTTAAGAAGTATCTTCTCTCGGTCCTTGTTCGAGTTTACGAGAAAGAGCCTATTATAACAACAGGCGTAGAATGTAACGATCCTCTACAGGTTCGTTACAGGATTGCAAAAGTCCGTACGAATTGTCTCGATCGACGGCAGCAACTATTCACTTCCGAGTGGAATATTTCTTTAGAAGTAAGTTGAGAGTTGTGTAGACTTTAGGGACGCCTTTCATTCTTCTCTTCGATATGTTTGAGGACGAAGAGGCTTCTTCTTCTTCTCTGCTCCCTTATTCTCGATCCGGGATCGGTACCATTAAACGCCATCCTATGATATTGAACGGGATGGATGTTTAGTCTCTTTTCCCCTTTTTCAATCGCTTAGGAAATGTAATAAGAGGATTTTTGACGTCACAGGGAGCGCAATGACGCTGATCGCCCCATGTTGGCCTTCAGGATCCTGGATTCACAGAGGTCACATACTTCCTAGTTCACTTTCCAAGGACCTTTTCCGAGAGAGTCTGTCTACTCTAACTCGAAAGGTACCTATAACCTCTCCGCTCTGAGTCTGACTACGTTCAGACTATCGAGATGTTGACAGGAATAAGATTACCGTCTTCCATTTCCGTCTGAAGAATGGGATAAGCTGGCAGTCACAAATATAAAGAATACGCAAAATATGTTTGTTGACGGCCTTGGGCTCAGAGATTTGCGTCTGTCAACAACAAAGCCCCTTCACGATTTTGAGTTCTGTGGAATCTCGAAACTCGCTCACCATCTACTTTTTGTCTCCCCTGTTTTTTCCTCGGAGTCAGACACTTGTGCGAGATCAGGCGACATATAGTAGCCCTGAGTTTCTTGTTGATGAAGTCGGTTGCGTTTACACACCCCCGATGATCGTGTAACATGAGACCAGGTTGGACTGTCAGGCATTCTTCCTTCGGGACTGAATCGCCTTTTTGCTCCTCGCTCCTTTCTCCTGGCACCAGAAGTCGCGAGTCAGGAGTTGATTCGCTGACGACGTTGGGTTGCGTTGATACACCCCCAAGGTTTGCTTAGATTGAATCGCCCAGGCAGTCCAGACACTCATCCTTCAGCGAAGAATAGTGCCTTATGGTCTTCAGGGTACAGCCTTGCTGTCCTTGATTCGTCTGACTGGTCAACTGGTCGGTCACCTGACTTTAGTACAGACGTACTGACTGTGCATGTCCAGATCGAAGCTTTCAATATGGAACTTAGACGTAGTCTGAAGTTCTTGATGCCAAAGCATTCGAACCTACTCCTACCTGTTAACTTCTTGCGATGTGATCAGGAAGGCCTTCTTCTAACCACCCTAGATACGACAAAGAGGGTTAGTGAAATTTTTAAGCCATCGTCACAAGTTTTGGCTTTAGAGAACACAAGGCGGTGTGCTCTCTAAGCCTTCCGTTGTTGGGCCGAAGAATGGTAAACCCGTCTTGTCCTTGGGCCAGGAGCTTGGAAGCAAGATGGCACAAGTTAGTGGGCAGGAGCCAGAGAGAGTCCTGTGCCCTGTCGGGGTCTCTCAAGTTTTTATCTACATAAAACTCAAGAAAGTCGAAGTAAATTCGGGCAATCTGCAGTGTTCCGAAAAAGACCAGACTTGCCCATATCGAAGAACACCCTGGCTTTAGTGTTAAGGAGTTCTTTCAAAAATGCTCCTTCATTGTGTTTGCACAAAGAATTGAAATCTTTTTATCTGAATGCTACACGAGGTGAGGGCGCGGCCTCGGAAGCATTTTAAAACAGAGCATGGCACTCAGCACATCCTGAGTAACCATGTTTTAGCGAAGCAACTCTGTGTTCACTTCACACTCCCTGCGAGATGTGAAGATGGCATATGAGATCTGCTGCTCGCTAGGGCCATACGTGTCTGCAGACACAATCTTGGGGGCAAGAAGTACCACTCATCCTATCCTGTAGAAAATGGTTAGGAAGAGCTCTTAATTTAGTTGTTGAGTCGCCGACAACGGCGACTTCTTAACTCTTAAGCCTTAAGCCTTAGTTCACACCTTAACTTTGGCTAGTTGGTCAGGTGGTGATATATATATTTATTTATATATATTTATTTTACTTCTTAGCCTCATGGTATGGTCAATATGGTCTAGTCACATTGTCACGCCCCCAAGTTGACAGATCACTGAGTGCACCAGCTTTATAGGTCTCTACCTCGCCTGGCAACTCTAGTAAAGCAGAAGCAGGACTTGGGTGACAGTAATCACGAAGTCAGCTATGCTAACAGGTGGGGAACCAAGATGTAAATCATCTTGCATGCATTTGTTTCCCAAAATCCTTCTATTCTGTCCCTTGGCCCCTCCCACTCCAAAGGTGGGATTCAGCTATATATATAGTTCTGACAGGTAAGTTTCATAACAACAAAATGATATTGTTATGATACAATAAAAGTTTGTTCATACTTACCGGGCAGATATATACAATCAAGTACCGCCCACCCACCTCCCCTCAGTGGGACAGTGGAAATAAAAATTATTAATAGAAAATGGGAATGGTTCCTGATACCCGCCTCCCAGCGGCGGGAATGGGTACTAACCAACCTGACCGACCACTGCGTGTGTCGGAAGTTTTTTAAAATTCTGTCGGACTTCAGAAATACAGCTATATATATATATCTGCCAGTACAAGTATGAACAAACTTTTATTGTATCATAACAATATCATTGTTTAGTGTAGGTGATGGTTTTGTGTGGCTTTTATCCTGGTCTTTTTGTGCAGGGCAAGGGCAAATTATTGTTGTTTTTGTCAATCATCGTGCACTTCCATGATGGCAAAAATCCCACCATTAGTAGGGATGACTCTGGCCTTTACTGCCACGTCTCCTACTGTGATGAGATGAGCGCCGACCAGAGACAGTATCTACCTGTAGCTGCTGTCTCACAAGGTAAGGTACTGCAGACATTATGTATAATGTGAGCACATGACAGTTGTTTTTGTTCATAAAGCTGTCCATCATAACCACCCTTCGGGTAATGTGGAGTCAGCTAATGTAATTGTTTGGTAAGTCACTTATGTGAAAAATGATATTTTAATGATAAAATAAGGTTTCCCATGTAACTTACCAACAATTACATCTTCAGCCCAGCCCTCCCTCCTCCCCACAGATGGACGTTGCGGCTCAACGAATTGAAGAGTCTAGCTCAGCAGTACCAGGTATTCCCGAAAGTGGGCGGGATCTGTATCACCTACACAAACAATGGCAGCGCTGCTACGGCTGCCAGGAATTTTTGAATTTTCAACTGCCAGGTGAGAAAGCGTACAGCTAATATAATTGTTTGGTAAGTATATGTGAAACCTTATTTTATCATTAAAATATCATTTTTCCCATATTTTTTTTTTTTTTTTTTATAAACTATTTTTTCCTGGTTATATAGGGTTTATTTTTTTATCATAATGAAAATTCATATCCAGCAAAAAAATTACTTTTAGAAGAAAACTCCTCGTTTGATTGGAGGTCTACATCAGGTCTATATATGTTAGTAATCCCAGGTTTTATTATTTGTCATCTCCAACAGTGGCATAATGTAAGTAGTTATTAATGATGTCTGTTGAGAGGATTCAATTCCAAATATTCCTAGAAAGCTTATAAATCTAAGAAAACTTGAGTTTTCATAGTAGTTGGTTGAATATATTAATGATGATGTGGTTTAAACAAACAGCTGTATGAGAAGAAATAATTAACCATCAGCGTTTCCATTAAAAGGGAGTGTTTATTACATCTATGGCATGTAAAGTTAGAATTATTATGCAAGAATAGTGCAGTAGCCAATTTAATTGAATGAATAATGTTATTTTAACCCTTAAATGCCAAGCCTCTATTTACAAAAGTGTCTGTTGTATGCCAGCGGTGTTCGGGAGTTAGCACCGAAGCGGAAAAAAGTTTTTTTCAAAAAATCACAGCACGCTTAGTTTTTTAAGATTAACGAGTTCATTTTTGGCTCCTTTTTATTCATTGCCTGAAGTTTAGTATGCAACCATCAGAAAGAAAAAAGATATCTATCATAATAAATATTGGAATATATGACAGTGCAAAAAAAATTTCATATACGTATAATTGTTTACAAATTGCGCTGTGAGCAAAACGGTTAAAGCTAATGTGTTATTTTTTTGTTTCATTGTGTGCACTAAATTGGATATTTTGGTGTACTGGCAGGCCCCCGGGTTACGACGGGTTTGGGTTACGACGTTCTGAGGTTAAGGCGCTTCTCAATTATATTCATCAGACATTATTTCCAGAGTTATGACGCATGTTCTAGGGTTACGACGCCTACAATACTCATCTGGCAGATGAAATATGACTCCAAAAATGCAAAATAATCAATATTTGAAGTTTTTTTATGAAAAATGCAATAAGAATGCAGTTTTACATAGTTTTCAATGCACCCAAAGCATTAAAAGTAAGGTTTTCTTAGGTATTTTTTTACGATGTTCCGGCTTACGACGCATCTCAAGAACGGAACCCCCGTCGTAACCCGGGGACTGCATGTATAAACAAATTGTAAAACGAGCAAAGCAACACAGAGAAAATATTATCACAAAATGGTGCATGAATTCGTAACGTGCGGACGTAAAAACAATTTTTTCCAAAATTCACCATAAATCGAAATATTGTGCTAGAGACTTCCCGTTTGTTGGAAAATGAAGGTAATTAATTGAATATTACTAGACTCTAAGTGTTTTAGCTTACAATTGGCAGTTTTTCGACCATTTCGGTCGAGTTAAAGTTGACCGAAGGTTGAATTTTTTCTATTTATCGTGGTTTATATGAAAATACAAAACTGATGAAAGCTACAACCATGAGTTATTTTTTGTTGTATTCTACATGATATTGCACACATTTTCATGTATAACACTTTTATGTAAGGCCTAATAAAATGGTGTGAAATCACTACAAGGTGACTAAAGAAATTCTGAGATTTTCAACAGTTACCGTATAGAGGGAAGGAAAAAGTTAGAAAAAAAAAACCACCATAAATCAAAATATTGTGCTAGAGACTTCCAGTTGTTGCAAAATGAAGGTAATTGATTGAATATTACTAGACTGTAAGTGTTTTAGCTTACAATTGCAGTTTGTTCATGAAACTTACCTGTCAGATATATATATAGCTGTATTTTTCCGAATCCGACAGAAATTTAAACACTTACGACACACGCAGTGGGAGTCAGGTGGTTAGTACCCCTTCCCATTCCCGCCGCTGGGAGGCGGGTATCAGGAATCATTCCCATTTTCTATTCATAATTTTTTCTGTCGCCGGTGCTGGAAACACCTGTTTGCAGCACCTCCGTCCAGATTTTGGAAACTTACTAGCTACTTGAGTATCCCTTTTGGTTTTTCTTTGGTATCTGAATTGGATCGGTGGCTTGGCACACGTTGACTTTGGTTGATTTGAATTTGGTATTGATTTTTCTTTGATCAAGATGTCAGGGTCTAGTTCTGCTAGCGCTAGATTTTGTTCCATGTCTGAATGTAGAGGTAGGCTACTGAAAGCTTCAGTAGACCCACATTCTGTTTGTAAAGTTTGCAGGGGGAATGAAGTACGTTTGAAAGTCGTTGTAAGGAGTGTGAAAGACTAACAGAGTCGGAATGGAAGGCGTATGAAACCTATCTTAAGAAACTTGAGCGAGATAGGTTAAGGAGGTCTTCTCCAGGAGTGTTTCAGGTAGGCAAGATTTAAATTATTCTCCTGCTAACCTCCTTCTGTAGATTATGCTCCTACCCCTGTAGTGTTGCCTCCGGCCCCTGAGACAGTGTCGGTAGAAGGTAATACATTATCGCTAATTCTTGAGTCGATTCGTAACTTAGAATCAAAAGTGTTAGCTCTGGAGAGCAAAAGTGAAGAGAAGTGCAGTGAACAAAGTGCCACCCCTTGGTGTAGTGGAGGGTGCGTCAGATCGGCCTCATTCCGCTCTAGACCTAGACCTCTGCTTGACTCCCAGATTACGGGGAGAGAGCATGTCGAAAGTCGAAGGAGGGTTACGAGGAACCCCCACCGATCTGGCGTGCCTTCGGCAGCTTCTACTAACATACCCAGACTGCCAAGGAGCGTGCGCGTGCACGTCTTCTCAAGGAGTGCTTTTCTTCTTCTGAAGCTTCCTCCCCGCGCAAGGGGTGGAGCTCTCATACCGCATCACGTCCGCTGAAAAGGACGGCTCGCGTGCGGGACGCTTCACGTCCAAGTTGTTCTCCGGAACTTTGCTCGTCGCCCGATAGTGGCTTTTGCTGCTTTTCCTCCGCAGAAGAAGTGTAAGGATTATTCGGTGGGAGGCGGAGTCTTCCCTAGATGTTTCTTTCGAGCGCACAGGTCGCTCTAAGATGCGTGAAGCGGCGGTTCCTGGGAGTAGCAAGAAGGCGTCCCCTCGCCACTCTCTATGCTCACAGGATCAGCCCCTCCCCAGAAAAGGAGGCTTCACCTACAAGCAAGAATTCGCCAGTCTCTTCAGCAGCAACTTCGAGATGTTTTTCCTTCGAGAGAGACTGTTTCCACGTCGCCGTAAGAAGGATGACAATCTTCCTGTGAAGAGGTCGAGGCGTTCTCCCTCTCCCTCTCCTCGTCCGTCTCTCTCTCCGTTTGAGTCTCCCTCTAGAGTTCGTTTCTGCTCCCCAGCAACTTCTAGAGGAGGCGAGAAATTCGTTTCTCGCTCTCGTGAAGCGGTTGTTTCCGCTGCTACGAAACTTGTGGATAAGAAGCGAGTTTCTTTAGATGCCGAGCGCGCTTCTGTGAAAGTCAAACGCGCTTTTGTGGACGCGAACGTGACTCGGTGCAAGTTTCGCGAGCGCCAGTGGACGCTCAGCGAGTTTTAGTGGGACGCTCGGCGTGCACCAGTGGACCGCTCGGCGCGCATCAGTGGACGCTCGGCGCGCACCAGTGGACGCTCAGCGCGCACAAGTGGACGCCAGGTGTACTGCGGCGTTTGAGCGCCGCTTCTGTCGGCGCCAGTAGATTGGCTTCGGAACGCCAAGCCAAACCGCGCGGCCTACGGACGTCAGTTTTTGCCCACCGCCCAAGGCACAAGCGGAGGCGGGAAACTCTTCCTGCTGCGCACCGTTTCTTTCTCTTTTGAGAAAGCTCGGGACTCTTCTTTACTTCCTCCGACTTCTCCAGTCTGAAGAGGAAGTTAGTGACGCTTTCGTCGAAGTGGACGAAGAACAGCAGTTGGCTCCAGTTTCGACGGACTACAAGGTTTTGACTCGTTTACTTCAGTCAGTCTTTGCAGACACTTTCCAACCTGAAGCTCCACGTACTCCTCCCTCTCAGTTTTTCGTCTTCCAAAGCTGCTAAGATCTCGGGCTTTGTGAGAATGAAGAAGTCGCTTTCTACGAAGCAAGCTTTTAGAAAGGTCCAGATTGGATGGAAAAGAGGAAAGCTTCGGCAAGACTTCTTTCGCTTTACCACCTTCAAGACTCGGTGGCAAAGCTGGTAGTATGTGGTATGAGTACGGGAGAAAACGTCGGAGTCAAGCTTCCAGCCTCAGCTCAAGGAGACTTTGGTAGCATTGTAGACGCCACCAGAAGATCTTTTTTGTCTTCCTCGAAGGTCTCGTGGACACATAGCGAGTTAGACTTTCACCTTAAAGGCCTCTTCAGGACACTAGAGGTCTTTAATTTTCTTGACTGGTGCCTGGGAGTATTGGATGCCAGGTCCAGGAGTTCTGATTCCATCAGTCTGGGGGAGCTGTCCAGTGTATTGTCTTGCATGGACAAGGCCGTCAGGGATGGTTCTGAGGAATTGGCTGCTCATTTCAGCACGGGACTGCTTAAGAAAAGAGCACTTTTTTGAACAATTTTACTGCAAAGTCGGTCTCACCAGCGCAAAAAGCGGATCTTCTTTTCGCTCCTTTCTCGAACATCTCTTACCCCCAGTCTATGGTAAAGGGAACATTGCTGCTAGTCTCCAGGAGAAAGCACTCAAGACCTTCTGGCACAGTCAGGTCTCAAGCCTACTACTTCTTCGTCTTCTGGGTCCTCTGCTTTGAAGAAGTCGAAGCCCTTTCGATCCGCTTCTTCCACGAAGCCAGCCCCTCGAGGAAGAGGCTCTTTCAGAGGCAAGGACTCCCGACTCCTTCCAAGAGCAAGAAGTGAGAGGGAAGTCCTTCAGACACCGGTAGGAGCCAGGCTTCTACATTTCGCGAAAGCTTGGGAAGAGAGAGGTGGCCCGACGCTGGTCTCTGGACATTGTCAAGAAGGGGTACAGAATTCCTTTTCCTGATGTTACCCCCGCTGTCTTCGACACCAAAGGATTGTCTCCGTCGTATCAGGGAGAAAAGCTGAAAGTGCTTCACGATCTACTAGATCAAATGATCGAGAAGCAGGCAGTGGAACAGGTCTTCGACCAGAAACGTTCTCCGGGGTACAACCGTCTGTTCCTAGTGCCGAAGCAGTCAGGGGGGTGGCGCCCCGTTTCTGGATGTCAGTCTAAATCGCTTCGTTACCAAGCAGAAGTTCAAGATGGAGACACCTCAATCCGTGCTTGCAGCTTTAACGACCGGGGATTGGCATGGTCTTCCGTTAGACCTTGCATGGACGCATACTTTCACGTCCCCATCCATCCCCGTTCAAGGAAATACCTGCGGTTTGTCCTGAAAGGGAAGATTTTCCAATTCAGGGCACTCTGCTTCGGTCTCAGCGGCGCCGATGGTGTTCACCGTTCTTATGAAGAACGTTGCGAGGTGGCTCCATCTTGCGGAAATAAGGATCTCTCTCTACCTAGACGACTGGCTTATTCGAGCCTCATCGCCAGACAGGTGTCTGAAGGACCTTCACAACGACTCTGTCGTTAGCGAAGTCCCTGGGACTTCTGGTGAATCTCGAGAAGTCGCATCTGACTCCTTCTCAATCCTTAGTCTATCTGGGGGATTCAGATGGACTCAGTGGCTTTTCGGGCTTTTCCGTCCAGGGGCGACAACTTCAATGCCTGGACAAAGTGTCGGCCTTTCTAGGGAAGGAAACATGCTCGGTGAGGGAATGGATGAGTCTGCTGGGGACCATTTCCTCACTGGAGAAGTTTGTTTCTCTGGGAAGGTTGCACCTCCGACCACTTCAGTTCTTCCTCTCAAGCAATTGGTCACGCAAACAGGATCTAGAAGAGGTCTTGTTTTTGACGGAAGAAGTGAAAAAGCACCTCAAATGGTGGGGTTGGATCCAAAGAAGCTTGCGGAAGGACTTTCGCTCAAGCTTCGGAACCCCGACCTAGTGTTGTTCTCCGACGCGTCCTCCACGGGTTGGGGAGCAACACTGGGAGGGAGAGAAGTGTCAGGCACCTGGAGAGGGGAAACAGGTGTCCTGGCACATCAATCTAAAAGAACTCTCAGCGGTTTACCTTGCTCTAAGGTTCTTCTGAGGAGGAAGTCTCCAGCAAAGTGGTTCAGATAAACTCGGACAACACCACAGCCTTGGCATACCTCAGGAAACAGGGGGGAACTCACTCTCATTCTCTGTTCGTCATCGCGAAGAATATCCTGATTTGGGCGAAGTCGCAACGTCACGATTCTGACAAGGTGTGTCAGGCGTGAAAACGTGCGAGCGGACCTTCTCAGTCGGCAAGGACAGCTTCTGCCGACGGAATGGACCCTTCATCAGGAAGTATGCCAGGCGCTATGGAAGCTGTGGGGACGTCCTCAGTGGACGTTTTCGCAACTTCCCGAACGAAGAGACTTCCGCTGTATTGCTCCCCAGTTCTGGACCCGGGAGCCCAGTGGCAAAGTAGACGCCCTACTTGGGAATTGGTCGGACTAGATATTTACGCTTTTCCCCATTCAAAACTCCTCGGGGAAGTAATGAGGAAAGTTCGCTGCATCAGAAGGAGCGAGAATGACCCTCATCGCCCCCTTCTGGCCAGCGGCCGACTGGTTCACGGAGGTGATGTCCTTCCTAGTAGACTTTCCGAGGACTCTGCCCCTAAGGAAAGATCTACTCAGACAGCCCCACTTCGAGAGGTACCACAAAAACCTCCCCGCTCCTGAGTCTGACTGCGTTCAGACTATCAAGAAGTTGGCCAGAGCGAGGGGTTTTTTTCAAGACCTGTGGCAACGGCGATTGCCACCGCAAAGGAGGCCCTCCTCAATCGCAGTTTACCAATCAAAGTGGGCTGTCTTTAGAAGTTGGTGCAGAAGGAAGGGCATTTCCTCCACCTCAACCTCTGTGAGCCAGATAGCAGATTTCCTTCTTCACCTTAGGAAAGAAGCGAAACTAGCCGTTCCCACGATTAAAGGCTACAGAAGCGTGCTTTCTGTGGTCTTCAGACATAGAGGACTCGACTAGCGAATGATAGAGACATTCATGATCTCATTAGATCATTTGAGACTGTGAAAGTTCTCCAACCTAAAGTACCATCGGAACTTAGACGTGGTACTGAAGTTTCTCATGTCGAGTCAATTTGAACCGCTCCATTTAGCCGCGCTTAGGAATCTTACTGAAGAAGACCTATTTTCCTAACCAGCTGCACGGGGACGGCGAAGAGGGTTAGCGAAAATTCAAGGTCATAGCAAGCATATTGGGTTCAAGGATCATAGTGCAGTTTGTCCTTAAAGTCCTACGTTCTTAGCAAAGAACGAGAACCCTTCCAACCCTTGGCCGAGAACGTTCGAGATCAAGGGGTTGTCGGAGCTAGTGGACCTGAAGCTGAGAGAGTCCTGTGTCCTGTCAGGGCTCTCAAGTGTTTATTTGCAGAGAACCAGAGCATGCAGAGGTTCTTCGGAGAACTTGTGGTGCTCTGTGAAAAAACCAGATCTTCCGATGTCGAAGAATGCACTGGCGTTCTTCTTTAGAAGTACGGTTAAGGAAGCCATGAAAAGTGTAGAAAAGTGACATGGAGGCTGAAAGTGAAAGCCCACGAGTTGAGGGCTATTGCTACTTCGGTGGCTTTTCACAAAATATGGCAATCAAAGACATTTTGGGCGCCACTTATTGGCGAAGCAATTCGGTGTTCGCTTCACACTACCTGCGGGAGGTGAAAGCAACATACGAAAATTGTTACTCGCTCGGACCATACGTCGCTGCAGACACTGTTTTGGGGGCAGGAGGTAGCGCTCATCCTATCCTTTAATGGTTTAGGGGAGTTTTTAACTGTGTTATGGTTGTGGGGTTGACCGCCTGCGGCGGATCTCCCTTCCATTAGCTTAGTCTATGTGGATACTTTTGGTAGGCTACGCCAGGTGGTTTGGTTTTTACTTCGTTGCCCTCATTTTGTATGGTCAATGGTCTAGTCACGTCGTGGTCTCGCCCCTGTGACAGATCATCTGGAGTGCACAGCTATATAGGTCTCTACGCTGGCAACTCTAGTAGCACAAGCAGACTTACGCGGCAGTAACCACGAAGTCAGCTATGCTAACAGGTAAGGAATCAAGATATCAATTTATCTGCATATATATGTTTCCTAAAATCTTCTATTCTGTCTACTCCCACCACCAAAGGTGGGATTCAGCTATATAATATATCTGACAGGTAAGTTTCATGAACAAAATGATATTGTAATGATACAATTAAGTTTGTTCATACTTACCTGGCAGATATATATAATCAAGTACCCACCCACCTCCCCTCAGGAGACAGTGGAAATAAAAAATTATGAATAGAAAAATGGAATGATTCCTGATACCCGCCTCCAGCGGCGGGAATGGGTACTAACCACCTGACTCCCACTGCGTGTGTCGTAAGTGTTTAAATTTCTGTCGGATTCGGAAAAATACAGCTATATATATATCTGCCAGTAAGTATGAACAAACTTTAATTGTATCATTACAATATCATTTTTTTGACCATTTCGGTCCAGTTAAAATTGACCGAAGGTCGAATTTTTCTATTTATCGTGATTTATATGGAAATATTTCAAAACTGATAAAAGCTACAACCATGAATTATTTTTGTTATATTCTACATGATATTGCGCACATTTTCATGTATAACACTTTAAGGCCTAATGTAAAACGGTGCGGAAAATCACGACAAGGTGACTAAGGAAATTCTGAGATTTTCAGCAGAGTTACTGCTCGGAGGGAAGGAACAAGTTTTTTTCAAAAATTCACCATAAATTGAAGTATTGTGCTAGAGACTTCCCGTTTGTTGGCAAAATGAAGGTAATGATTGAATGTTACTAGAATGTAAGGGTTTCAGCAGAGTCACTCGCAAAAGTTCTGCAAAACACGAATGCGTCAAGAAATCGCTCACCGAGCGGTGCGTCGCTGAGGCTTTGTAATACGGGAAGAAA